>NC_142596.1:10066563-10369745 GCF_965207765.1 Zootoca vivipara
CAAAGCCCCATCTAGCTCCAGCATGCCTTGCTTAATTAGTTATTGAACGCTTGGAACTGAGGCTATTAGCCAATAAAGCAAAAACCCATTATGTTTAGAATCTGAGATATATATATATATATTGTCTCCAGTGGAGGCATCAAGGCTTCCAGAGCTGCCTATTCATAGTTTCCCTGGGGAGCCCCTTAGTCCAGTGTGTCTCCTGCCCAAATGCACTGGGGCCCAGGAAGGAAAGAACAAGCCATGCAGCAGACAGCACCCAATGACCTTTTTAGGAGCCAGGCCATGAGGTTAGGGTAGAGGTCACTCCCTGGGCATTCTAGGCCATTGTTCTGCAGATGTGCCAACTGAATCTGGCCACAAGGTTTGTTTTCCAGAGGTTGAAGTTATAGGTGTTGCTCATGGTTTATTTAGATTGATCCAGTTATGTAGTCAGCCTTTGTTAAGAATGCTTTGAAGTTTTCTTTAAAAAAGTGTCCTGTTATAATTGCTTTTTCCTGGGTGCTCATTGGTGTGGAACAGGCATTTACCTTCAAATTCCACAACTGTATGAGGCAGCCACCCAGAATACTTAAATTATTGGTGGTTCAAATTGTTCCCAACAAATCCCCACCCCACCACCCACATTTCAGTAGTGGAAGCTGAAATAATATTTGAACAAGCATTTTGCACAAATGGAGAGATCTAGTTTTGTAGAACAATCTTGCTATAAGCACTTTTTATTAACCCCCCCCCAAAAAAACCCAGAGGTTTGCTGCTTATTCCAGAATTGGGCAGGGCAGAATTTATTAAAGGTTGTGAATCCTTTTGAGAACAGACTTTATAATTTGGTGTGCTTAAACTGTTTGGAGCAATGATGTTTAATTACTCTGGGCCACCTTAATAATGTTATGGGAACACAATACTATACACATATCTACCAGGAAGTAAGCACCATAGAGCTCAATAGGGCTTATATCTGTGTAAACATGCTTAAGGTTGCATTGTTAATGTGTGGGAATTCTGAACAGGATCCTTGCACTTTTGAGTAGTGATATATGAGGTTTGCCTTTTTATACAAAACTCTGCATTATTATTATTATTTAAAATTTTATTTATCAGCATTGTTGTTGTTTAGTCATTTAGTTGTGTCCGACTCTTTGTGACCCCATGGACCAGAGCACGCCAGGCACTCCTGTCTTCCACTGTCTCCCGCAGTTTGGTCAGACTCATGTTGGTAGCTTCGAGAACACTGTCCAACCATCTCATCCTCTGTCGTCCCCTTCTCCTTGTGCCCTCCATCTTTCCCAACATCAGGGTCTTTTCCAGGGAGTCTTCTCTTCTCATGAAGTGGCCAAAGTATTGGAGCCTCAGCTTTATGATCTATCAATATTAAACCAATATTAAATACGATCTATCAATATTAAACCAGTACAATTCATCAATATTACAATCATCTACATTTCCCCCTTTCTCTCCCCCCTCCCCAGACTTCCCTCAGCTCCCTTATCTGATTTATTTTTTCATATTGTTTCTGCATGTTATAAAATTGTACATACCCCTTCCCTGATTATTCCCATTGTTCTAATAGATAGTTGTTCATGTTTATTCAAATCCTGCCAATGAATGTAAATCACTCTGTTGTTTCTTCAAATAGTTTGTTAATAATTCCCATTCTTCCTTGAATTCCCGATTGTCCATTTCACGTAATTTATAAGTTAGTTTTGCAAGTTTTGCATAGTTCATCAATTTTTCTTGCCATTGTTCTTTCGTTGGTATTTCTTCCTTCTTCCATCCTTGTGCTAACAATACTCTTGCCGTAGTGGTGACATACATAAATAAATTCTTCATTTTGGGGGGTATATCTTGCCCTAAATTAAAATGATTCTGGTTTTTTAACAAATGTCTTTTTAAACATTTTTTTCAATTCATTATAAATCATTTCCCAATATTTTTTAACTTCTCTACATTCCCACCACACAAAACTCTATTATTTAGGATGTGCAGTGTTACCGTAGTGGACTTCCAGAGGAGCCAAGAGCTTGCCTTTGCCTGCTCTGCAGTTTCAAGCAGTCTTGCATATTTTATTGAAGGGTTAAAATGTCCAAGTTGAACTCTCTGTTGTTTGCATACCAGTTGTGGTTATGGATTATAAGACTTAATATATTAGGAAAATGTGCAGCAAAGGCTATTTATAATTTAAGATTCTTAACAGATATGAGTGCTTTGTGGTCTTTCATTCTAATGCTGAGCTGACATTCTTCTGGCACTCATATTTGAAAGTTTAGGAAAGGGTTTAAAAAATGTATGTCACAATGTGCTAGAAGTGGGTCACTTCCTTTGTCAGGCACACAGGTGCTCAGGACCAGTTTTGATGGAAAAGTGCATTATTTTTGGAGGAACATGTTAACTTACTAGACTTTAGCTTTTATATAACTTAGAGCCGTATTCACTCAAATCAGCTTCTTCTGCCTGTGGCTCTTCTGTCTTGTAATACTTACACAAATGACAGGATTGGGGGGAGGAAGATCTTGATTGTTATTACTATATATTTTGGAAAGTGGTTTCTCTGTCTGTCTGTCCTTCTGTCCTCCATAGGTTCAGCTGCCTCTTGAGATTTCATTGCCAAACTCAGCACAAACCTTCCTGAGCTGGCAACTATGGTCATTGCCAATGTTTGTATGCCAGATGCCATACCAAAATGTGAATTTGATGTGACTTTTCCTATTTTTTCAGCATAGATTCAGGCACCTTGAGGTATCATCAGAAAACTGCCCGAGACAGAGGTGGTGAACTTTGCCACCATTCAGATGCTGCATGCCATTTTATATTTTAATTCAAAAATAGCCTTCCTAAAATAACAGAACTGGTCAAGAACTTAACTGAGCTATATATACTTAAAATGCATATTGTGTGATGCATTTTAATCCGATGCCTTAGTTGCAGCTTATTAGGGCTTTGAATAGTTTTTCCCCAAAAAATGCCTGGTAGTTTGTACAATAAAAAACCCTCTTTTGAAGTATATGGCCTAGGTTGCTTAGTTTTGATGCTATCTTAACCATATTGGGGTCTTTGTACCTTATTCCCACTCATGCTTTTATTTTGGTTGAAAAATAAAGGTGGTTCACTTAATCTGATTCATTTTCTACTACAGAGCACACAAACTAAAAATAGACCTGTTCTGAGATGCTTTTGAGGTTTTTTTGCCTTCTATATTTCTTTACTACAACTGAATATTGTGTAGACCTATTTAAAGATGTGAATCCCCAAAACAATTTTAGTTTTTTGGATTCTGATGCATCATTTCAAGCATTATTAGGCAATAATAAATAGAATAATAGAATTGTAGAGTTGGAAGGGACCCTGAGTCTCCAGCATGGTTAATGTGGGTGTGTATATTCCCTGTGGTCTAAACCACAGAGCCTAGGGCTTGCTGATTGGAAGGTCGGCAGTTCGAATCTCCGCGCCGGGGTGAGCTCCCGTTGTTCGGTCCCAGCTCCTGCCCACCTAGCAGTTCAAAAGCACATCAAGAGCAAGTAGATAAATAGGTACTGCTCCGGCGGGAAGGTGAACAGCATTTCCGTGCGCTGCTCTGGTTTGCCAGAAGCGGCTTAGTCATGCTGGCCACATGACCCGGAAGCTGTTTGCAGACAAACGCTGGCTCCCTTGGCCTATAGAGCGAGATGAGTGCCGCAACCCCAGAGTCGTCCGCGACTGGACCTAACGTCAGGGGCACCTTTACCTTTACCTTATAGTATTCCTACAGAGGCCTTTCCTGGTTCCTGTAGTTTCCTGTCTCTCTGCCACTTCTCTCCATGTGCACACACAAAGCTGCCAGAAAAGAAGTCTTTTGTATCCTATAAAATACTTTTTTCCAAGCCTAATTGTTGCTGGATGGTGCATTCGTGTGTTGATTTGGTTTGTTTGTTGCATTTGTATCTCACCTTCTTTCTCCAAGGAGCTCAGGGTGGTGTGCATAGTTCTCCCTCTCCTTGTTTTATCTCCACAACAACCCGGTGAGGTTGGTTAGGCTGAGAAGCACTGATTGACCCAAAGTCAGTCATCCAGGAGCTTCATGGCCAAGTGGCGATTTGAATTGTGTTCTCGCAGGTCCTGGTCTGACACTTTAACCACTGGTACCACACTGGCTTTCTTTTTTTCCTGGAGATTGCACCTGGAGAGTAAAGGTTAAAACTTGACTCTCCTGCTGCACCCTCCAGGAAGGTCACACACTACACCACCAACAGGCTATGTGGGGAAGCACAATCACATTTTTCAAGCCTAATTGTTTGGATTGGAAGAGTAAGTGAATGTGTGTGCATGATTGTAATGTTCCACAACACTTCTCTCCAATTCACGCATGTGTAAGGGCAGATTTTTGCTTATTACACATGTGCTTGCAACATGTTATATTATGGCTGTGCATCAGTACTGTAGAGAAGACTCGTGGGGTGGAGGGAGGCAGCAATAGCACATTTCTGTTGTCTGATATAGTCTTCCTAGGATAGGGAGAAGCAAAGATGCCCCCCTCCCCCTGCCAGCAGACGTTCCTTGAACTGAAAGCAGCTAGTTAGGAAGCTCCTTTGTGCAGATTTCTCATCTCTTCTTCTGGCTGCCAGCTGGCTTTCATTCAACATTGTTTTCATCATTGGAGAGAAACAGAGGAAGAGAGGAACATCTTAAAAAGAAAGCTACGAAACGATTCCTGTTTTTTATGGCTTTTTTAAATAAAAAAATATAACCTAAACAAGGCAGCTGGAGGGAGCACAGCTCTGTAGTCTGAGGAGCTAAGAGCACTGCAGCTTCCTCTGCAAAGCAAGATACATCCCTCTGGGTTTCTTTAGTCATAAAAGGAAACAAAAAAGGATCCTGTGTAGAGGTAGTGTATAAAAGAAAGACAGGCTGGCTGCCAGCAAGAGATGGCGGGAGGAGCGGTTCCTGAACACAGCAGCCGCTCATGTTTCTGCTCTGACCTCTGGAAAAATGGACAGTAAAGGGACTGCTGGAGTTTAACAGAGTTTGTTCCTAGGCTTCCCAGGTAGAGTCTGCTATATATTTTTTCTGACTGAGATGTTGCAGCTTGAAACTTACCCTGTTCTGCTCCAATTGCTCTGATTGTTCCTGACTTATTTTCCCAGGGGTTGTCTGGAGCCAGAAGGCACATATGCTGTCTTGGACTGATCCCAGTAAGGCGGAGCAGTAATCTGAAATCCTGTTACCTTTGCCATGCTCTAGAGCAGCAGTTGCCTGGTGCTGGAGATTTTCCACTGTTTCTGCTGTTCCTCGGTGCAAGCATTCCTGAAAGTTAATCAGGGTGAAAATTGCAGTCACTCATGTCTGGAAGCAACCAGAAGCTAATCCCAGAGTCTGCAGATTTGAACAGACTGGTAGGAGACATTCTCTTTATATGCACTGAACTTTTAATGGGATCAATTCTCCTTTGGGTGTCCAGTCATTCCCAGTTAGGTTTTCTCTGCCTATTGTTTCACTACAAAAGGTCAGAAGTGTAATGCAAGTTGTTGTGGCTAGCCTGGAAGCAGCCACTGTGAGTTAAGGCACAATGAACCCTTGGTTGCATACTGATCTGTGTGCAGTGCTTTCCTGAGAGTTGCCTTATGTGATTTGTTAGAGAAGTGTTTTGTTAGGGGCTGCGAGTTCAAAGTGAACTCTAATGACATGACTGCTTCTAGGAATGTAGATGTGGTTTATAGAGGTTGCAGCCCTTAATGGAGCTGAATTATTTATGTCGGGCCACTGCATGTGTGCAGTTTTCCAAGTGAGAAGCAATTTCCCTTAGTATTCCTGTTCCAGGGCTTCTCTTAGGATTGCTTGTTGGAAGATTGCCAACTGGACAAGTGAATACATGTACTTTCAGCTGTGTATCGATGAGTTCTGTGTGGCAAGGAGGAAGTGGAGAGGGATTCGTACACTCGGCTGGGGTTTTTTCCATCTGGTTTTCAGATGCCTTTATATCTTTTCTCTCTAATGGACACTCTGTGAGGCAGGGTGCCAGGAGCAAGTCTGTGGGAGCCAATATGATGCCCTCTGGAGGTTGTTGGACTTAACAACATAATCCCTGACTTAGACTGTGACTTAGAGGAGTTGTCAACAGCACCTGGCCTCTATGTGGGGGCTTAGTTAGGGTTTATTGTATAATACTGCTATAATTTTGAATGAAGCTACATATTTGTTGGGACATATAGTATTCTTTTTCTTTGGCAATCACTCGTAGCAAAGTAAGATTGTCTTCCATCAATATGGTCTTAACAGTGTGTCCGCAAGTGACTGTGGAGGCCAATTGCGGATCCGCACATCCTTCCACAGTGGGGACACAGGTTTCCGAGTGGGAGTTGATCACGGTCATGATTTGCCAAACGTGCCTTTCTCTCAGCTCATTTGTCCCTTTTATCCAGATGCTTGTAGACAGGGCTTGTGGTTTTTTTGTCACTTCCAACTGACTCATGCAGCTGGGCTCTGGCATAGTGTGTTTTCTGTAAAGCAAGATAATATAAAATGTTTATAGGGCTTTCTGTGCTATATTTTCTCTTATTTATACGCTTCTCTCCATCACACACAGGGAGACAGGCAGATACACACACATTCTCCTTACTCTGTCTTTAGTTAGAAGTGGCATAAAGATAGACTTAGTCAAAGCATCTCTATCTTGATTGTAAAAGGTCCATCTTGTCTGTTACTTTCTTTGATATGAGGTGATGACATGTTAGATTTAAATACGGTACATTTTTTAATGTGCAATGTTGATTGCTTAAATCCCACCTAGGAATCCAAGGAAGGACAGGATACAAATTCGATAAATATTAATCAGGTGTTCACACTGCTTTATATCATTTTTCAGGCAAAAACATAAGATACTTTGCCCTAAAAGGTATTACAATTAAATTTGGGGGTGGAGTTGTAGATCGGATGAATGTGAGCAAATGCAGTTTCATGGTTACAGTTGGGATGAGGATTAAGGGGTTAAATAGTGATGAAAGTGGAGTTGAGAAATATTTGCCATTTGAGAGCCATTAAGTTTATAAACTGAGTAGCACTTTAAGTGCATCACTCAGCAGGTGAGCAGGATGAAGTGGAAGTCACAGAAGAAGGAGGCACTGCCTTCCTCAGAGGAATAAAGCTGAGGCTGGCAGCAAGAAATGGGAAGGAGGTTGACAAGGCACTTGAAGGGAGTGCTGACAAATATTATAAAGTTGACAAATATTACTCTATAGACAGTGAAGTTGACAGATATTACTCTATAACACAGTGGGCATATCCATTGCATTAAAATATACTATTTTTAATTGCATTTTATTCCTTTTTATTTCTTATTGTTTTAATTGCATTTTATTCCTTTTTATTTCTTATTGTTTTAAAATTTGGTATGGAATCAGCCAGGTATGGGAGAGGAAAGCTATGCTAGCTTTTATAGGGCAGCTTTGCATGCACTTCCCCATGTGTAGGAACACCAGGATTGCACCCTTTGTCTTATTACAGTCTTTTTTGTTTTGTTTTGGGGCAATGTAGGTTTGCATGGGTTGAGTCACCACTAGTTTGAGATGAGCACGAGGATGTTGTTTAAGTGTAGTTAATTTTGCCTTTGTAATCTGTATGAAGAAAATCAAGTAGCTTTGGATATATGCACTTATATGTGGTATCAAAAACATAAGATAGTACAGTTCTGGCTGCTATCTAATGTTTTTTAGAATTGTACTGGCGAAAAACTGGAAATCTGACAAAATACCAGAGCTAGTAGAATGGAGAATAAAGATGTTTGAATTTGCGGAGATGGAACAATTAACAGCATCAATCAGAGGATGTTATAATCAAGTAATTAAGGAAGAATGGAATTGTGTTAAGGAATACATGGGGAAAGTGGGTGCTAGAGTTTGAAAATTAATATGGTATAACTTAATAGCCACAAGGTAACATGAAATTTAGTAGGAATGATAGGATAAATAAATAAATAAATAAAGTGAACAACGCAACAATTATAAATAGTACAGTAGGTAAAAGAAGATCGGACACGGATAGAGGGAAGCATGAGGGATGGGGGGAGGGGAAAAGGTATTTTTCTTTTTTCTTTAAGTCTGAATTGATTGAATATAGTTTGTTTTGAATTGTTGGTTTTTTCCTCTTGTTTTATTTTGTAATATTTAAATGTTTAAATAAAGCTCTTTTTAAAAAAATTAGATAGTATAAATGCATGTTTCTGATTCACCAATTAACTATATGGACTTAGTCTTCTGGAAATCTGGAGACATTCAAGTGTATCTTGGTGTAGATTGTAATTGCAAGGAAAAGTTAAAAGTTGTGAGGTTAAAGCTTTGAAAATAAGAGTTTTACTAACCCCAATTTGCACCTTGATTTCAGTGTGTCACTTTTCTGTGCTGAGTCTGTGGTATGTGTTTGCTATAGAAACTGTTTGCTCAGTATTTTTATTTTTATTTGGTATTATTATTATTATTATTATTATTATTATTATTATTATTACTACCCTGTACTAAAAACATAATAGCAGATACTCTAACTACACTGGCGAGAACATTTTTCTTTCAGTTTGCAAAAGTCACAGGTTCTGTGATAGGTGGAGTTGCCAGCGAGGGACATTGTCTTACACTGTCCACTCTGTCCACCAGTTTAAAGGCTGTTTCCCACACAGCAGTTCTGTTTCTCCAAAGCGTGGTATGTAAGGATGAGTGACTAGTGACTCTTCCCTGGTGTTTGGCTTCTGGGAGAGGGAATTGGCTTCTTGAGGTAAGAGATGTTTCCTTTTGCAACAAGGAGCAGCACACATCCTCCATGCTGCTTGTGATAAGGCAGAGAAGCGAGGCTTTGTGTGCTGCCTTGCTTCTGCCTTGAAGGGAAATACGGTGGTACCTCCGCAGGAAGCAAGTGGTATCCCATAATGATCCAACCCCTAAATGTTAACTACAGGGGGTTCGTTAATAAGTAATTTTAATTTTATATTTAAATCCTTGTTATATTTACACTGCCCTTTGAATTTTTGTTATGTTTTATGATCTGTGATACTGTGCGTGTTGATGCTGGTTTGCGACTGTATTAATAAATTCATTCAATTCACAGTGGTACCTCTACTTACAAATAACTCTACTTACGAATGTTTCTACTTACAAACGGAGCTCCGTCCGCCATCTTGGATGCGGTTTAGATATGATTTTTTCTACTTACGAATTTTTAGATAGGGTTGCTTCGACTTACGAATTTTTTCTCCCAATGCATTCCTATGAGATTTGACGTACAAATTTTTTCGACTTATGAATGTGCATTCGGAACGCATTAAATTCGTAAGTAGAGGTACCACTGTAGAGTGCCCAGCAGCAGCAGCCTGTTCTAGGGCTCAGAAGGAAGTCTGACTGACTGGGCTTAGGGGCATGAGGGGACACATCTACCACCAACTCTCTTTTTCTCTGTTCTTCTTTTTTGTGCGCCGGCGGGGTGTGCAGGCAGAGGAGTCTGTGACTGGAAGGAGAGGTTCATGGTGTATTTTGGTGCTGCATTGCCCTGCAGATCAGTGCCAAAAAGGCAGGTTTAAAATAAATTTACACACACAAACACACCCAATTGCTAATGCTATTCCATGCAGGAAAAATATGCTTGCTGTAATGGGAGAGTAGGTCTCAGATACACACACAAAAGTAACAAGAGCTTTAAAAACATTCCTCCTTCCCTGCTGTACAGAGTTTGTTGCCTAGTCTTTTCAGGTAAGAACAAATTAGGATGCTATGGGCTATAGCCCAGCTTTTGGTTTCTGTCTGCAACTTGAGAATGCTTTACATGGGTGTTTGCCGATTTAATTTTATCGTTCATACTGTTTCTAAGCTGATAAGCCACAGGGGTCTAGCAAACCTACAGGAATGAATGATGCTGTTGCTGGCAATGTAAAGGTAAAGGTAAAGGGACCCCTGACCATTAGGTCCAGTTGTGACCGACTCTGGGGTTGCGACGCTCATCTCACGTTATTGGCCGAGGGAGCTGGCGTATTGCTTCCAGGTCATGTGGTTAGCATGACAAAGCCACTTCTGGCGAACTAGAGCAGCGCACGGAAATGCCGTTTACCTTCCCGCTGTAGCGGTACTTATTTATCTACTTGCACTTTGACGTGCTTTCAAACTGCTAGGTTGGCAGGAGCAGTGACCTAGCAATGGGAGCTCACCCTGTCGTGGGGATTTGAACTGCCGACTTTCTGATCAGCAAGCCCTAGGCTCTGTGGTTTAACCCATAGCGCCACCCGCTGGCAGTGTATTGCTCCCATTTCTGCCCCCTCTGCCCCTGTCAGCAATGCATCTCAAGTAAATCCATGTTTGGTGCCCTTCCCCAGCAGAACCCCATTCCTATTCAAAGCAGCTGAGAGAGCTATAAAGTGCCACAAGTCAGCAGGGTGATCACATAGTAAACCTTACAAACAGGGCATTTAACAAAAAGAGAGGGGTGAGCGGGCGAGTGAGAGAATCAGGTATCACCAGATCATCTGCGTTGGCGAGAACATGGTGCTGATATCTCCAAGGTTGCAGGTTTGATTCCCATAAGGGACAGCTGCATATTCCTGCATTCCAGGGGGTTGGTCTAGATCAGTGATGGCCAAACTTGGCTCTCCAGCTGTTTTGGGACTACAGCTCCCATCATCCTTAGCTAACAGGACCCAGTGGTCAGGGATGATGGGAATTGTAGTCCCAAACCAGCTGGAAGGTCAAGTTTGGCCATCACTGGTCCAGATGATCCTTAGGGTCCCTTCCAACTCTGATTTTATGATTCTTCCACTGCCCCCCACCTGTGAGTTAATTGTTCAGCAATAAAGGATTTAAGGGAAGGAGGCAGGGAGCCCAAAGAGGGAAAGCTCACCAGACTCTCTCACCCACTCCAGAGCATGAAGCAGGGAAAGAAGGAAAGTGGCAGCTCATACTGGAGAGACGGGTGGCACCTTTGAGCAGGTGTGAGGGTTGCCCCTGTTCAAGTGCTTCCGAGCCCGGCTAGCCAAGTCTACTTTTGCTGTTAAATCCAGGTGCAGCAGGCAGGAAAAGCAGACGAAGGCTCCCACACCTTAATTAATTTGGAGGCACCAAGTTTCTCATTCCACCCCAGTGTGCTCCTCTGGCAGCAGCTGAGGAACCAGAGTCAGTGAGTCTTTTGGTTCCTCACTTTCCCATAGATCAAAGGATATGCACTCTGCTGTGTGAATATCCTAGTTCACCCAGCACCAAAAGATGTGTCTGTTTGGGTGCTGTGTTAGCCAGGTGGGGCACTCTGGCGCCCAAAGACGTGCATCTTTGGGTTCTGGGCTGTTGTGCAAACCACTGGGTCTGTGGTGATTCAAATCAGTTGATTCACGAGGCAATACAGCACCAAAAGAGGCATGTATTTTGGTTCCCTGCTGTCCCCCACAGTTGAAGATGTTAGGCACTAGACCTGGCGGCCAGACATCTCCGCTTCCTCACAAAAGGCCGGTTGCCTGTCATGAAATGCATACTTTTAATGTTTTATTTGTTTTTTTATGACAAATTCCATTGTGTATTTTTTTGGTGTTGTAAGTCACATTGAGTGTGGTTTGAACTGTGGGAAGCCAGCATACAAATAAAATTGTATGCATGTATGCAGTTTTACAGTTACGGTGCTTAAAAAAAAAAGATTTTCAATAGGTATGACAGTGTAGGGTTGACAAGCAGCATATTGTCTTAATACTTTGGGATTTGTGCTTCTCTCTGTGATGTGCTAACGTAACAAGGCCCGGTATGCTATTTTAACTTTGGTGCCTTAATTTGATCATAAAAGTACTTTGGTGTGGGGAGAGGAGCTATAGACCACCTACACATTGCAATTATATGATAGTATATTACCATCAGTGGCATTGGTGTAGGCCTTTTGATGTTAGTGTAACACCGGTTGGGTAGTACAAGTCTGGGGAGCAAATAAGTATATGCTCAGCTGGTCTGCATGTGTATCTTTGTCTGAATGTGAACACCTTCCCATATATGATTGTGTACTGGTTCTTAGACCCATTTCCTGAGTAACTGCAATGTAATATCCATTGTTCTTGCTTTCCCTTTCAGCAATTATGTTGTCATCTGGGCGCACCTTGATAACTGGAGGCTTGAGAACATAGCCGAAGCTGCTACTTCATACCCAAAGGCTGAGGGAGCAGACAAGAGGCTTGAACCTTGAGGTGGGTCGTTAACTCTAAGATGTCCTTGAGCAGTGGAGCTTCCGGAGGGAAAGGAGTGGATGCAAACCCAGTTGAGACGTATGACAGTGGGGATGAATGGGACATTGGAGTAGGGAATCTCATCATTGACCTGGACGCGGATTTGGAAAAGGACCAACAAAAATTGGAAATGTCAGGCTCCAAGGAGGTGGGGCTACCAGCACCGAATGCTGTGGCGACACTGCCGGAGAACATCAAGTTTGTGACCCCAGTGCCAGGTCCACAGAGCAAGGAAAACAAATCCAAATCCAAACGGAGTAAGAGTAGCAAGGACAGTGGCAAGGCTGCCCCAGGATCCTCTCTGTTCACTCCAAGTGAAGGGACCAGTGGCAAGAAAGAGGTTCAGGGGCGACCTGGTGATGGCGTGAACTCTAGTGGCTTGGTGGCTGCCATTGCCCCAAAGGGCTCTGAGAAATCGGCCAAGGCTTCTCGAAGTGTGGCCAACTCAAAGAAAGAGAAGGAGGGGGGTTCGTCCAAGAGTAAGAAGGAAAGGAGTGAGGGTGCGGGTGCTCCAGCAGAAAAGGAGCCCAGTGTACTCCAGCCTCTTGCCTTGGCTGTTAGGGTTGGGCAGTATGATGGCGGCCAAGGATCAGAGCCTGCTGCTGCTGCTGCTGTCGCCGCCGCCGAGCAGCTTGGAAGTATAGCTATTGACACAGGATCTGCACTCAATCCTTTGGGAATTAAGACGGAGCTGGAAGATGGTGACAGTGAGTGTCGACAGCTCAAAAAGGTCAAGGCAGAGAAGGTAAGATGTGGGCAGGTGGCTGGGCCTGGTAGGGTACTGCTGCTGGAAATTAGGGTCTCCACAGTAATGCCAAACACTGCAGTGTTCTTCTTTACTGTAAAGGGCATATTTTGTCTCATAGTGTGTGATGGGCTTGTTGTTGCTCAGGAGCTGAAAATGAAAGCAGATTCTTACATTTTACTGCGATTAGGCTGATATTTGTACCAAGGAAGTAGAATGGTGGAAGGCTAAATCTGCTTCTAAATCTGGAAGATCATTGGAAATAAATGATTATTTTGCTGTTTAAAAACTAGCAAAACTCCTGTGGGGGACACAACAGCTGTGACCTTGTCAGCAGTATGAGATGTAACTGATCAGGTATCTGTTGAACCTCCACATGTAGATGTTAGCTAGGGTATATCATCTCTTAGGGAACAAATATTCCATCTTTGTCCTAACAAGCACTCTTTTAAGGTAGGGTCATATTGTTGTATAATGACTTGAAATTGTAACTGATAAAAGTTCTACATTGATACTGCTTCTGGTAAGAGAGTGAATGATAACCCGCATATTGTTAACGTTTTGCCACAGATATGTGTATGTGACTTCAGTTGGATGGGTTTCTGCAATATGGAGATGCAACAAAATATGTGTTTATCACATGTGACCATGTGTGTGTGGAACCTATACAGTTTCCTACATGAGAATTATTTCCATATAAAAATGAATGTATGAAGTAGCCCTTAGAAATAATCCATGGAAATGAATAATCTCCATTAATTGTGTGACACAATTTCTCATCCTGATCTTGTCTGGCAGGTCCAGGGCTTGTGAGACTTGCTCAGATTATTCTTGCTTAAGGTTATATATGAAAGTGGTGACTTTCATAGTGCATGGGCAGTTGGGTCACAATACAACCTCAACATTTGTTGGTTACCTCCTTTGTCTTTATTATACTCTCTTTTAAAATAGCTGGTTTTCTCAGGATTGGTTGCTTAAAGTTGCAGAATCATCTCTATTCTATGTGCTCATTGTTTTTTGCTGTTGGACTGGAACTAGCCACAAAGTAGGCCATGGCTAATTTTCAATGACCCCTGTTAACACCTGTTTCCTTGGAGTCTTGCCAAAATAAATGCATTTTTAAAAAATGCTGGCTTGGTATAGACATTAGTCTGATACTAACTTACTTAAGTTCTTAAGCAAGAATTCAGAATCTGGATCCCCTGACATAGATTAGCTGTACTTCTTCTTCTTCTTCTTCTTCTTCTTCTTCTTCTTCTTCTTCTTCTTCTTCTTCTTCTTCTTCTTCTTCTTCTTCTTCTAAAAAGGTTGTATGCCCTTTTTCTTTTTAAAACAGATTGGACCAATCACAGTTATTCTAATTGAAGCAAAAAATGTTAAACATTGAATATTAAAAATGAGTTGTCAAAATTAGTGATGGCACGCTAGTAGTGAAGAAATGACAAACTGTGCTCTCTGATATACCATATCAGAAACTGTGAGGTTAGAAAGTAAATTGGTATGTTTGGACCTGCAAGCAGCTATGATAGCAGTTTTGGGAGGGGGCTTCTCTGCTTTCCCAGTGGAGTCCTGACTTACTTGGATCATGTAGATTCAAGATCCTGTCCTATTTCAGTCAGTTTACAGCTCCTTAGAAACAAGTTGGACTGAAAGGTTTTTTGAAGTTGTTCAACAGGGCTACGGTTGTAGGCTGCTCTTGTGCTCATCCTTGTAACTTCTATGACAAATGCTTTTAAAGGAAAATTGGATGTTCCCTTGTTTCAGCTGACTGCCCTGTCTAAGTGTGTGGTTGGGTTTTTTAGTGCTGAATTGTGCCACTTACCACAGTGTCTTGGTGGTTATGAACTGCTTTCGTTGCTCGTAAGGGCTAGAGAACCAAGTTCCTAATATGTATCTCTTTGACATGTATGGTAGTTAGAAACTGTAACCTGCTAAGGATGATATGGGTGTGGCCACATTGCCACCTTTTGTTTTGCTCTAGAAAATAAGCAAAAAAGTTTGCTTCTCCCATTGCCATACCTGCCAAGTCTCCCGCTGAAAAATGTGGGATCAGCAGTGGTGCGGCGCGGCACCGGAAGTTGCGTAGAAGCAACTTCCGGGGCCACTCTTCCCATGTGTGGGCACCGGAAATCAGGCAGAGCAGCACCGGAAGTAGCTTCTACGCATGCCCGACGGCCATCTTGGTGGTGGCCGCCATGCAGCCACCACCAAGATGGCCGCCGGGCATGTGTAGAAGTGACTTCCGGTGCTGCTCTGCCCGATTTCCGGTGTCCACACATGAGAAGAGCGGCACCCAAAATGGAGGCTCCCTGGCAGGTAGGAAATCCGGGGGATTTCCGGGATTTTTCTCCATTCGGGAGAACAGCTGAAAACGGATTAAAATCTGGGGGTTTCACGCGAAAAACGGGATACTTGGCAGCTAAGCCCATTGCACCGTAGTCAATATGTTGCTAGTCACTTACCAAACAGATAAATTTCTCAACTCTCTGTTGTGTTTATTGTATGATTTCTATTTGTGGGACTGTATGGGCCTTTTCTGTTCTGTGGCTGTGGCTTACTATCCTTTTCAGGTGCATGAAGAGAATTGAGTCACCTCTGCTAGAAAGAACAGAAGGAATGAACAGATAAAGCTCCTTGGGCCTTTCCAAGGCTTACCCCCCCCCCCACTCTAGGAAATGTTGAAGATTTTTGTGGGTCATATTAGTAAAGATGATCATGCCGATCAGTCTAATTGGCCAATTATTTCTAACTCTCTCCTGAAAGTAGCAAGTGTTTGTGTGACTCTCCTGTGCCTAGTAGTTCTAGGTGTGTGACAGCTCATTGGATCATAGTGGGCAATGATTTTGTATGCTAGAGATAGAAATTGAAATGAAGATACTGATGTGGGAAAAAGGAAAGAAGAATGTTTACATACTTCAACAAGAATGAAAACCTAGGACTTGGATTTACAGTGAGTGGAGCAGAATCTAACCGGATTTACAAAAAGTGAAATAATGCTTTCATGCTGTAGGGGATTGAGGCCTTGCTTATGCTTTAAAAAAAACGATTCAGTGTTCATTTTCTCTGAAGAGCTGTCAAGGTTCATCACCTTCATATCATGAATTTTATGGCAAGAGCTGTTTGCAGAGAGAGATGTGCTCTGGTTTAAAGTGCCACAGAAACCTATTCATAGCTACTAACTGAAATATCTGCATTTCTAGGATACTAGTGTAATCAGAAAGAAAAGCAGAAAATGTATAAATAGGTTATTCTCTTTCCCTTTCTGTTGATTATATGAGCCAGAAAGCACTTAGGTGGGAGTACACAGAATAGCCTGTGATGAAGGGGGTTGGTTGCTATGCATGTGTTTTTAAATATAAGCAGAGTGCCTTCACTTGACTATTTTATTGTCATATTGCAGAAATGGCTTTAAATTGCTTCCTTCCTATTGATTGTAGGGTAGGGATTTCTTGAATTTCCATTGAGATATATTATACAGTACTTTATTGGTACACACAGAGAGACTGCTTTGCTCTCCCTCCAACCCCAGCCAGCTTGCTTGTACAATGAAAAATAATATCAACATAATATGTAAAATCTAGAGTCCAGGGTCTGAGCCAGCTTCTGAAATAAATCCTGGAACTTCAAATTGACTGTACTTGTCAAATTGAGCATACTGCCTGGTCCACCTTGTAAAAATGGCCAATAGCAAACTTAATTGAAAAATATGCTTTGTCTGCTAAATAAATGATATAGTCTTGTATCTTTGTAAAATGGGAGCAACAGTATTTGAAAAACTGTCTTTCAAGTGTTCTTGCAGTGCCCTAAGTCTCAGTTAGCTTCTTATGTATATTTGGGTTTTTTTTGGGGGGGGGGGGAGGAAATGGTAGTACAGTAGACGTTTGTGACTTCAGCAATTCAGCAATTTGATTTTTTAATGCATCAGAATCCATTTCCTTTGTTAGGATACTTTAAACTTGCAATGATCAGGGAGGATGGCTTAGGTCTGACAAAGTTTGAGACTAGAATGAGAAAATAGTATGGGATTATTTATTGATAGATTTATTTCCTGCTCTTCACCCTAACGTCCTAGGACAGGTTACAACATTAAAACACAACATTAAAAGCAATAGAAAACACCTTATCATCATAAAAAGGTGGGTCCTAAAAACATATACCTCAGGTGTCAAAAAAGCCAGGGTAAAAAGGAGCATCTTCAGCATTCTCCAGAAACTATATAATGAGGGTGCCAATCACACCTCTGTGGGGAGGAAGTTCCACAGAGGCTGCCACAGAGAATGCCTTCTCTGAGGGTGGAGTAGCTGACAAGAGAGCTGCCAACCCCAGTATTCATAGGATGTGCAGGGAAGGAGGTGGTCTGTCAGATATTTCCAGCCCGAGTCATTTAAGGCTGTAAACGCCAACATGAGTACCTTGAATTGGGCCCAGAAATGAACTGGCAATCAGTGCCGCAGCAGTTTTAAAACAGGGGTTATATGAGATCTAAATGAGTCACTAATCTGGCTGCTGCATTTTGAACCAACTGAAGTTTCCAAGTTGACTTCAAGGGAAGCCCGATATAGAACGCATTTGCATCCAATCTGGAAGTTTTCAGAGGATAGGGTACAGCAGCCACTGAGGCCACCTGAGCCTCCAGTGACGGTGCTGAATCCAGGAGCACCCCCAAACTATGAAACTGCTCCTTCCAGAGTAGTGCAAGTTCAACCCTGCTCAGGGCAGCCCCCCTTTCTGGACATGGGAATCCAGGTTTCAGCTTATTGGCTCACATCCAGGCAGTCACTGCCTTCAAACACTGGTCTAACATCTCAACCACCTCCCCTAATTCAGATGGTAGTGGTACCTATTTATCTACTTGCACTGGCATGGTTTCGAATTGCTAGGTTGGCAGAAGTTGAGACAAAGCAACGGGAGCTCACCCTGTCATGCAGATTCAAACCGCTGACCTTCCGATCAGCAAGCCCAAGAGGCTTGGTGGTTTGGACTACAGCGCCACCCACTCCCCCTTTACCTATTCATACATAAACCAGAGCTTTTTTGGTATCATTCTGTTTTCTGCTCCAGCCAAACTCTTTTACAGAGGAGGAGGCCTATCTGTGGGGGTGAAGGAAAATTTGGGATTTGTAGGGAAGACTTTGCAGGTGTGGGAAGAGCTAATCTAATTAAACCCTGAAAACCTGTTCTTCACATTTACATTAACTGGTACCTTTTAGAAAGTAGATGTTCACTAGACAGTTCTGCTCTGAGTCCAGTGTTTTTCACCTCTGCTAGAGCCTGACCCACACAGGTACATCTGGCAATTTCATTATAGGGTTGACAACATATAGGGTTGCCAGACTCAATAGAGGACAGGACTTCTGTGCCTTTAATTGCCCTGCTCTCTTTTGGGTCTGGAAACCTGAAAGAGAAACCAGCATACCCTTTGCTTGGAAACTAAACAAAGGGTCTGCTGGTTTCTCTTTAAGGTTTCCAGACTCAAAAGAGAGCAGGGCAATTAAAGGCACAGAAGTCCTGTCCTCTGTGAGTCTGGCAACCCTAACAACATATGCTGAAGACACATCTCTTGGACATCTGAGGTAGGTGTTTCAGTCCCACCCCCCTTCTTGTGACTGAATTGTTTTTAATATTGAATTTTAAATTGTCATAACCTGCTCTGGAATCTGCTGCTGAAGGAGATGGGTAATAAATTGAATATTAAATATGGGGGTGATCACCTGGATCTTGGAAGGAAGGTGCCTCATCTCTGAACATATGGTAATGCTACTTAAGTGCTTCAGGTTTTTCCTTCTGTCAGCTTTGAGACTGTGTGGTTGGCAGCTTCTGATGCTCTGGTTGTGGTGTGGCTTTCTCAGATAATAACACTATAAATGGCAGGTTCTTGCTGTGTGGCAGCAGCTCCTGTTGCACCTGCAGGAATGGGAGGTGCCGTTTAGCAGACTGGCAATTCCATCAGCCTTCTCTGCTCTTCCTGCTTGGTGTGAAGGCAGAGAATTGAGCAGCGGACTAAATGGCTTCACTGTGTTTCACTCCTCTAGCTTTATTAAGAGTGGGAACATGCATCTCTAACATGTGGGTTACTAATGTGATGCTACTCGGCAGGAAAAGGGACTTTAAGAAGTCCCCCTTGTTAAGAGTTCCAGACGCTCTGAATGCATTCCTTTTCACTGTCATAGACTGGAGGAATTCTTCCAAGTGGAGTAATTATACTCCTACTTAGATTCATATCCAGGAAGACACACCAAAAAGCTTGATCTTGGCTAGTCTTCAACCAAGGTTTTTCACTTTAACCATCTGTCAGTTGTTATTTATAGCTTTGGTCAGACAATCGCAGCAAGCCTTAAGTTTGCATATTCTCCTCCTCCTATGCATGTGAGAGGAAAAACATTCACAATGAAGTATAGTTCCCATTACATATGAACTGGGACTGGTGGCTTGTTTTAACCAACAGTAGTTTAAAATAAACAAAAATAAAATTGTTGATTTTCTATCAGATCTATGTGCATTTGATATTTGCTTTAAAGTCAGGCTCCTTTGTCTGATGCATACTGCCAAAGGACACATACTAATTTATATTAGTTGATATATGTACCCTGGAATGAAACACTAATTGGATTGCTGCTTTGGATGAAGGGGCACAGTGGCATTTAGGTGCGATTCCTAGCTCCAGATAAAGTTTATATATAAAAATTAAAAATTAAAAAACCTTTTTTAAAAAGGGGGGAAATTCCATTTTTTCTTCTACTTTAAAGGGGGGGGAGTTATTATTTTTGGTGGCGGGGGAAGGGGTAGAGGGGTAAAAAGTAGTTTCTTCCTTTCTGCAGTCTCCTTTGTCGCCACCTTCCCCTGCTTCCTCTGAGGCTTGCTTACGGAAAGCCAGCTGCTGGAGGGGTAGGCTCGGGTCGGGCTCAGCTACGTGTCCTTTCGCAGTCTCCTTTGCCCACCTACCTCTCCTCTTCTTTCCCGTCAGCTGCGGTGGTGGCGGTAGCAGCGGGAAGGTTGGGGCTCCTTTCCCCCCTTTCCCCTCATTCTTTTTCTTCCTCTTCCCCCCTTTTCTTCTCCCTCTTTGCATTAGCTCCACGGTCCTACTGGCCCTGGAGTTCCTCTGTGCCATTGGGCTCCCCCGATTCCTCTCCGCTAGTGCCGCTGGCGGTGGCAGTCCGGGAGCCAGCTAGACAGAGCCGTTTACTTTGGCTGGCTTCAGGAGCTGATTTCTGCCGTGGCGGCCGCCATGATGCCTCACCGGAAGTCCAAAAAAGTAAAAAAGCTCCAGATAAATTTAAGGTCTTCTGTATTTCATTAAAGTTAGGGTATTTTCTATATACAGTGGTATCTCGGGTTACAAACACTTCGGGTTACAAACTCCGCTAACCTGGAAGTAGTTGCTTCAGGTTGTGAACTTTGCCACAGGATGAGAATGGAAATTGTGCCGCAGCGGGAGGCCCCATTAGCGAAAGCGCGTCTCAGGTTAAGAATGGTTTCAGGTTGAGAACGGACCTTCAGAATGAATTAAGTTTGTAACCCAAGGTACCACTGCATAAGCATACATTTTCCTTCAATTATATTTCTTACAGTTTGAGCTAAACCTTGCAGCAGAGTCAAATGTTAATTTAGGGAGACAATGGAATGTGAGATATTTGAACAGGAACTTGTACTAAAATTTTGATTGTGTCAATTCAATTTTGAACAGAGACTACAGGTTTTATGGCTGTTACAGAGATATGTAGCTGTTACTTCTCCATTTTTGAATGCTGTGCATAATGTGACTCATATACTGTAGATATTTCTTTAAATGAAATTTGAATGTTCATGTTTTCTACTTGCTTATAACTGACTATCCAATCTGCTTCTGTCCATTACTACATTTGATCAGATATGTTTTATCTACAAAAGCTCTTGAAAAAATAAAAATTAAGCTATTAGTCAGACTGCCAAACTGCAGCCCTCCAGATGTTTTGGCCTACAACTCCCATGATTCCTAGCTAAGAGGACCAGTTGTCAGGGATGATGGGAATTGTAGTCCAAAACATCTGGAGGGCCGAAGTCTGGGGATGTCTGATTTAGTGTGATGTCCAGTTTGTCCACTATATTGACATCATGCCTTGTTCATTCTGAATGCTCAGGATGAACCAAGGATTACTTAACCAAAATATTTAGGATTTTTTTAAGCAGATGTATTTTTTAAGAAGTGCTAACTTCTGGAGGTAAAAATAGTGTAAACATAAAATGTATTTGTAGGCTGTGAGTTTATCAGACAGCTTGTATTTCAGGTTGCTGATCAGGACAACTTTTGGTATCCATGAATTGCAACTTTCCCATATTGGGTCATCAACCCAAATGTACTTTGGATCGTGCTGAGATGGTGTTTCATACAAATAAAAAAGCAGGGCCCTATATCATATGAAACAGTGTGATCCATCACTTTTAGAACATATTTTTCATGGTTCACATGAGAACCAAGCTAGTTTCTAACTGGATCAAATAGTCAAATACTGTATGCAGGTAAGTTAACAGTGAACACTGAGTTGTTTTCTTCTTCTGACAATCTTGGAGGTACTATAAATCCCATAGGTGTTTTTAATTAGGCTGGGTGTGAGAGTTATCTGGCTGGGAAGGAAAGACTTGAATGCAGAGCAAAAACATTAATTAGTTGACAGAGGCCTGATCAAAAGGAATAGGCTTTGCCATTGAATATTAATTGTAGCTTCATTTACATTTCAGCTGACACACAGTCTGCTGGGAGTAGGGTTGGGTTTTTAAAACAACAAAACATGGAGACCTTTTTGGAAAAGGGATAAAAAAAGTAAAATGCTATACAAGTGTAACCTTTAGATTGTAGAGAGAATCACAGTTCCATCTCTTCCGCTGTTGGTTGGTAAAGATAGGAGGCTTCAGAGATCTGGTAAAAGCAGATGCAAAATAATGGTGGTTCTGGGTGCAATATGCATTTGCAATATAGTCCTCTCCAGCCCACTTGTGCAGAGAGTTCAAGGATGGCCTGCTTCTCTATTTGTTTGTTTGTTTGTTTGTATTTAAAATATTACTCATAGCCAAAGACTGCTTATACACATATGAAATAGGGATTTTTGAATCAGTTCTTGAATCAGTTCTGATGCTTACTGACCTGGCCTGAGCTGCCCCTCCTGGACTAAATTATGTTGCAGAACTTTTATTATCCCACCAGGTTGAGGCACTGAAAGTGACATGAACTGGAAAGAAATAATAGAACCATAGAATTGTAGAGTTGAAAGAGACCACGAGGGTCTTCTATTCCTGCCCTCTGCAATGCAGGAATCTTTTTGCTCAACATGGGGCTTGAACCCATGACCCTGAGATTAAGAGTCTCATGCTCTACTGACTACTCATTCCTAAAATGAATGCTCCTGGCCATTAATAATCTTCTGAGGGTCTGCTTCCCTTCTGAGGTGAGGTGGTTGACAACTAGAGATCAGCCCTGAAAATTGTGGTGCTTCGTCTTCAAGCTTCCCCTCAGATTATTTGTAGGAAATGCTACTTTTCTATTTAGCTTTTAATGGAGTTTTATTTGTGGTACTGAAATGGAATTGTTCACTGCTTTTATTTGTTCATTTTTTGGTTGGCTTTATCCAGCTGAAGAATCCCTGTGATTAAGGGGTGTTGGATAAATATTTAAAACCATCAAATCAATATTCCTAATAGATGGTGTCTTTGCCAAAGACCTGTGTGATGTTGGGACCTTAAGTTCAACATAAATCCTCTCATTATTCCCCAACCTAGTATAGGTCATTAGAGAGCCTAAATATTATATCAGATTTTTATATTCTACCAACCTAAGCCCAAACTATTCTCAATTCCCACAGCTTCACTGCATTAATGTGTGCCTGTAGTTATTTCTGTGAACAAGTTAGGTATGTGTCAGCTTGCAGAATAGCTGGAATTGCTTAAGATGATGATTTAGTGTAGCCTCCAAATCCTGAATGGAGTTGTATCATTATGGTTGGGAATCATGCAAACTTCATAGATTTGTTCTCCTGCTATTAATGTAGTTGTCCCATACGAGGTCCTGGTCAGATGAAAGAACTAGTTGAACATATTACAAAGAAAGGTATCCATGTTACAGAGACCTTAATGCTGGCCCCCTGGGTTAGGAGACTGATACTGTCCACTACTGAGGCCTTGAAAGGGGTGGTAGAAATAGAAAGCATGTATGTCCTCTCTTGACTCTCCTCCTCCTACATTTTTTTAAAAATTCCTTTACAAAACACAATAAACAAAAACTTTCAGACTTCCTGACTGCCTTTGCATTATTCACTTGACTGCTTCTGAGTCTCTTTATAGAACAAATTGGATATAAAATGGTAAAGGTAGAGGACCCCTGGATAGTTAAGTCCAGTCAAAGGTGAAGATGGGGTGTGGCTCTCATCTCGCTTCAGGCTGAGGCAGCTGGTGTTTGTCCACAGACAGCTTGCAGGGTCATCTGGCCAGCATGACTAAACCGCTTCTGGCACAACAGAACACTGTGACGGAAGCCAGAGTACATGGAAACACCATTCACAGCGGTACCGATTCATCTACTGATGTGAAAACTGCTAGGTTGGCAGAAAGTTTGGATATAGAAAGCTATTGGGAAATATCAAATACCCTGTTTCTCCAAAAATAAGACGTAGCCATAAAATAAGCCATAGCAGGATTTTTAAGTATTCAAGGAATATAAGCCATACCCTGAAAATAAGACATAGTGATAGACACAGCAGCAACGCCAGCTGCGGCAGGAGGAGGGGAAAAATAAGACATCCCCTAAAAATAAGCCATAGTGTGGTTTTTTGAGGAAAAATAAATATAAGACACTGTCTTATTTTCGGAGAAACACGGTAGTTGTAAGGAAATAGCAGTTCAGCATTGCAGGCAATTTGTGAGGAGGTAACTAACTGCTGTACGGCTCCCTCGGCCAATAACGCAAGATGATCGCCGCAACCCCAGAGTCGGTCACGACTGGACCTAATGGTCAGGGGTCCCTTTACCTTTAACTGCTAGCTCCACTTCATATTCTATGTGGCATGGAATATATGGTATTTATGAAAACGTAAGAGATGAGACATTTTGGCAGAAGCAACTCTGAATGAGAGAAAGCCAAGTTAAGTAACACCATGAGCCTTCTATCTTCTTTTCACCTTTAGGTGGGTCAGCAGGTATGATATCTCTGTCAAAGTCATTTCCCTCAGCTGTCATCCCCTCTCTCCTAGCAAGGGACTGAGGCAGTTAGAGCAGGAGCATTGTCAACAGCCCAAGGTACATGCTTGTCTTCCTGCTGCCTTCCATTAAGGAATGCCAGGCGGTTTCCATGATTGTAAAGGTATCATCAGGATCAAATGTGCCAACTCCTACTGGCTGCTGTGTTGGTAGCCAGCAAATAATAGTCAGATATTGAGAGCAGTTGGTATTAAAGGACATATTCTTCATACTTCCTTTTTATCCTCGCCTTAATGGTGAGGACATGTTGGCATTCCCAACCACCATAACATTGCCCTTGATTGAGCGAATACAGCATGCGCTTGTGGTTCTTTATCATCTACATTGAAGGGCTAAGACCCGGAAAATGGAGAGCCGTAAGTGCAGTTGCAATGGTGTTGTCTAGTCCCTGTCCCAGAGGAATGGCAGCACATTTTGGCAGTGCATTTTGTTGGTTAGGTTATTATTGGAGAGCAGTTACTACTCAGATGAGGTAAGGTGGTAACAAATGGCATGTAGTAGCTAATGAATGGCATCTGTAGGAGTGGCCAAAGTTGCAAAGAAAGTTGTTTGTCAGGCCAGCAGAGTGTTTCCACACATAGGGTTATGACATGAAACCCTCAGATTCCAAGCAAGTTCGCATGTGTTATTGCCTCTCAGTATTCAAACCTTAGGGCAACTACTTGTTTCTAGGGTGCTTGGCATTTGTGAAGTGGTAAGAAGGGGGCTTGGATTGAAGACAGATTGTGCCCTTATGTAATGCATGAGCTTGTACAAAAAACTCAAAGAAAAATTACTTATACTTGTTTTTATGACTTTTTTTTGGGGGGGGGGGGTAAGAGCCACTACGTGTGTATGAAACATAGCAATGCCCAATAAGATATGTTTAGGGCAGGGGTGAATAATTTGTAGCCCTTGAGATGTGGTTGGACTCTGTTTCCCTCAGCCCTAGCCAGCATGGTCAGTGTTCAGGGGTGATGGGACTTGTAGTCCAGTAGGATCTGGCAGGCTGCAGGTTCTCCAGCCCTGCTGAAGTGAATTTTATTCATGGCTATTAGACGCTTTCATATGTTTTATATATTTATTAAATTTCTAAACTGGCCTTCCTCCCCAAAGAGGAAGTACTATGTTGCTGTGTATATTGTTTATTTTAGGTTATGGTACCTGCTTGGGACACGGGTGGCGCTGTGGGTTAAACCACAGAGCTTAGGGCAGGGGTCAGCAACCTTTTTCAGCCGTGGGCCGGTCCACCGTCCCTCAGACCATGTGGTGGGCTGGACTATATTTGGGGGGGGGGAATGAACGAATTCCTATGCGCCATAAATAACCCAGAGATGCATTTTAAATAAAAGGACACATTCTACTCATGTAAAAACACACCAATTCCCGGACCGTCCGTGGGCCAGATTGAGAAGACAATTGGGCCGCATCTGGCCCACCGGCCTTAGGTTGTTTACCCCTGGCCTAGGGCTTGCTGTTCATAAGGTCTGAGCTCCCGTTGTTCGGTCCTTGCTCCTGCCAACCTAGCAGTTCGAAAGCACGTCAAAAGTGCAAGGAGATAAATAGGTACCGCTACAGCGGGAAGGTAAATGCTGTTTCCGTGTGTTGCTCTGGTTCGCCAGATGCGGCTTTGACATGCTGGCCACATGACCTGGAAGCTGTACGCGGGCTCCCTCGGCCAGTAACGCGAGATGAGCGCTGCAACCCCAGAGTCGGTCATGACTGGACCTAATGGTCAGGGGTCCCTTTACTTTACCTGCTTGGTCAATCCAGTCTAAGCAGCCGAGACTAAGGGTTTCTGTCAGGCACTGGAAAGTGTTCTTTGGTATTAGAGCTTTCCAGCTGCTGCCATTCATTTGTGTCTTTCCCCCCAGTGGTTTTCCACTCGTGAGATATGCATGAATAAGCTCATGACACAGTTGCCTTTGGAGGACTTGCAAAGTAGAATGTTCATTTCCTTATCATCCACTGGCCTACAGTACAAAGTCTTCTGTTGCAGAAACCAGGCAAGAACATGGTATATGGCCAAGATGTCAAGAGTTACAAAGGAGGAAATTGGACTTCCATGCTTAAACCAGTACTATTAGATTTTGACATTGTGTATGTTGGCACATGTGACTTTGATTGCTAAATGAGCTGAGGCAAATAGCTGCTTTCTTCTGATGTGCCTGTTCTGTGAGTAGAAGGTGCTGGCAGTATTGATCTATGAATGGCAACCATTTTAACATATTTTCTGTTTTTTTAAAAAATCCAGTGCATCTACTGCCAGCTCCTTTCTCTTCCAGATAGTTCTGCTTTTGGAGCTAGTATCCCAGTCTTCACACTAGCAGATTTGTGCGTGCTCACAATATATTAGAACAGTGGTAGCCAACATGGTGCCCTCCAGGACTGGGCAAGCAAAATCACATGTGCCTATAAACATCCCCCTTCTCCTTTCCCTGGGAGCTTGTTAGGGCTGATGGGGGTCTAACAACATACAGAAGACATCACATTGGTTATCCCTGCATTAGAAAGAGGCACATAATGAGGAAGGGGGGCCCCAGGAGTAACCATCTTAATAATGATTAACTCAGAATGTACGTAGAAATTCCAGTCTGTTCTTTTTATTGATGATGTGTGTTAGGGCTGGGGGATATATTGTCCCAAACCAGTTTGAACTCCATACAGTGGTACCTCGCAAGACAAATGCCCTGCAAGATTAATTTTTCGCAAGACGATTGCGTATTGCGATCTGATGGTGACTCGCAAGACAAATTTGTTTTGTGAAAAATTCGTCTTGTGAATCGCGGTTTCCCATAGGAATGCATTCATATTCTTTTTCCACAGTCAGCCTCATTCCTTTATTTTACTTAATGATGCAAATTCTACTGAGAGGTCAAATGTATTTCTGGGTCTGAGTGATACAGAGTTCTATTCTAAACAGTCATTGAACTCCTTCATGTTTGTATCCCTAGCAGCAGGGAAGCTATTTTCCTATGGTGTGACACTGATCTCAAGCTGCTGGGAATTAATGTGTGTAGGCCTGACTTAGCTACAGGGGGCAGCAAGTTAAGTCAAAAGTGCAAAATTCCAGGATTAAGAATTAAGAATTTCCTTTTCCTGCCTTTTAATACTTCAGCATGGTTTGGAGAAATTCATGGTAGACATTTGGCTGTCATTAGAACAGCCAAGCACAGCACTCCCTTATTTTCCATCCTGTTTTGTTACTTGCTGTTTTACATTTCCATGTTCCTGAGGCCAAAAAGCAAATGTGGTACAGACGTTTGGACTGGATGCAGTATACATGTTGTTTGTGTATTTCCAACATTTTTTCTTATGAATTAGACTTGGTGTGCTCAAAATGAGGCTTTTTACTTTCTGAGTGAGACTAATAACTGTCAAGGAAGGACTTAATGCACTCCCACCTCCCTCTTCCTCTGGTGTGGCCACAAGGACGAAGCTGGAAGAATTTGCTTTTCTTTTCAACTAATCTCAGTTTGCCTTTCTGTCCAAACTGGTAGATAAAGATAAAGGACCCCTGGATGGTTAAGTCCAATTGAATTTGACTATGGGGTGTAGTGCTCATCTCTGCTTTTAGGCCGAGGGAGCTGGTGTTTGTCCGCAGACAGTTTTTCTGAGTCATGTGGCCAGCATGACTAAACCACTTTTGGTGCACGGAAATGCCATTTACCTTCCTGTCACAGTTGTACCTATTTATCTACTGCCGACATAGCAGTTTGAAAGCATACAAAACTGGTAAGTTTAAGCCACAAATAGTGTGGTGCCTTCCAGATCTTGCTGGACTACAATTCCTATAGCCCATGCTGTCTTGGGGCTTAAGGGAATTATGCCCACCAGATGACAATGATGAACTGTATCTGGCTGGTTTAAACAGTGTCTTGCCTGAACAAGCCAGCTCCAACCCATGCTTTGTGATTCCTGACCTGCTTGTATACACTTTAGTTAAAACTGTGGCCAGTGGATAATGGAAGCAACTACTTCTGTTTCTTCATGGTTGAGGAGGAGGTGGGGAGAAGACACCTGAAGCCAATGCTAAATTAGTATTGTGTCCAAACCAGGCTGCAGAACTGTTAAGTAATGCCTGATTATTGTCTTCTCAGAAGGGCTCTGCTTCTGGTCATTTCTACTAGTCAGGAATTAGAGCTAAGCACTTGGAGCAGAATGCATAAGCACAGGGAGATAATTTTGTCTTAAGGCAGAAACCATTGCAGCAAGTGAAACATGGAGATGTCTCTTTAAGAATAGGTGATTTGTTTCCACTGGCCTCTATCTCAGTCCTATGCATGTTTTCTTGTGCAGCAATGGGGAGTTGATATTGGTAATGGTTGGCAAAATAAATATGAATGGTCAGTCCTATTCTGTACGTCACAGGCAGATCACTGGACAACTGCGGTAGATCACAGGTAGATCATAGGCTCCCCCCAAAGAAGCTCAACAACTTTGAGCTGAACCCCCTGATCACTGCCAGTTTTTAACTCTGTGAGCAGATTGCAGTCTCTTGGGAGCTGGCCACCCCTGCTGTACGTGTTACTGTTTTCCATGGAGATGAATTTATCCAATCCCCCAAGAACGTTGGTCCTTCTGGTGAATTCCACTTACTTGCTGCCAAGAACTAGAACTAATTTTCTTCAAGGTGAATCTGTAGAACCTAATTTCTAAAATAACAAAGCTTTTGAGCTTTTAAAATGAGGTTTTTAAAAAGAAAAATTCCATGTTTATTGAGACTTGAGTAAGTGTAACCTCGGTAGCAAGGTTCTAAAAAGCCACATCTCCTAACAGCCCCATCCAGTTTTCAGAGTTCTAAAAGCTCCAAGGCAGGCCCAGGATGTTTTGCTGATGTTGGCAAAATGGCCAGACACCACTCCCACCCACACGACGATGCCCTCCCTTAGATTCAGGCACTGGCCTGCTCCCTCCTGGCAAAGAGGGGAAGAATGGAAGAAAAAGGGAAAGGAGGAGAAGAGGAAGAGCTGGATTCGATTGTGTCAAGAATCCAGGGGGCCATGCCACCACGCAGGGAACAGGCTGCCATCAGACAAGCTGCCTACCCAACCAGAGGGGATATGCTGGTGCTTCTTGGAGAAGAGGGCATGCTAGGCATGCCAAGTATAATCAGCACAACAGGCAGTCATCGCTCCCTTCCTTTCCCTTCACCCCTTCCAGCCGCCCATTGGTACGCTGGTCTGCCTGGGAAGTGAAGGGAGTCGAAAGTGTGGGCTGAACTATTCTAGGACGAGTGCAAGGGGAGCAAACATTGACACTGATACAATAGCTTCTCCCTAGGTTAAGTAACGTGGTTCCCCCATTGCAAGCAAGCAAGCAAACCCAGGCAGTGGGAGCAGTGAGGACAACCATAGCAAGTGGGAAGCCTGGGCAGGCTGGCAGCAGCCACCTGAGACAAATGGCTTTACCTCGCCTCATTGACAGGCCACCCCATAAAAGCTCCATCTTGCAAGAGGTGGGTAGTGCAGGATCATCACTTCACAGGCTTCCCCCATAATGATTTGCTAGGTTATGCATGGTTGAGCTTCTTTTTGCAATCTTCTCTCAGTGTAGCCTCAATGTGCCAGTTACCGGTACGTGTTAGGGAACATATAAAGTGCAGCTTCCTTCTGCTCTAAGCTGTTTCTGGCCAGGAGTTTAGGAATGGAAGATGGAAGTTCTAAATTCTACCTCATTATACAACCTGTATTTTGAAAGGAGACCAAAACCATACCTATTTGTCACAAATGACAAGTTGGAGCCAAATACATTTCTAATCTCCAAAGCAAGTTATTGGGATCCTACACCAAATATTTACAAATTTGTTCTGGGTAGAAGGAGAGTGGGATTCACTTGCATAGTGTTAAAAACACTATGCTTTTATGTGAATATGCGTGTTTTGGTGCATGGTACTGAAGAGTATACTCTGCTCCTAAACTGTTCATAGTGCCAGGCACCAAGCCAGATTCTGGCATATTGTAAAGTCTGCACCTGGGTTTGTGGTTTCTTTACCATCAAGCAAACCACTATCAGTAAGTGAAGGGCAAACCTTATTTACCACTTGTGGTTTGTTTGAAGAAAAGCAGGCCACAAGCCCAGGTTTGGACGTCAAAGGCTTGCTTCCTGGCAGCACTAGGGAGGAGCAGAGAGAACTTTTCAGCCTTGTGCAACAGCACCCTAAGCATTCATGTTTAAACCATAGCCTATTTTTAACTGGTTTAATGTGATGCGTAAATTGAGGCACTATGTGTGCAATTTTGTACAAAATTGTGGAGCTGATTCAGGTGGAACTTCACACCCCCGCATTGTGAATTTCTGTTGTTCTTCCTATAACTTATGATGCAATTTAGTTTGAAGGTACCTTAAGATCTTTCTGTTGGTATTTCTATAGAAATAGCATCACTTGTCCTTTGGGTGTCTTCCATATTTGCTACTGTGGTTCTGTGCTCATTTGCCTCTTGCATTAGTATGCCCCTGCAGATGTTGCATTGATGGCATCTAGAGACTCCTGGCAGCCATTAAAACAGATGACTTTTGTTCTGCTTTTCAAGTTGCATGACAGTACAGGTGATTTTGAAGAAGGGTTTGATATGTCAGCAGATGGAAGTGGAAAATTGGTGCCTTTACCCATGTCTGGGAAGTGGGCCATTACTTGGATTGACAGCAAAAGCAGAGAAATCGTAGGAGCTAACTGGTGCAGCTGAGACACTCTGGCAAGCTACTGGGATGCTGGCCAGGGAGATAATAGCAAGGGCACAGCACAAGAATTTTCATCTAAACAAGAGGGGTGCTATGTTGTTCTTGTAGGGAACTTTGATTTCTGGCATTATTTTTCATGATCACAGATTGATGGAACAGTCTCCCATCAAAAGCAGTACCACTGAATATAACAAAACATTGGCCTTGGATTTCATCTACTGGGGATTTGGGGTCTCTGGCTTGAAAATTGTTCATAAATATGTGTGGCATTTTGGCTTGGTGTGTGTGTATTTTACATCCTACCTTGTCTTAATCCTGGCAGTATTTTCCTTCATACTTATCCAGAGATAAGTGTGCAATGCAAATTTAATCCAGAAAGACATACAATTAAAATACTGATAAAGCAGAGTGTTTAAAATATAGCAGCCTTCCAGTGCTTAAAATACAAGCCATTAAAATACCCCAAAGAATAAAAATGTCTTAATATTAGAGAGGGTGATACTTAAGATACCTGGTTCCCAAGCAGTGAAGGGCTTTAAAGGTTAAAGCCAGAACCTTGAATGTCAAAGTCATTAACCTACCGGTACCAGTGTAGTCTCAAAAAGCAATGTTCTCAAAACCAAACTGTGCCCACAAATACAAGTTCCTGGGGGGAACAAGAGCAGAAAACAGCTAATTAAAACTATGATGCAACCTTCTCTTGCCCTTACATTCCACTGGATGTGATCTTGAATGCATGCCCTCTGAACTGCCCTTCCCAGTCCCAGTGGGACATATCTCTTTATAAGCTTTTGACTTCCCCTGACCCACTAACTGAATCACTCCTGCGTTTCCCATCACCCCACAATGCAGTAGTGTCCCATGTTTTTTATAATATATTTGTGGAAATGTATTTGTGTGTTAAAATTTTGTAATATGTTCATGTCATTTTTTAAAAGTCCAAATTATAAGAAGTCCCAGGATCATTAATTGCAGGTGCACTTTAAATTTGCATTTCTTTCCAGGTTCTTTCCTTCCCCATGCCACCTCATTGAATGAAAATTTACAGATAAGAAAATGTTGCTTTTCACATGCCCCATGCAGTATTCATTCATTCATTCATTCATTTCGCCAACCTATTTTTCTTTTTAATATTGTTTGTTATTACGGTACATCTTGTATCCTGACTTTCCATTTCAGAATGAAACTCCCAAGACTGCTTACATTAAACTTTGAAACGATCAATTAAAAATTAAGCAAACATAAAAACAAACCAGATGTAGCAAATAAAATAAAAATCAGTAGTGGAATTAGGCATAATAAATGCCGATGTTCGCCTGCCCAAATGCCTGCCGGAACAAAAGAAGGCTTTGCTATTGAACACCATCAACAATGGCCAGATAGATTTTTTTTAGCAGGCCACAGCCTAGATGTTACAATGGAAAAGGTTGTATGTACACCAGCAGTACTTAAGATGGTGGCAGGAGGCATATAAAAACACCTTCAGCTGAACTGAGTGGGTGAAAGGGCTTGTGTGAAGGGAAAGGTCTAAGTATTCTGTTCTTAAGTCAGTTAGGATTTAAAGATAGTAACCTTCACTCTGAATTGTACCCAGAAGTTGACTGGAAGCCTTTAACAAAGATGTTTTGCCTGTTCCAAAAACCTGGTTCTGATCAAATATATAGCCACTGCATTTTGTACCAGCTGAAGTTCCCAATTCTTTTCTGAAGCAGCTTCATATGTAGTGTGTTAAAATAATTTTCCGTAGGGTGAAGGGCAGGAAGCAAGCAAGCAAACAAACAAATATTCAGCCTTGGTTTAATTATAAAGCACCTGTGAATTATAAGCGCTCTTGGATGTTGTAAGTAGTGGATTCCTACTAATACCAAAAACAGAGACTGGAGATCACACTTAAGGAGAACATAATTGTTTGTTATGAGTCTTCCAGCTAGCTAACACAGATATAGATGAAGAAGGCCAATGTCCACTAACTCCAGGTTGATATTTGAAAGTGGTAAACAATCCCCACCCCAGCTACTAGTGTTGGACAGGACCTATGTCAGTCATGTAAAGCAAGCAAACAAAAACAAACAAATAAACAAACAAACAACCCAAGCCATTAGGCATTTTACCCACTGTGAGTCCTCCAATTTATTTTGGTTTCACTTTTCCCGTCCCTGAAAATTTGAGTTGCTAGTGTGTAATTAGAATTGTGAAAGGGTGATTGAAATAGAATGGTACCATCTGTGTAAAGTTTTCTTTCCCTATCCCTTAGAATAGAGAGTAGATACCAAGATGAATGGAACTCAATGATGGCACAAATATATGCATGCCATTTAGTCTGAAGACACTGAGCAACAATTGTGAAACTCTTGAAGGGTTTTCTGTGTAGCATGCAACGTTCATAGTGGTGTGTGTGCCTTTAATAGCTATTGAACTACATTATAGGTCACATTTTTGCTCATTGTCATTAAGCTTTGAACATGCCACTCATGATGTGGTGAATCTCCTATTCTCTTATGTGAGGAATCTCCTATTGTTTCCTGCTTAATCCAGTGTTGGCTGGAGACTCTTTTTTGCAGGCTACGTGTCCTATCTGGTTAGGGCGGAGGCTTTCAACCTCCCTTGACCAACTATATTCTTTCTGCGGAGTTTTACCAGTAGCACTAGGTTTTGATATTACCGTACAACACTGCTCATTTTGTGCCAGAATCAGTGATGGATTTGGTTGTGATGTATCTGAAATGAAGCTTCATTTTTCAGCTGAAGGAATGAAAGGCCAGTATCTGGATCGCTAATGAGTAAACAGAAGCATGCAGTGAAATCAGATATTAATTATGTGCCAGTTAAACATGCTTTGCAGAAGAAAAAGTAGCAGGTAAGCTGTGTAAGATAGCAGTGCTAGATTTTCAGTGAAGACATAATTAGTGTGTTCACCTTCTGAACCATATAGCCCATCCTTTTACATGCATAGGTGGCTAAATGAGGAGGCGATGAATGAGCACATCCTGAAGATGATGAGTGTGCTTGTGTCCATTTAAATCTAGAAGACCCAGTCCTGAACATATCTGTTTGAAAGTAAGTTCTGTTTGTGTTGGTATAATGTATATGATATCTGCAGCCATATGGATTCATTATGAGTACATATGCATTTTTAATGCACCTTTTGTGTAATTTTATTGTATGCTGCTATGAGGGTTTGGATCACCATTAGCCTGCATATAAATATGAATTGGACATATGGGAATGAATTTATATTATTTATGTAATCTATATGTTCTCATTATACAATTAGTAATGATGTGGATTGAATTTGGGACCCTTTACACCTAGGGCTTGCCGATGAGCAGCTCAGCGGTTTGAATCCCCGCAACGGGGTGAGCTCCCGTTGCTCGGTCCCTGCTCCTGCCAACCTAGCAGTTCAAAAGCACATCAAAGTGCAAGTAGATAAATAGGTACCGCTCCAGCGGGAAGGTAAACAGTGTTTCCATGCACTGCTCTGGTTTGCCAGAAGCGGCTTAGTCATGCTGGCCACATAACCCAGAAGCTGTGCGCTGGCTCCCTTAGCCAGTAAAGCAAGATGAGTGCCGCAACCCCAGAGTCGTCTGCGACTGGACCTAATGGTCAGGGGTCCCTTTACCTTGACCTTTACACATGCAAAGCATGTGCTGAACACCTAGCTAGGGATGGTGTGTTCAACATTCTGTTTTCATTCAATCATACACTAGCTAGGAGTGTAGGGCAACATACACAGTGTAGTACATACAATGCTGTGTTCAGAATTGTCAGAATCTGCAAATCCTAGAAATTAGCAACGCTTTAAAACTGTTTTTAAGCCTATGATAGGGTATATTTTCTTCCATTCTCAAATCTCAGCTTAATCATTTCCTGTCCTTTCTGTGTCTTGTTGCCCAGCCTTTCTTTTTCTTCTGCATTCAGCACAGGGGTCTTATAAAGACCTATTTATTTTCATTTTAACAGCTATAACTTGCTAAAACTAAGTTCCTTCCCTGTTCTCATTCTGGACTTGAAAACTAGGTGATTTCTGAGAAACTGGAAAATACTGTCATTAACCATCTCCAAACCTTGACAGCAACCACAGGAGAAATATTTTTTTAAACTGATAAATTAATAATTCCTGTGTGTGACTGTGTTTGGGCGGTGGGAGGGCAAGGTTGAATAGATACTTCTTCATGTGAAGCAATTGGTGTTTAGTGAGGCCTTTGAATTTTGAAATTGAAGAGGTTTTACTTTTTAATTTGACTATCCATTTAATGACAAAAGCTGCATGGCCTGTGGATTTGAATGATAGCAGCAACTTGCTTTAACCGTACACCACATGGTTAGCTTCTACTATTCTTTGTTCAGTGGATCATCCTCTTACATCTGCTGAACAGATGGAAGTGTTTTGGGGTTGTTGTTTTTTTCTTTTTCTTTGGAATGAACTAGCTGCCTTTTTAAAACAGAACTTCTTTTCACAAGTAAGGCTTCCTTAGGTGGCAAACATCCTCACAAGGTGTGTGTTGCAATGAGTTTCCAGTGAAGTGTGTATGCCTCCATATGTGTTAGTGCAAAAAAGGGTCTTTCTAATATTTCAGCACAGACTCTCGTCTCTCTCCTGCATCTCTGCACTTAGAAACAACAACCCCTTTATTGGAAAAGTGTGTTTTACCTCTTGGGTGCAGAATGGGAAAAGGCTTATTAAAATTATTTCCAAATATGTATTCTGTTTGAGCTCTCTATGTTCTAGTTCTGAATGCCATGGGCTTTACTTGCTTTTGCAGCCAGAATGCAGGGTCCTTCCTGTACAGCTAAGCTGTTACCCCCTTCCTCCAGACAGTCTGCCAAGTAAATCTCTGTGTGGGAGAATGTGAAAGGCAATTTAGCAAGGGTTGGAGTTGTTCAGCAAGGGCCAGGCAGTTGGATAGAGAGACAGAAACTGCACCAGAAGCTGCCTTGTTGAAGACCTTAGGAAGTTCCATTTTGAAGTCTGAAAGGATCCCGTAGGGAGGGGATAGGCTAGGAGCCAAGCAGCTCTTTGAGGTGGTGATGTTGAACTCATAAATAAGAAGAGCAGTTGTGTGGGCCAGTAAAGAAAGTCTTTTCTCTTCTCTGGAGAGTCAGGCTGACCTGGAGAATAGTCTGGAGGTATTGGAGGCTATTTGATGTTCTTTTCTTCAGAACTCTTGTGTCTATCATATGGTCAAGCATTTTTCTAGCAGAAAACCCTTTCTTTTTTAGTATTAACACTTGAAGGTACAGGAAACATATACTGTATGTGTTTAGTGTTTATGGCCCCTTCAGGAGTGGCTATTAATCTTCAGTGCTTTGCAAGGTGGGGAGACAGCTCTAGCTTCAGGAATCTGGGCTGCTCCATCTTGGTGAGATAAGGGCTTGAATTCTAACGAAGAATTAAGAGCTTGAGCTCTTTTCTTAGTAAATTTGTTGCAAATGATACTTCTTTATCCAAGATTGCACATATTGGATGCTGAGCTCTGGGGATACTTACACAGTAGGGGCAGGTTTCCCATTCTTACTCCATCAGTCAGTGGAGTGCTATGTTATTTATTTACTTACTTACTTACTTACTTACTTACTTACTTACTTACTTACTTACTTACTTACAGGTGTGGATGATTTTGTGTGCCAATATCTGCTATCATTTTGGCTAATTTCCCCGTGTTACCAAAATGGAAAGCACAGATATGTTACTCTCAAGGTGCTTTTTGAAAGCAGTGGGCTAGTATGAAGGTGGTGGTATATTTACTATTCATTAGTATCAAGAGGTTTTTGAGTCTGAGTGTAGAGTTTGGGGGGGGGGTTAAGCATTATCCTGATAACCTTCCCCTGTGGCTTAAACAAGTAGCATAATTAAGGGTGTATTGGAATGGAATAAACAGGATCAGATACCCCTGCAGCAGGAACGGTGTCTTCTGCCTTGGCACAGCTTCATTCTTCCACTCAAACCAACTTTGTAGTCGACTCTGGGAATCCTGAGACTTGGATTGCTAAGATGTGTAACAGGATCTCCATGGATATGCTATAGTATAGCTGACATTTTCTGTTGCACTGATTCTTGAAATATGATTCTAAAATACTGAACCTGCAGGGGTAGAAGGTTTGCATGGGGTTTACTTAAGCAGAACACTTGCTCTGTTCTGCCATTCCCATGATTATGGTGTAAAACCTCCCCCCCCCCCAATTATTAATACTTGAATCTGAAAAAGCCTTAAGTACTTCCTTGTATAAAGATCAGTCACTATTCTTGGGGGTGTGGGGCCAACCTGTCAGCTCAATGATAGAGAAGTGTTGGGAGTAGGATGAACAGACTTTTCACTTAAGATCTGTCAGAAAGCCAGCTGGCATTGAACACAGAAGGTTAGAATAGCTGCTGTTGGGTCATTTTGTTCTGGTGCCAAGAATTTTTAGAGGTAAATTGATCTGTACTGGAACTGGACTGCAATGGTGCTTTAATGATAGATTTATGATAATTGGCAGTGGGCTTCTTAAGTGGCCAGTGGTGCTTTCAACAGTTGGTTCCTTACTCATGGGGAAATGCTCATATTTTTCCTGGAGTGAAATTCAAATCCCAGTTTAGAGTGGCTCTTTAAGATTTGTTTGTTTTGTGTTTTTGCTATTTCTTGGTTGGAATCTTAAAGCTTTCAATGATATGCTATGTGCTTCTGTTTTTACAAATTGTGTATCCTCTTGGAGAAGGAGGAAGATAATGGTCAGACCATGAACTGGTTGAGCAAACAAAATTATTGCTACCAGTTCATTACTTAGGTAACTTAATGTATCGTGTTTCCCCTTTTTTAAGACACCGTCATAACTTTTTTCCCTCAAAAAAACACAAGGTGTCTTATTTTCAGAGGATGTCTTAATTTTTTATTACGATTTTTATTATGGACCCACCCTGGGGAGCAACTTCTTTTTTTTCTTTTTTTTTGACTACGTTAGACCAACTCGGCTACCTACCTGTAACTAGAATAAACTTGCTCATTTAGATACCTGGTGTACTCCTTAATGAAATCCTCTGTTGGAAGTGTCTTATGTAGGCAGTGAAAGTAAACACACAGAAAACCATTGATGAAGGAACATTGATGAAGTCCTGTTACAATAAGGGAGGGCAGCTGATTGAACCTGGTCTAAAGATATTTGGTAGCAACTATGGCATTGAAATCTGGGGCTCTGATTAGAACTCCAGAACTGCAGAAAATTTTCCTCTGGAAGCTGTACTCTCTACCATCAGGAATATCAGCAGCTCTTCTTCGTACAGTATCTGGGTGGCTAACAATTAAGGCAAGAAAGATGGACTGATCAAGTACCAGTAGTTCAGCAGTGAATAATAATGCTAAGGATTTGCTTAACACAGCAAAGCTGTTTGGGGTAATGGAGCTTAGATGTTTTGTGAACAGCAGTTTTTACATGCCCAAAATTGATGTGATCAGTACTGGTGTACTGGTGTTCAGCAAGTATGGACCAGGCTTTGGGAGTTTGTGAATGTATTTCAAGAGACACAGGGGTAGCTTAGGTAACTAATTTCAAGTTTCTCTGCACTTGAACCTCTGCCAGCCTGACGTTTTAATACAGCATGTTTTTGTTTATTTTTAAACCTATTGTGTTAATGCTTTTAATTTTTTCTGTGCCATTCAGGGCTAATGGTTTGGAATAAGTACTGTTTATCTGTTTTTGTTTCCCTCAGTCCCATCTTTCTTCCATAGAATGTAACTCAGTATACACAGGATTTTCTTTGTATGCTCTAAAATGTTAGATTTAGCTTTAATTACCTAGGGTTTGGGAATATTTCACACACACCCTGTAAATTGCCTTCTCTCAACAGATGCTTAAGGGACGCGGGTGTCACTGTGGTCTAAACCACAGAGCCTAGGGCTTGCCGATTAGAAGGTCAGCGGTTCGAATCCCTGCTCCTGCCAACCTAACAGTTTGAAAGCACGTCCAAGTGCAAGTAGATAAATAGGTCCACTCTGGCAGGCAGGTAAACGGCGTTTCCATGTACTGCTCTGGTTCACCAGAAGCAGCTTAGTCATGCTGGCCACATGACCCAGAAGCTGTCTGTGGAGAAACGCCAGCTCCCTCAGCCACTAAAGCGAGATGAGCGCATAACCCCAGAGTCGTCCACGACTGGACTTAACGGTCAGGGGTCCCTTTACCTTTACAACAGATACTGTGTAGTAATTTAAAGTTTGTACTCCTGTTGGCCCAGTAAACTTACTTGGCCAGCACTATGCTGGTCATCTTTGCAGTTGTTGCACATTGCACTTTCCTGTGTGCAAAACAAACTCTACTTTTCCTGCTGTCTCATACCCTTTAACTGTCCACCTTCTGCAACTTCTTTACTAATGCACAGGTCACTATCAGGTTTCCCCCACAGTACTTCCAGCACCAAAACTATATAGCTAATCCTTCTCTTAAATCCGTTAAGCTATCAGCTAACAAATCCCTCCTTACACTTCTATCACACAAGTCCTTGCTAGGAAAAAACTTGGCCTTAAAACCAGGGATTATTAACCTTCCTGGTACTCAATCATCAGCCCTCACCCTTCGGCTCTTTGCTGTGCTAGCAGTCTGGCACAGTCAATTGTTCAGCTGATGGCTGGCCATAAGCAATGTCTCTAGCACATTCTGTAATTGCCAGTGTAATCTTTTCTTTGATCTGTGTGACCAACCAAAATGTGAAACTAACTAAAATGTGGATCCGTCTTGTTTCTCAGGAAGAGTCATGTTTGTGAGTGCCCATGAGCTGCAAAAATTTTCACATGGCCATAAAAAAGCAAAGCGTACAAAGTTTTCAGCATTCTATTTGTCTAGGCTGGTCTGACTTCATTAGGTATTGTCTGAGGTGTGAAGATGATATGGCCTTGTGTTCTGATTTCTGGTAGTGACTTTGAAATTATAAAAAGAAGAGCACAATGATCCTCTGCCTTTTGTGCAGCCTCAAACTACAAGAAAGAAGATTCCACCTAAACATTAGGAAGAACTTCCTGACAGTAAGAGCTGTTTGGCAGTGGAATTTGCTGCCAAGGAGTGTGGTGGAGTCTACTTCTTTGGAGGTCTTTAAGCAGAGCCTTGACAGCCATATGTCAGAAATGCTTTGATGGTGTTTCCTGCTTGGCAGGGGGTTGGACTGGATGGCCCTTGTGGTCTCTTCCAACTCTATGATTCTATGATTCTAGGAAGGGCAGGGGATTATTTTTGTCAGTAAGTGGGCGAGACATTCTGAGTACCTCCAGTGCCCAGCACCAAAACAAGTCCCAGCCTTCAGGTTAGAGTTGCAGAATGAGGTGGGGATTTTCTCAGGAGTTGTGCTTTGATGAAGCAAGGTAAATGCTGTATGTCAATTTTCAGTGGAGCTTATTATTAGCTAAAATATGTTCCTGGTCTTGAGGGAGTGGGAATGGAACTCTGACAGACTGATTCCAATCTAATTAGAGCAGTGTAGGCCATAGCTAAGCAGGCAAAGCCTGGAGCATGGAGAAATTGCAACAGGTGCAACAAATACTTGTAACACAGTAAAGAGGGATGCAGCAGTAAAAGTAAGAAGTTATTAAACCATGAAGGAAAAGGTTAGTTGCAATCACATGGGGTCAGATGGTTGACAGTTACTACAAATGTTTCCCTGTTGGGTATCTTCCTTTCCTGCTTACCCAACTTGTTCTGTTGTGATCAAATTTACACTTTGTCTTTGATTTTCCCTTTCTCAGAGTGACATTTGGCTGTAGAAACCTTTCTTATATGTTGGGAAGTAGAAAGCTGTGTGATAATATCCTTTTGACAGAAACAATAACTAGTGTGGGATTATTTAGTTATTTATCATCACCATCTTCATTAAATTTCTATACCATGCTTCATCAGAGGATTGCAGGGATAACAAGAGAAAAGCAAAAAAAAAGACACAACACAGTAACAAACAACAATAACCTTCACTCCGTTTAAAAGGCCATAGATGGTTTAATCAATTGTTTTTCCTTCTTTTACATTTTATTGTAATTTTATTGATGTCAGCCGCCCTGAACCCGGTTCTCACTGGGGAGGGTGGGGTATAAATACAAATTTATTGTTATTATTAAGCCAAAAGAAGTGCCATAGACAGCTTGAGTTCAGTAGGTCCAGAATCCAGAGCATGGGTTGCCAATGTGGTACCTCTCTTGATGTTGGTCTACAACTCCCATCAAGCTTGACCATTAGCTGTATTACTGGCAATGATGGGAGTAGGAGGCCCGGAACACCTGGAGAGCACCACTTTTTCTATGCTTGGTCTAAAATAGGCACCCCCAAACTGCAGCCCTCCAGATGTTTTGACCTACAATTCCCATGATCTCTAGCTAATAGGACCAGTGGTCGGGGAAGATGGGAATTGTAGTCCAAAACATCTGGAGGGCCGAAGTTTCGGAATGCCTGGTCTAAAGGAAGTCAGCCTTGCTGAGTCATGAATTATGTGCAACTACTATTCGCTTGTCCAGCTTTTGTCGGTGTGCAGAGTTGATAATGTTAATATTAATGCTAATAGTGGACTGTCCATGCTCACCAAGTGTGGCAGGCCCTCTGGTGGAGGGCATCTACCGGTATATTTGGAGGCTTTTGTTCATCACTTTTGCATACATACATGTTGTTGTTGTTGTTTAGTCGTGTCCGACTCTTCGTGACCCCATGGACCATAGCACGCCAGGCACTCCTGTCTTGCACTGCCTCCCGCAGTTTGGTTAAACTCATGTTCGTAGCTTCGAGAACACTGTCCAACCATCTTGTCCTCTGACGTCCCCTTCTCCTAGTGCCCTCAATCTTTCCCAACATCAGGGTCTTTTCCAAGGATTCCTCTCCTCTCATGAGGTGGCCAAAGTATTGGAGCCTCAGCTTCACGATCCATCCTTCCAGGGAGCACTCAGGGCTGATTTCCTTAAGAATGGATAGGTTTGATCTTCTAGCAGTCCATGGGACTCTCAAGAGTCTCCTCCAGCACCACAATTCAAAAGCATCAATTCTTCGGCGATCAGCCTTCTTTATGGTCCAGCTCTCACTTCCATACATCACTACTGGGAAAACCATAGCTTTAACTATATGGACCTTTGTCGGCAAGGTGATGTCTCTGCTTTTTAAGATGCTGTCTAGGTTTGTCATTGCTTTTCTCCCAAGAAGCAGGCGTCTTTTAATTTTGTGACTGCTGTCACCATCTGCAGTGATCAAGGAGCCCAAGAAGGTGAAATCTCTCACTGCCTCCATTTCTTCCCCTTCTATTTGCCAGGAGGTGATGGGACCAGTGGCCATGATCTTGGTTTTTTTGATGTTGAGCTTCAGACCATATTTTGCGCTCTCCTCTTTCACCCTCATTAAAAGGTTCTTTAATTCCTCCTCACTTTCTGCCATCAAGGTTGTGTCATCTGCATATCTGAGGTTGTTGATATTTCTTCCGGCAATCTTAATTCCGGCTTGGGATTCATCTAGTCCAGCCTTTCGCATGATGAATTCTGCATATAAGTTAAATAAGCAGGGAGACAATATACAACCTTGTCGTACTCCTTTCCCAATTTTGAACCACTCAGTTGTTCCATATCCAGTTCTAACTGTAGCTTCTTGTCCCACATAGAGATTTCTCAGGAGACAGATGAGGTGATCAGGCACTCCCATTTCTTTAAGAACTTGCCATAGTTTGCTGTGGTCGACACAGTCAAAGGCTTTTGCATAGTCAATGAAGCAGAAGTAGACGTTTTTCTGGAACTCTCTAGCTTTCTCCATAATCCAGCGCATGTTTGCTATTTGGTCTCTGGTTCCTCTGCCCTTTCGAAATCCAGCTTGCACTTCTGGGAGTTCTCGGTCCACATACTGCTTAAGCCTGCCTTGTAGAATTTTAAGCATAACCTTGCTAGCGTGTGAAATGAGCGCAATTGTGCGGTAGTTGGAGCATTCTTTGGCACTGCCCTTCTTTGGAATTGGGATGTAGACTGATCTTCTCTAATCCTCTGGCCATTGCTGAGTTTTCCAAACTTGCTGGCATATTGGGTGTAGCACCTTAACAGCATCATCTTTTAAAATTTTAAATAGTTCAGCTGGAATATCATCACTTCCACTGGCCTTGTTATTAGCAGTGCTTTCTAAGGCCCATTTGACTTCACTCTCCAAGTTGTCCGGCTCAAGGTCAGCAACCACACTACCTGGGGTGTACATACATACATATGTGCTAGCATATACATGTGTACATACATACTAGATTTGGTTCTGTTGGAAGTTTGATTAGTTTGGCAACTATAATTTATTGGTTTATCTTTGTACTGGCTATTCCTGAAACATCAGCATTTGGTAATGTTTAAAATAAAAACTTGAGCCAAAAGCTCTTACTATTTTTAAATCATGTGTGTTGTGATATCCTTTATATACTAAATCTGATTTATGTATATAAAAGAGCATACCTTGGGGTACCTTTCTGGGTTCTTTTGTAGTATAGAGTCCTCACTGTAGACATGAAGGTAATCTTTTGTATTTCTGTTTACCATCCTTTTTCTGTTTGTCTATAACAGCTGATGCAATTCAAGTAAGATGTATCTGCAATCTAAGCTCTGCTGTCTTGTCTGCCTCCTGGAGCTGCAGAGGTCTTCCTTTAACATACTGCTTACCAGCCATTTCTGACTACGCACTGCCAGTACCTAGTGGTGGTAGGATGTATATGTGTCTGTTTAAATGATTAGAACATCTGAAGCAGCCGACATGCAACCCAAAATAGAGGTGCCTGCTGTGACTACAGGAGATTGAAGTACCAGCATGTTTCTCTTCTTGTAATAGCTGCCTGTGTGCCCTTTTATCCTCTTCTGCTGATCCTGCGGTTCTTGAGCTGCGTTATAGTAGGAAAGACACTTCTACGCTGGAAAAAAAAGAGCAGCTGAAATGATCAAGGAATTGGAGCACCTTCCCTATGAGGAGAGACTAAATTTCTGAGATTTTTTATGATAGATAAAAAGATAATTAAGGCAAGACAAAAAAGAGGTTAATTATTTAAAATATACTTACTCAAGTATATTTTGTTATCACTTGATCACTATGGTAGCCTAAAATTGCCATGTGCTGAAAAAACATTTTAAAATACAGGCATTGCAGTTGAGTAGAGAAAAGAAAAGAAGGTTGGGAATGGAAGTAGAAAATAAGCAAATTCAGATACCAATTCTTGCAGTTGGGATTAGCCAAGGTTATGACATGGCTCTTGCTGACATGCCTCTCCTCCTGATACAGACAAACATAAAGGCAGAAATAAAACTTGCAGTAGAACAGATGAGAGAGTACTTCAAACAATGCATGATTAAATTATACAGAATTCCATGCCATGGGAAGTGACTGGTGCTGCTAATTTAAATGGGGCTTAGATGAATTCATAGAGGATAGGCTATTGACAGCCATTAGACATGAAAGTTAAAGAGAACCTTCATATTTAGTGGAAGTATGCTCCGGCATGTTTGTTCTTGGCATAGAGAATACAGCACAGCAGGCAGTACTAGTGATTTCATGCTGTGCTTGTGGGCTTTGTTTGTTGTTGTTTAGTCGTTTAATGGTGTCCGACTCTTCGTGACCCCATGGACCAGAGCACGCCAGGCACTCCTATCTTCCACTGCCTCCCGCAGTTTGGTCAGACTCATGTTGGTAGCTTCGAGAACACTATCCAACCATCTCATCCTCTATTGTCCCCTCCTCCTTGTGCCCTCAATCTTTCCCAGCATCAGGGTCTTTTCCAGGGAGTCTTCTCTTCTCATGAGGTGGCCAAAGTATGGAGCCTCAGCTTCAGGATCTGTCCTTCCAGTGAGCTTGTGGGCTTGGAGGCATCTAATTGGCCACTACACAGAAATGAGATGCTGGATGAGATGGACTCTTGATTTGACCCAACAGGCTGTTTGCTTGCTTGCTTATTTATGTATTTGTGGATTTTCTAACCTAACCAGTGTTAGAAATTAGCCAGAGGCTAGGTGCGATTTCCTAGTGGTGTGCTGGTCCAATTGTGACCATGTGGACATCTCGGGATGCCAGGTTGGCGACTGACTTCTCCATCTGGCTGGCCCCTATAGCTTTCTTAAGCAGGTAAGTAGAAGAGCATTTATTGCATTTATACTCCACCTTTTTCTCCAAGTAGTGCATGGCTCACCCCAATCCTCAGTTAATTCCTAAAACAACCCTGTGCGGTAGGTTAAGAGGCTGTGACTTTCCCAAGGTTCCCCAGTTAGCTTCATGACTCAGTAGGGATTTGAACCTTGATCTCCCAGGTCCTAGTCCGACACTCTAGCCACTACACCACACTGCTGCTTAGATACTTCTGCTATGGAGCAGCTACATAAATTAAGTACTGTAGGTAAATAAATTTGGGGAAAGCAAAATGTTACTTAGAGAACAATCTGAAATATTTTCCTCGAAGCTTGAATTGGTTTTATTCTTGGTTGTTTTATTTGATGCTTTATTATGTTGTAAACAGCTTTGAGATTTTTTTTCTTTAAAATATAAAGCGGTATAGAAATGAAATTAATTGGAATAAGAATTCCCACTGGAAAAGGCACCTTATTGAGAGAAGGATAGGGGGAGTGTGACCCTGTTACTGTTTCCCTCAGCAGCTTTTTAAAACTATCAACCATGGTTTATTCCTGACATGGCTCTGCAGTATAGGAATAAAGAGAACTGTTCTTCAGTGGTTCCATACCTACCGTACCTGCCAGGTGGTTTCAGATAATAGCACTGGGGGCCTCCCTGGCCCCTTGGGAACTATGCTATTGGGGTCACATGAGGTATCATTTTGTCCTTCAGGCAGCTTCTATATGAAGCTGTTGAGTATAGTTATAAGGATATTTGGAGCAAAATGTCATCAGAATGCTCACACTTGGAACACACTGCCCATTGGAGTTAGACAGCCTCCTTCATTGTACAGTACACCTTTTGATGGATGCTGTCACAGTGGCCGGAGTGGGCTACTTCAGAGTAACGACTCTACACAGCTCTGCATTTTATCTTTTTATTGGTGCTGCGTATTTACAGTGCTAAAGGCAGTGCTATTTACAGAGACACATCTTATCTGCTTGAATCAGAACCTCCGAATGGCGTTTGGCGCGTTTTTCTCCAACATAACAACTTGGGGAGACCCATCCTCTTCCCCCTACGTTTTCTGCGCAATTCCGGAGTTGGGGGGACCCTTCCTGTCCCACCTGGGATGCTGGCTCCGCTACCCTGTCTGAGCCTCGGACCCCACTTCCTGCTTCCCCACTTGAGGCGGAGCTCTCCCTGCTTTCCCCTGCGCTCGGGGATGGGCTGGAACTCAGGAGGGGAGGGACTTCGCGATATCCCCTGTCCCTCACAGATGCTAAAATCTTTTTTTTTTACATGTTTCTCCAAATGATTGAGTGACCTTGGCGATAGCACCTGATTCCTTTTTTGATAACTGTTTTATCAGTTTTTGTTTGTTGTATTTTTATTGTTTTGTTGTATACAGCTATGGGATTTTGTAATGTTTAGTGATTGATAAACATTTGAAATAAATCTGTGACATGTATAAGTCTGCTAGTCAGATGGACCTCTTTGCTGTCTGAGTAAACAACATTCTTAGAGGGACTGTAGTCTTGCTGAGGCTGGGAAGTCAGTTTCAGGTTCACTGCTAACACAGCTTCAGTCTGCTTGTAGCAAACTTTCAGACAATCCACTTCTCTGCCAGTAATGCTAGCAAGCAGTTCTATAAGTGCAATGGGTTCATATAATTGGGGGACAATATGGTACCCTATGCATAGCATAGTTGCCATTTTTAAGGCTAGTAGTTGCGTGTGATTTCATTAAGTTTATTCTTGCTGCATTTTGTTTTTAGTAGTGCGTGTGTGAGACTTAAAAATTAAACTGAGTTTTGTTTTTCATGCAATCAGCCTTCAGTGGTGTGTGCGCTTCTCCATGACTGCCATAGTGAATTACTTAATCTCTGTCTATATTAAGTTATGGTCACACAGTTTAAGCAGTAATCAGTCACACACCCCTACCTGTCTGACATTGTGTGTGATCATAAGGCAGATTTACTCATGGTGCAAGCAAACCATATAGTGTCCTGGCCTCCAGGACTACTGGTGGGTCTGGTAGTGGACATTTGAGTTCTTCCCCTACCAAACTGAAACATACGCTCACCATTCTAGGCAGGTGGAGTGATATAACCGTCCCTTGGTATGATGGAAGTTTCTCCACTGTTAGGGCATGGTTTCTCATACTTTCAATGCCATTTTAAGACCCATTTTTTACATGGGCATTTGGTGGAAATTAAGTGGAAAACCAGATTGAAACTGATTGTTGCTAATACTGTATTTTAGTTGACTGATTATATTGATTGGTTTGTTTTAATGTATACTGCCTTGTGATCTTGGTAGGTGAAAAGGGGTATAGAAGCATAGTAAATAGTAAACTGTTGTGGTGCAGGGGGGTTCCTTTCATAGCAAGTGCATGAATAATAATAATAATAATTTATTATTTATAACCCGCCCATCTGGCCGGGTTCCCCCAGCCACTCTGGGCGGCTTCCAACAAAACACTAAAATACAGAAATCCATCAAACATTAAAAGCTTCCCTAAACAGGGCTGCCTTGAGATGCCTTCTAAAGGTCTGGTAATTATTGTTCTCTTTGACCTCTAGTGGGAGGGCATCCCACAGGGTGGGTGCCACCACCGAGAAGGCCCATGAAGAAGTTGTGACCTCATATTTAGGCACTTGAAACACCCTCTGTCTTTTTTGGGAGCAAAAGTTGGCTAATGTGTTGGGAGTTTACTCTTTGGAAAAGAGCCATTTGTCGTGAACACTGTGACTCCCAATTTGCATGGCAAGCAAAGAGGCCATGCAAGCATCTCACCCAGAGAATCTGTGGGTGGAGAAGTCACAGGCTACTGTGTCCCACCACAACTGCAAAGTACCATAAAAACCAATCACAAGCAAATGGTGGGAGAAAGATTTGGGAAGAGCCACAAATAACAACACAGTCTGCCTGGGGAGACCTGAAAGCATTGTGTGTTCATATGGACAGGCAGCTCTTTTATTATGCACTTCAACAGGAGCAGCTCATTTCAGATCCCCCCCTTTTTGGGATGCATTTCTAGTCACAGAGACAACAATTTGGGCATATTTCATTAACATTGGTGGTATGAATAAATAAACCTGCCGCATCATTCAGCCGCTGTAAATATTGGGACAACAGATAATTTGCATCCTGAAAGAGTAATGCTTATTATCCTTATTCTCAATAGCTGCTGTGAAGTAATGTGAATTCATTCCTGGTGTTGTTATGTCCATGAGCAAAAAGAGCAGCAGACTGTAGTAAATCTACTACAAGCTTTACTATATTGGATCAATAGCTGAGGATATATTTGGCTTTCATCCACAAGCTGGATTTCTGAACCTGTTTCCAAAGTTGTGAGAAATTGCAGCAGGGAGGATATAAGGAAGGGGGAAACCCCTCTCATTCCAGGCCACAAGACAGTCGGGGGGGGGGAGGGAGACTGGTGATGGGATAGGGGAGAGTAGGAGAGTTGCCTATGATTGAGAGCGAAAAAAATTTATCACTTAGGCGGACTCATTGTTAAAACCGTGTTTGTGGAAGACAATCTTACTCGGCTATGAGTGATCACCAAAGAAAAGAAGCTAGTAGGAAAGTCTTTCACTGACATCGGCCAATTAGTCCCTTTGTTCTCCAATTGTTTTTGCTGTCAGGTGTCAGTAAAATATCTGGCAGAACCTTGTTTTTGTTACTCTCCTGAACTTTAGGAGAGTACCCTACATTGTAGTATTTGCTTGATATTAACTTGTAAATAATTTAGGAGAGTTGCAGACCAATCCCATACACATCTGCCCAGAAGTAAGTCCCATTAATTTGTGCGGAACTTACTTCTGGTTAAGGGTACAGCAGGATTTCAGCCTTGTCAAGGAAAATGGCAACATTTAAATTACGGAATTAATGAACAATGTAGGTCATCACATTTTTTATATTTACATTACTGTATATTATTTTGTTATTTTTATTATATTTAATTTGAACACCACCCTTCATCTGAAGATCTCAGGGTGGTTCACAGCATAAAAATATAATACACAATAAAACCATGAAGAAGAACAAACCAAACCAATCACCCCTTCTCACAGAACACATTTAAAAGGACATAGAATATTAATCAGCCCAAGACCTGGTTAAAGAGGAACTTAAGATGTATAATGGTGCCTAAAAATGTATAATGAAGATGCCAGGCGAGCCTTCCTAGGAAGAGCATTCCACAAATGGGGACGCACTGCAGAAAAGGCCCATTCTCATGTTGCTGCCTCCAGACCTCTCATCCTCAGATGGTGATTGCAGGTTGGTTCTCATGGGGAAAGGCAGTCCTTGAGGTGTTGTGGTCAAAACCAGCACTTTGAATTGGGCTCCCAAATTCTGCACCAGCTGAAGTTTCCAAACCATCTTCAAAGGTAGTCCCACATATCACACATTGCAGTATTCTAACCTAGAGGTTTCCAGAGGATAGATTACAGAAGTTAGGCTATCCCTGTCTAGATAGCCTTAAGCAAATGATCCAGAAATGCCCCAAGCCACGTACCTACTCTTTCAGAGGGAGTGTAACCCCATTAAAAGCAGGCAACCTCCCATCCATACAGTCTAAGGAACCCCACCACCACTTACAATACCCTAGTCTTATCTGCATTTAGCTTCAGTTTGTTTGCTCTCATCCAGTCCATTACTGAGGCAAGACAACACATCCACTGCCATACATCATTGAGAAGTAGAGCTGTGTGTCATCAGCCCATTGCTGACAGCATACTCCAAAACTCCAAATAACCCCACCCAGTGGTTTCATGTAGATGTTAAATAGCATAGGGGATAAAATCATTGAATGCTCCATGGGGCCGACGAGCAGTCCCCAGGCATCACCCTCTGGAAACAACCACCCAAGTAGAACTGGAACCACCACAAAGCAGTGCCACCCACCCCAACTCAGGCAGCAGCTCCAGAAGGATATGATGGTCTATGTCACGGGTGTCAAACACAAGGCCCGGGGGCCTAATCCGGCCCGCCAGACCTCGTCATGTGGCCCGCGTAGCCGCCGCCGACAATAGCCACTGACAGTAGTTCTGGAGCCTGCGATTGGCCGAGGGTCAAAACCGGGGGCGGGGCTGCAGGCGGAGGCCGGGGCGCTGGAGCCGCGCTGACGGCCTTGGCCAGGGAATTTCAATTTCGAATGAGGCTGAGGGAGGCGGTGGCGCAGCAGCGTCCAGACGGGGAAGTGAGATGCAGGAGGAGGAGGAGGAAGCCCGCTGAGGAGGTAGGAAAGCCCTACAGGCGCCGCCGGCAAAGTTGGTGCCGGGACGGAGCAGCGTTGGATTTTTTTTTGGCGGGCTTTGCTGTTGTCTCCGAGAGCGAGTGAGGCGGCACTGGGGAGCTGCCGCCCGCCGCTTCCCTTCCTCTCCTCGGCTGCATCCAGGAGGTGGGCGAGCGAGCGGGCGAAGGGGATGCGGAGTGAGCCTGAGGGGGAAGTAGGCGAAGCGAAACAGCCGCTCTCTTGATGGAGCTGGGTTTCTCTTCCCTCTTCCCCCGTTTTCTCCTCATAGACACTCGGGAGGGTGCCTGGCTTTTGCTCTGCCCCCGACCCCTGAGCCGCCCTTTGGCTTCTCAGTTCCAGCGGAGCTGCTCCCGGGGGGTGGCCGGGAGGGAGGCGGCAATGACGGCACGGGTTCCTGCTCTTCCCGCTCTGCCGCCGCCTCCTCTCAGCCCCTCGTGATGTAGGGCTCCAGATGGAGTCGCCTCGCGGTTTGAGTAGGTGGGAGGGGAATTGGGGGGGGGGAGGTTTTCAAGCCTCCTCTGCCTGCAGTCCCGGTAGGGAGAGGCGGCGACGAAGACGACAACAGCGCGGGTGGGGGGAAGAGCAGCTCTGAGGCGAAGATGCACGTCCGCTGGGGCTGCCGCCGCCTTCCTCCTCGGGAAATCCGCTGCCCTCCCTCAGCACGAGGGGAAGGGACTCTGGCGCTGAGGAGGGAGGATGCAAAAGCAAAGCAGGGAGTTGGCGCTGCACCGCATGTTCCTGCCCCTCTCCAAAGCATGGGGTGGGTTGCAGTGTGTGGCATCCTGCCTAGCGGGGTTTGGGTGTGCGTAGGGCGGGAGAGGGAAGCCCTCTTTCCATCTGCAGGTTTTTAATCCCAGCAGTGGCTTTCTCCTTCCTGCCGAAGGTTTAGTTGAGCCCCCCCCCCCGGAAGCCGTTGATCCCCACCTTTTGTTCAAATTTCCCTCGTTTACATCTCCTCCCACACACGCGCCACGACGCAGGAATGTGATCCGCGTGGGGGCGGAAATGAGCTTACATTATTACAAAAACAGTAATAATTGAATGCAGTGACAATAATTTTTGATAATAAAGAGTGGACACATAGTCCTACAGACACAACCGGCCCTTTGAGGGTGACCAAACTGCTGATGCGGCCCCCGATGAATTTGAGTTTGACACCCCTGGTCTATGTTCTGTCAGTTCTTGTAGCAGACTGGAAGTCTTTGATAATGAGATTCAACAATATGTATATAAACTAGCCAGAAGTATAGAAATAGACATTTGAAGTAAAAACAAATTCATCTGTTTGTGCATCCTCAGTAGACTGTGAGTCACAGTTTGACACAACACTTCCTCATGATAGATCAAGAATGGGGAATATGTGGCCCTCCAGGTGTTGTTGGATACAGCTCCCATAGGTTTTGTTCATTTACTATATTTGCTAGAGCTGATGGAAAGCAGGAGTCACTGTGTCCCATTCCGTACACTAGATGATTCTAAAATCTTTGTTCTCCAGGTTGTTTGAGAATTATACAAGATTGGCTCCCCACCTCCATGGCTTTCCCTATCAACATAAATTAACCTGTGTAAATGTTGGAACGATTATTAATTACATTATGCAGAATTTTCCATAGAACAGATTTACATGGGATGCTTGGCTACATTTCAAGTTAACACATGCAAATGTCTAACGGTGTTTGCATGCAAACAGGAATTAGATATAGAAGGCACAGTAAAATATGGTCTTGGTTTACCACTATAACCCACAGTAATTTCCAGGCAGCATTTTCAGAAATGTACAAATCTTGTTTTCTGCATGCCAGACTTAGTTCTCGTCTGCAGTACTCACATTTGAAAATATCTCACTTTGCATTGTAGCTGTTCTGTGTTTATATATTGGTAGTGTTTTAGTGTAGCAACTTGAACCAAACGTGATTGTTAATTTAGTATTCAGGTGGTAGTCTTGAACTTTAGGAATATTCATTGCAAAGCAGCATCTGCTCACTTGGGGGGCGGGGAGCATTATTCAATGTTTCACAAGCATTGTTTTAACCTATCAGGCCATAGGTCCTTCTAATCTTGTACTGTCTGACCAGGGACACTGGACTCAGCTAGACTCGTAAAGAAAAAGTGTTTTGTATGCATTGTATATGCAATGCAACACTGTGACACCAGATGCCGCCATGGAGTCCCGTCTTTCCCTATTGGATTTCCCTGTGTGAGTTTACAACGTGTTTAACTGAATTGTTTCTTTGATATGTCTAGATCCAGCAACTGATCATTGAGATCCCCGTAGGAAGCCTTCAAGCATGTCATAGTGGACAAGCTTTGGGTAAGGGATTTAGCTCAGTGGAAGAACACATACTTCTCGTGCAAAAGGTCCTATGTTCAGTGTTTAGTATATTCAGGTTGGACTGCAAGACTCCTTTCTGAAACCCTAGAGAAGTTTCAGAAAGTATAAACTGCTAGCCAGTATAAACAATAGTGGGTTAAATGCTTGATATAACTCCTTTTCTGTATGCATATATGAGAACCATATCCTGTTTGTCACCAACATCTGGTAATTAGAAGTATCCTGTCTCTGAACACAAAATACTCATTCTCAGCTATCACTGCTAGTAGTATCACAACCATCATGAAATTTGTCCTGTTTTTGGTCATCAAAATTGACGTTCATTACCGTATCTTTAATTGTACTCCGTTCCTGTTCAGTGAAAAAATAGACCAGGATTCCCTAAATATACAGGACGTGGGTGGTGCTGTGGTCTAAACCACAGATCCTAGGTCTTGCCTATCAGAAGGTTGGCGGTTCAAATCCCCGCGACGGGGTGAGCTCCCGTTGTTCGGTCCCAGCTCTTGCCCACCTAGCAGTTCGAAAGCACGTCAAAGTGCAAGTAGATAAATAGGTACCACTCTGGCAGGAAGGTAAACGGTGTTTCCATGCGCTGCTCTGGTTCGCCAGAAGTGGCTTAGTCATGCTGACCACATGACCCAGAAGCTGTCTGCGAGATGAGCATGCAACCCCAGAGTCGTCTGCGACTGGACCTAACGGTCAGGGGTACCTTTACGTTTACCCTAAATATGCTGCTGTTCTCCTGGCCCTTGGAGATTAGACTGAAGATTGGCATGGTGGCCTTTGCTTCAGTGATAAGTCTTGAAGCCCCATATTTGGTAAAATGCTTTAAAATACAGCTAACTGCTCTTTGCATGTTTATTGCTGGTCATTATGGTATGGTTTCTTAAATTAAAACAAAAAGAGATTGCGAACAACTTCAAATGAACCTCTCCCAACTGAGTGAGTGTGCAGTAAAATGGCAAATACAACTCAATGGTAGGCAAGTAACGTTGGGACAAAAGATTTAATTTCACATGCTCATGGGGTCTGAACTGAACAAGATATTGGGGTCACAGTAGATAGCTCAATGAAGATACTGTTCCAACTGTGAAAAAGGCAAAATCCATGATAGCGATCATTAGGAAAGGAACTGAGAATAAAACTGCTGCTATCGTAATGCTGTTATGCAAATCTATGGTTCAGCCGCACTTGGGATACTGTGTACAGTTCCAGTGTCACTTCACCTCAAAAGGGGCATTGTAGAGGTGGAAAAGATTTAGAAAAGAACAACTAAAATGGCCAAGGGAATGAAGAGACTCCTATGGGGAAAATTTGCAACATTTGGCACATTTTAGTTCAGACGAAAGTTGCGTTAAGAGGTAACATGATAAAAGTTTATAAAATTATTCATGACATGAAGAAAGTGGATAGAAAAAAGCCCCCCCCCCTGTAGCACTAAAAGTTGTGGACATCCAATGTTGGAGGGTTCAAGACAGATAAAAGGAAGTGCTTCTTCATGTAGCACATAGTTAAATTATGAACTCGCTCCCCCAAGAGGCAGTGATGGCCACCACTTTAGATGGCTTTAAAAGAGGGTTAGACAAATTCATGGAGGGGAAGGCTATTGATGACTACTAGCCATAATGCCTGTGCTCTGCCTCCACAGTTGAAGGCAGTATTGCTTCTGAATACCATTTGCTGGAAACCTCAGGAGGGAAGACAGTTCTTGTGCTTGAGCCCTGTTTATGGGTTTCCCACAGGCATTTTGTCTTGCTCTAATTAAGTAAAGTAGCAGCAGTGGTAAACATGCAAGTCAGCATGATAAAGGACAATTCAGTGGTTTCTGGGGAGGTACTGCTATTTTACATGTTATTTTGCACAGATTGTTCCTTGGTGCTGTACAGAATGCAGAAGTAACATGCTGCTTACCCAGGGAAGTTAGTGTCTGAAAGGAGAAAGCAGAGCATGTTGAGGGAATATTGTCCACCATGGGACAACTGATGTGAGGAAGCACAGAAGGAATCTGTCTTGTTCCTGAAAATGCTCAGCGCACAAACTTGGGGGGCTTTTGCAAAGTAGAATTCGGAGGAGGAGGAGGAATTAGCTTGGTGAGAAGAGTGGAAGGCTGTCCAGGTGAGAGCTGTATGATAGTTGCATTATTTATTAATTTATTTATATACTGCCCTTCAACCGAAGATCACATGCATATGGAGAAACTGGAATCCTTAAATAAAAGCGCCAGGAGCCAGAGGAGCTAGGGAGGTTGAGCGCTGGAGTATTTACCTTAGATGTGGGAGATCCAGGTTGAAATCTATGTTGAGAAGTGGACCTCACTGGGGAATCCTGATTAAATGTCTTCATTTAATCTATTTATGGCTATTGAGAGGCAAAAATACTGTGAAGCACAGGATCCAATTGTAGCAATTCATTAGGATATGATACAGAGACTTAAGGAAGGATTCCTTGATGATGATGGATAATGACCAACTTTCATTGGCAGGAGGAAAAACCAGAAAACAGCAAGTCCCAGCATATTGCAAGACGGGTTTTCCTGATAGAAGGGTAGATGTGAGCAAACTGAACAGGATTTTGTATACCTTTGAACACACCATTCAAATACTGGTGGGGCTTCCTGAATACTACTCCATTTACCTCCCGGCACCAGAGGTCATCTTTATATATTTTTTTTCCCTGTGCATGATGTGTACACCACAATGCATAATTATTTAATAGAATTTTCAACAAGATATTATAGGCATAGGTTTACTTGCCTTAAAGGAGGTTTATACAAATTACAGTCAAACCTCATGTTGCGTCCACTGCGGGTTGCGTTTCTCCAGGTTACGAACACGGCGGACCCGGAAGTGTTTACTTCCGGGTTTCACTGCATGCGCAGAAGCATTCTGCACACTTCGCACATGCGCAAAAGCGCTCTTTCGCACCTGCGCAAAAGCGCCGCTCAGGTTGCAGACTTTTCGGGATGCGAATGGCACCCTAGGACCGATCGGGTCTGCAACCCGAGGTACCACTGTATCGGCATAAAAATAGATTACTAGCGATAATAACTATATGCAGAGATCAGTAAAGGTGTCTGAACTTGGCTGCCAAAAATTATTTCTGCTAGTCACTAGGCCTGGGTGACATACAAATATATCGCCCAGGACCGGTATGAGGAGCAGACCGCAATACTGGCTTCACCCAGCGTTATATCATTGGTGAAACTGCCCCCACACTTGAGTCCCTCTGCTAGCGACTTCCCCCAGCAGAGGGACTCAGGAGTGGTGGCTGTTTCACCAGCGATATATCGCTGACTGAAATTGCCATCCCACTCTGCCCTCATACTGTGGAGGGAGAAAAAAGTGTGTTGGCGAGGCACTGATACAACTTGTTCCTCCCTCTGCATCTTTAAACTGGTGGCTGAGGAGTGTGCGGTTGCTGAGCAGTTAGAGGATCCCCCAGTGCAGTGCTGGCTAATGTGCAAGCTGGGAGAGCACCAAGGATGGCTCAGCTGGGGATCGGGAGCCCTCCCCATCCCCGACAGAGCAGCGCAAAGGATCTGCTGTACTCTCTCTGCTCGTCCACAAGTGGGGGGAACACTGGGGATAGCTCAGCTGGGGATCGGGAGCCCTCCCCCCCCAGCTGAGCTGTACAAACAAGCTGCATTGTCCCAGTCCACTAGGCGCTGGGGTGAAACTGCCTCAGCTCCCACAGTGAGAGCAGCAGCAATTTCACCCAGCCCCTTGCAGACTGAGGCCAACGCAGCTTGTTTTTTCAACACCATGGTATATCGCCAGACTGTGGTGTTTGGTGATATACTGCAGTGTTGAAAAGCTGATATCGCCCAGCCCTCCTAGTCATTGGGAATATAGTAAAAGTGCTCTCTCCACTGATTTTCCTAGTGTATGAATAACTAGGTGTACTTAATTGTGCATGAATTCAGGCTGTAAGACTTCTCACTACACAGTCATCTGGCCTCTGAGCATATTTGCTCACCAGGAAGAAAACATTGTTTTTTGTCTGTGTTGGTGAGTGCTGCTGAATACCAGTTTGGTGGGGAACAATATCAGAAGTGGGCTATTGCCATCAGGGTAGGCCCCGCTAATGTTTCTGTGTATCTGCTGTAGGAAACAGGATGCTGGGCTACATGAACCTTTGGTCTTATCCTAGTATAACTGTTCTTATACTGTATACAAATTTGAGAATATATGTTTCCTGGCTTTCCTCCATGTTTGCCCAGTTAGCTGCTCAGAACCATATTTGTGATGAGAAGCCAACTGGCTCTCTCTTTGTAACTTTAAATAAAAAAGTAGTTCTTCGAGGAGAAATGAGGGCAAGCAAACAAGCATTCTCCTCAGTGGTATACAAGCTGTGAGGGCTGCGGCATGCACACAATAACAAGTTAGAGACTTTAATATTTAATAGACTGGAAGAAGATGTCTCTTCTTGCCTGAGGGACAAACAGCTCTGAAACATCTTGTCTTCCCCACTTATCATATCTAAAATACACACATATCTTCCTCCAGAAGCCAAGTATCCTCTAATCTCTTGCCATACCTGTGTACAACATGTTTGCAAACAATTGCAGCAATATACTGTGTTACTATGTCCTCTCCAGGTTTCTACTTGCATGAGGCCCCGTTTGGAAAATACTTATTTGTGTATGTAGCCATTATAAAGGTACTGTATCTCAAGAACTTTATTGTGTCAGAGCTCTCTAAGATAGATAAGAAGAGATTATTTTTAATTGGACTTTCAGAACATCTTATATCAGATTATAATGGGTTTGTCAAGATTAATTTGGTCTTTTGTGACCATGGAGTTAAAGGACTGCTTCTCTATTTAAAATAAAACCATTGCAGGGTGGAGGGAGTACCTTCCGCTTGGAGGTCAGTTATCATATGAACTACATTACTGAAGACACACAGATAATATATTTATTTTAATTGACTAGATATTGCAGGCTAGGGACTGGCAAGCCTTCATAGCAGATGGAATCTAGCTTTAAGAGATGTCATCTAGTATTCACTGACCGCCCTAGGGGATTTCACACTTCTGTTTATCTCCTGTTAACTTGCATGAGCTCTGCAACTTACTCAGAATAGTACATTTCCTCAAGTCATGAATTTTTGAGTATGTCAGCCACCCTAACATACACTTCTCACCTCAGAGAAAAAGCACCCTTCTAGTCAAACTACTAATTTTTGCTTCTGGGCAGTTTGGCGGGGTTGGTGTCCAGGTAAATTGTCTGGTTTATGCATGTATACACAGATCTTTATCTTAATTCTTATGCACTTTATTAATCATACAGTATATGTGTTTGTAATTAGTTGCCAACTTCCATCCTAATGCAGCTCAGCACAAATAATACTTATTTTTTCTGCACAAGTGAAAATATTGCTTAAACATCTAAGCTGTTACATATACTTAATGTATATCTTCCTAAATAATATAAAGACATCATTTTGTTCTAAATCAGCATGTTTTGAAGCAGGGTGGCTAGGCTTCTTCGGCCTAAGGGCCGCAATGACATTCAGCTACCACTGCAAGGGTCAGTGCCTGCACATAACCACACATTCACTATATGTACAGCACACACAAGCATACACATAGCAGTGCACATATTAACCAGATATGCAGTCCCACACAACACTTTGCATACATGCGTACCCATACATGAAATATTTTCAGACCTTGCTACTGCACTACTGAGCTGGATATGGTTGAAAACTGCCTTTTGCTCTGCATAGAAGGATCTGTACAAAGTATAAAGAAGCATTTCCACTCCAACTGCAGCATTGCAGGAAATGCTGTTTTTTAATCTTAAAGAGCAGGCAAAGGGTTTATCGCAAATACTGACACTGTGCCGTCCACCTGTCTTCTGTGGACGTCAAGATCTCCTAAAGCACAAAACAAAGGGGTTAAGGTTAAAGTCCTTTCAGTCCCAAACCAAAATCCTTTACTGTAATAAAAGGAAGAAAAAATGGCTCCTAGATATTCCATTGTGGCGACAGCAACATAGGTTTAAGGTACTATTTGATGATTACCTTATATATCTGAGCATCTAACACTGGATGAAAGCTGTTTCTAGGTGGAACCTGGTTTTCCCAGTTTTATACATTAAGATTTTAAACTATTATGTTTGACTATAGCCAAAAAGGAACAACACAGAATGTTTGGTTTCATGTGCTCGGTTTCCTATATTCTATCCCCCCCGCCCCCGTGGAAGTTGTTGTTGCTGAGTTATTTCTGTACCACTTTATATTTTAAAGGGGGGAATCAGAGCAGTCTATAGCACATTAAATCAACAAATAAAACAAATTCAAGCTTCAAGGAAAATATTTCAGATCCTTCTCTAAGTAAGGTTTTGCTTTCCTCATATTTATTTACCTACTTAATTTATGTAGCTGCCCCATAACAGAAGTGCTTTAGGAAGCCAGTGTGGTATTATTATTATTATTATTATTATCCCACCCTCCCCAGCCAAGACCCGGCTCAGGGTGGCTAACACAAGATATAAAACAATTGATTAAAATATAGCTTAAAAACAATAATATTAAATACAACATTAAAATGCAGCCTCATTTCAATCGAAACCCAAATCAAAAACTGTTTGGGGAAGAAAATGTCAAATCTTCACCAAGGCCAACTATCCAGACTGTAGTGGTTAGAGTGTCAGACTAGGTAGAACCTGGCCGATCAGGGTTTAAATCCCTACTTGGTCATGAAGTTCACTGGGTGACCTTGGGACAATCATAGTTTCTTAACCTACCTTGCAGGGTCATTGTAGGGATTAATTTAGGGGGGGTGAACCATGGAGAGAAATGTGGAGTATAAGTGCTCTTCTGCTTACCTGCTGAAGAAAGCTAGAGGGGCCAGCCAGATGGAGATCTCAGTTGCCAACCTGCATCCAGAGATCTCCATGTGGTCGCAGTTGGACCCGTGTCAGTCACGAAATGTGCCTGGGGAATTTCAACACTACTTTTATCTCCCCTCACAAAAGGTTGTGGTGTGCTCTCTCTCTCTCCCCCCTCCCCCCCCTCTCTCTCTCTCTCTCTCTCACACACACACACACACACGACCATTGCATGTACTGGATATCTCTCAAGTGCTGTGCAAAGCTCAACTTGAAATGGTTACACAGCTTTTGAAATGTAAATTAGGTTTTTCCCTTTCCCTTTAATTCATTTGTGCACCCACCAAGAAATCTGCATTTGGACAAAAAGTGTTCATTCTTTCTGCCACCCCCTAGGAATTGTATACCAGGGAAGTAGATTATGCAAGTTCAGGTTTATTTGATGGTGCTTTCTGACCCCACATCCTCCAATATTCTTTATAGAATGTGTGCTCCAGGTACAAAACTTACTTTAGAAATTATCTTTAGTTGTCTATGCTTACCTTCAATTTTTACCTGGAGATAGCTTAACCTGTTTCCTGAGCAAAATAAAAAAATTTCTTCAGTAGCACCTTAAATACCAACTAAGTTTTTATTTTGGTATGAGCTTTCGTGTGCATGCTACTGAAGGATTTTTTAAATTTTGCTTTGACTCAGACCAACACGGCTACCTACCTGTAACTGTTTCCTGAGGTTAACCTATCTGGAGTGTGTGTGAGTTATGTATATTTTAAATGTTTCTTTGGATCTTCTCATGAAGGAAGGTTTAAAACAAACATTTTACATATGTATAACTCAGACATCTATCACAAGGATAAATTGATGCATGAATATGTAGTTACCAGAAACTATATAGGGGTTAGTTACATTCTGTAGCCAAGAAATTCCTTGGCTGTTAGCCCAGCTTAAAAGGAATCTAGACACCACACCCTGGACACATGCACAGATGGCTGAAGTTGTCCCTGCCTTGCTGAAAGCTTGCAAAGTGATAACTTTTAGGTCATGTAGGCTAACTGGATCCTGGCCCAATGACTTTGCCTGAAATGACCTGTCATCCAGAAACTTTGCAGCTCGTTCCTCCAAATCATGTTCTTCCATAGCTTAATAGCTCTTGAAGATGGATCAGCCAGAAGTGGAGAAAATGTGGTAATTCCAGGGCAACAAAAGGATATATATTCAAAATTAGCGGTTATGTCATGTTTGAGTTGCAAGCTAGAGCATTTTTTTTTATGTAACCATTTCCATGCTAAACTTTTGGAGACCAACATACTGTGCACATCTTGTCCTTGTCATCCAACCAGCCCCAATCATTTTGCAGGTACCCAACCTTTGGCCTTGCCTTTCTCTAGGCAACAAGAATAATGCTAGGACTGCATATATTTAGTTGACTTTGCTAAAAGAGTCTCTGATTCATCAAGGGCACAGAGAACTGTGAGGCGACATGCCTGCTTTCCCAGGGCAGTTTTAGGCAGCCATTTTGTGTTATTAAATTACATGTATCTCTTCCATGATGGAACCTCCTCCTTTACTCCAAGATAGAACTTAAGTCATTAGAGGCATGTTAACCCACCTATGAAAATTTCTGGGTGAAGGGATGCTAGATCCGTGTTCATGTAGAAGAAGTGGCCGACTTGGAGTTCATGCAGAAGTGCCATGCAGTGGGTGTGAGGAGTTGTCACCAGTAGTGGAAAAGGAGCAGACTGCAAGATGGAAAGCACAGTTTTCCAGAGTTGTCTGCAAATAGGATTCCTGATTTTCAGCAGCAGAGTTTTTGACCCCAGAAATGGGAGATATATTACAGCTCTAAGAAGTCAGTGGGATTCATTCAGCAATACCTTTGTCTAAAGTTAAAGTGGGGTTGTGGCCACATTCTATGAGATGACCATTTCTCGCCTTCACTGTCCTTTCCTTTCCTTCTAGGTAATTTCAAAGGAATCAGATTCCTAGATAGTAAGAGAAAGACTAACATTCTGGGAATTGAAACAAATTTATTTGCTACAGCATGAATAGTGTTTTAGCTCTGGTACTTGGCACCAGCAAAGAGCACCATTTATCATTAGCTCTGAAGTGGAAGCCAGAAAATTCTGGCTTCTGCTCTGCTGTGGATACCTTTCAGCCCAAAAGGTGGCTCTAGTCTTTCATGAGGGGTACTGTAGGTGCCTTGTGCTGTTTGCATGTGAAATGTATTTGAATCAGTACAGCTCAAAGTTTGAGTAACTTTTTGAGATGCAGCCAGCTTAGAGGTTTTTTAATTTGTCTCCTGTTCCATGGTGTTTACTGGCCCATACAAGGGTCAATCCTGACAAATCTGCCTTTTCTGGTAAGGAGTTATTGTGACTGCTGAAGCCAGTACACTTACTAGAATTGTACAGCCTGCCCCAGGCTCGAAGTAATTTCATGTTGTCAGTGAGCTGACTGAGTCCACTTCTGCAACTCTTGATTGTAAGAGTATTTATTTTGGTCTGCTCAGAAGAACACTCAAGGAAGGAGTGGGGAATCTGGGAGTTCAGGCAATAGTAAGAGGACAAGGCTGCCTTGCATCCTTGCTGGGTTTTGAGGCACACAAGCAGTGTTAGAAATTCAGATATATAAGCTAGGCACCAAATGGCTTCTTAGACCAAGTTTACAGTCTCCAAAACAGAATGTTTAGTTGACATTTTTTGGTAAGGCACTCTAAAGTCTTATTTTTCAAATAATGGACCGACTGTGTTAAACCTTTTCAGTTAAATATTTGCCTAGTTCAGATGACAAGCCACTTGATCCAGGGACAGTCCACATATTTATTGGCCTATTCCAACCTCTTTTTCTTAATGGTGATTGCTCCTGCCAAGACGGCACAGAAAAAGCATTTTGGTTCCAGAAATTCATTCTGATTGTGCAGATAAAATTTAACTGATAGAATGCTACAGGACTGAGCATTAGTGTGTGAAAACAGTCCAGATCCAATAATCCCCAGGCATGCACCTCCAGATGGTGGAGATGTCAGGCCCCATCTTGGCACTCAGGCACCTTCACTTGGTCTCAAATGATCAAAAGCCAGGTGCAAAATGTGCCTGGTGCCTAGCTAATGTTGAACACTGCACACAAGGGATTTGTCATCTTTCCGTAGGGCCTGCAAGACAGAGCTGTTCCGCTTGGCCTTTGGACTGACGCAGTCTGACCCCGGGGTTACCCTCCCCTAAGGTTTTATCTTATAATGGTTTTATCTTACTTGTAGATTTTAATTTTAAAATTGAATTTTAATATTGTATTAATCTGCATTTTAATTGAATTGTTTCTTTTATACTTGCGTTGATATTTTTGCTGTTAGCCGCCCTGAGCCCAGTCTTGACTGGGAAGGGCGGGGTATAAATAAAATTATTATTATTATTATTATTATTATTATTATTATTATTATTATTATTGTAAGAATAAGGTTGGCTTGGTGCCTACCTTGCCTGCTGCTGGTTTGTACAGTACCTCATGCTACTTCTGGATGCTAATACAAGCTCTGCCATCTGTGGGGACCTCTTTTGCTATCTGATTGGTTCATCTTCAGTAAAGTGCATTGCTTATTAGTGACTTATTTGCAAGCTTGGGGAGGCAACTGAAATGAGGAAGACCTTGGTTTTTGTGTTGACCACCTGCCCACCTTTGGGGTATTCATTCTCTTCTGCCCATTTCAATGTAATTTGCACTTCTTGCTTTTCTCAGTCAGGTCATATACCTCTTGCTGAGTTGTGTCCTAAACATCAGCTATTCTGTAAGTGACAAGCAGAATCAGCTTTAGAGCAAGTACAGTACAGTATAATAATGACAAAAATGTAGAGTGGCTACTTTGTAGGGTAAGGTATTGTTTCACTAGGGGGAGATATAGGCAGAACTAATTGTTTCACTAGGTCATGGGTGGGGAACCTGTGGTCATCCAGATGCTGTTGAACTATTACTCTCATCAGCCCAAGGCAATGTGGTCAATAGTCAGGGAAGATGGGAGCTGTAGCTCATAGTCCAGCAATATTTGGAGAGTCATAGGTCCCCCACAGACTTTTTGATCTGACCTACCTCTAGATTCCTATTTTTTTTGAAAGCAGGATACAAAATATATACTAATTACAACCACGTTTATGATGCTACACATAAGCATTATGTAACAAGTTTATTCTATTCTTGAGCTATGGTGATTTAAATATGTGAAGTTAAGATAAACTACAATTGTTTAGTGAGATGTGGTTCCAACCACATGTGTATTGAGTGCCGCGTTGTCACTAAGAGAGTACAGGTAGTTCTGTTGGAGTACCCCTTCTCTAGGGAGAACCTTTTCCTATTTGGCGACTTACAATGTTGCATCCATAGGCAATAAAGGTCTAGGCAGGTGGGCTGGAGTATGATGCCTTTGTGTGTCAGGGTGTTATTGACTCCAGCAGTGCATGTTTAGTAACTTCAGTATCTGTGGTGGAACTGAAAGAGAGCTTGTTGTCAGCAGGCTGGTAAGGATGTGTGACCAGGAGTTCGATAGCATGGTTTCCTTGGTGAGTTTATGCAGTAGCTGAACCACTGCTGAATAATCAAGAATGAAATAAATTTACATAGAAATATATATCCAGATGGCTTTTGCTTTTGTTTGGGGCTGGTGAGCATTCTTGATTGCTAAGGATCTGGTACTTAGCCAGCTTCAGAAAGGCTATAGCTAAAAAGCATTGAGGATTTATGAGGCGTTGCTATAGCTTCCTTCAAGGTGACATTCCTCTGCTTTCTCAAATATTGTTTTCTGTGTGCTGCTTTTACATGTTGATTTTTTTTCCTCCATGGAAAATACCATGTATAGTAGTCCATAACTTTTTTTTGTTCCTTATGTATGTACACCAAGAAGCTGTTTCACAACAGAGTGACCTAATATAGAACACCTCTTTGGCATTAGTAGATATGAGATCCTTATGCCTCTTACAGTTGTAAGCACTCTATCGATCTTTCATATTGGGATCAGATAGATTCCATTTAAGTCAGTGGTTTTCAACCAGTGTGCTGTGGCATCCTGGGGTGCCTTGAATGATGGTCAGGGGTGCTGTGGGCTACACTGGCCTCTGTCCCGCTATTCTCCCCTCCCTCCCCTGATGCCCTCTTGCTTCTCTGCCTCCCAAAGGCTTGTGCAGCTGTTTGTTGCAGCAGCCCTGGCTACAAGCTCCACAGGCAAATGGTGCCTCTGGGACAGTATGAGGAGACACCTCTCTTTGGGGCAGAGGGGACAGCTCAGCAACCAGGGGCGGCAACTGCAGCTGCCCAGAGGACTCCCAAGGAGAAGAGAGAAGGCTGAGGGAACACTCCACAAGGGAGAGTGTTCGAAAAAGGGTGAGAGGCTGTCAGCTCTGCAGGCAAGGGGTGACATAACTGGGGTCCTGAGCCCGACAGGAGTGCCACAGAAAAATGCAGTTAGTCAAGGGAGCCGTGGACCCAAAAAGGTTGAAAACTTCTGATTTAAGTAATAGTTGGTGTTTCTTGAGGTGTTTTTTTTAATGAGATGCATTCAACTCTAGTTTAATGGGAAAACACATACATTTGTCAGGCAGGGATACTGTGCAGGGGTCCATGAAGACTCAGTGGGCACTCACAAATTTCTGATACCTTAGTCATGCATTTTTCTCTTCAGTTTTGTTGCAGGTAGTATGTTTCTGCTGCCTTGCTGTGTATTGGTGGCAAGCATGAAGTTATCAGCCTTCGAAAGTCATACCATTACTTACTAGCTAGTATTGAGAAATGAAGTCTGTATGGCACAGTCTCTTATCCTGTATGGCACAGTCTCTTATCCTCCTTTGCTTGCTAGTAAGATGCTTTAGGGTTGCTCAGTATCTTTCCTGCCTATCCTAGGGATCAGAGTTTTTTAAATATATAGCATCTGTGAAGTCCATACAGAAAGTAGAAGGATGGGGGTGTTTAAAAATTAAGCACGGCTTGGTTTGAGATATATATAAAACATGTGTAACTAGGGAGAAATAAATTTCAATATATGTTACATTGCTGGTATGCTAAATTTATGTAAATACATGAGGGGTAGTATTCTTTTTAAACACACCTGCTTCTCCAGGTCAGTTGTGGGCTAAGTGTGGACATTTCCACTATATAAATATCTCCTTTCCAAGTTGTCTTTCTGCTGGCTGCTTTGTGTTAATAGATGAGAACCTCTCCTAAAGAGTGTAAAAGATTGACCTCATTTCTTTCCAGTTATGTCAAAATAATATATAGGTTTTTGGATGACTGTTTGGAGCTTGCTTTATTTTTTGTGTTTTCATCTGTGTCGTTACAGTAGGCAAATCATATCAGTGCTGTAGGGTTCCTCACTTCAATTTGATGTAATGGTTGAGAAATAACAAAATTAATTCTAAGCAGTAATAATGAAAGAATGTTATAGTGCACCACATGGAAATACAGTTGTTACATGAGTGATAGTTTGGAAACATAATTATTAATTTCCTCACTCCCTTTGCATTTTTTTTGGAACTCCAGAGACACCCCAACATGGAGTATCTCCTGCAGTCCTTTATGATTTAATTGGTGGTGAGGAGAGAGTGTACTGTAGTTGGGAGAAATATTTTGGGAGGACAAAGCATGGGGTCTGGGGGTGCTTGGTTTTTAAATAGCCTGTATGCACCTGCAGGTCTTGGAACTGAGAGCTGTCATTCCTGCCTTGACTGCCAGGTTGCACCATAATCAGCGGTCTACAAATTTTGGCATGTCTTGGTAAGGCTTTTCTGTTTCTAGCTCCACAGAGGTAGATGTGGTTTTGTGTCCATTGTCCAATCAATGGGTTTTACAGAGGAAGAGCAACATGTGGGATTTGCATATATGAAGGGGTAATAACTCTTTTTAGGCCATGACACTGATTCTGTGTCCTAACAAAAAAACAGAGGAAACCAGAGCATGACAGGTGTTTTTTTTAAGTGACACTTCATTCCCACCTTTGTTGGCAGTGGTTCTTTTATATCTATCTATCTATCTATCTATCTATCTATCTATCTATCTATCTATCTATCTATCTATCTATCTATCATCTATCTATCATCTATCTATCATCTCCTGGACAGTATATTTTCTTTTATGGTTGCCAAAATTAAGCTTCTGGTCACCATTGACAACTGGATTTTGGGACCCTCTGACTGTGATAAAATTAAAACAAGGTAGCTGACTGCTTGATCAAAGACATCCTTACCATCATAGAATATGTAAGTGTGGACTTTTATTTATTTTATTTATTGAGTTTATATCCCACCTTTTCTCCAAGTAGGTCAAGGTGGTGTACATGGTTCTCTCCCTCTTCATTTCATAAGCCATCACTTAACCTGGCATCTTAGTTTAAGAGAAGCCCTTTTGTGAAGTCATATTTTATTTTTGGCTGTGGGTTGAATCCAATATCAGTCACAGCCCTGTGTGTATCTGCAGATGTACTGGGTAGGCAGGCTTATAATAAGTTCAACACTATTCAGAGGCGTCTTTCCCATAGGGCCTAGTGGCTTGTTGAGCCAGGGCGCCGGCCTTTCAGGGGCACCCCAGCGAGTGGATGGCAAGGCACAACAAGCCACTAAGCCCTATGGCTCCGCTGCCGCCTCTCCCTTGGCCGCAGGAATCCCCTCAGCCACTGCCCGCCGAGCCGCTGTCATCTGAGGGAGAAGCGGGTAAATTCTCCAAATCGTTCACTTTCAATGCTCCTGCTGCAGCCGCCACCAGGTGCCCAATGGCATGCCATGGCGGGCGAGGCTCCTTCGGGTTGCTGGAGGCAACTCCTGAGCCCACTCTCCTGCCATACAGTCAGGTAGGGAGTCATGACAGAGCTGAGAGGGCTGTTGACAGAGGCCGGCGACCTCTGGAAGTGCTGCTTGCAGAGACGCCGCCACACCACGACCCACCTCCTCCCCCCAGCTCGTCGCCAGGGCATGGAGGTGCTATAAGAGCCATTGCAGCCGCTTCCGTCTCCCGAGCCCTTTCCCATCCCCATCAGCGCACCAGCTGAGCCCAAGCAGCCGCCTGCCTTTTCCTCACTATCCGCGCGATACCAGCCATCATGATTGTGGACAGCAGCCACGACGAGATGGCGGCGGCGGCTCCATGAGCAGCCCTTTTAACCTGGCCTTTTTTTTACGGAGCTTCTCCCCACTCCAGCGAGGGGAGCTGCTTGCCCACGTACTCCCCGCGGTCTGAGCTCTAAATTTTGGGAAAGGTAGGGGGCACCACGGCGTTGGATGTGCTTAAGATGACCCTGACACTATTGGTACTTGCACTTCATTGGTGTATTTGTTTTGCCCTAGCACTTGAGAGTTATTCACTGAGTGCACCTATGCAGAAGGATGATGTAAGTCTGGGCAGTGGAAAAGGAGTGTGTATGTGTGGATCATCAATGCAGAATTTTGGATGTATGGGTCAGGAAGATTTGGAAGAAGAGATAGTGGCTATGTTAAGTCCAAAAAGATTCACTTTCATTGAGCGGGTCCTAGATCCCTTCCTATATGTTCATGACCTAGTGCATGAAGCTTTAAAGGGACTTGGAAGTTGGTGTAGTCAGGTATGTACCGTTTGACATTATAACACACTAACACAGCTTGCTTATCTGGCAGTGGCTGATGTAATTTTTTTTGGAGACTTTTTCTCTGCAGTCCAACATTTGCACTTGCCAGTAGTTTTCATTGCATGTCTGGCTCTGACAATCTGTTTAGATCCTGAGCCTAGCAGGAGTTTTTGCACAGGAGGAGAACACAATGTAATTACTACCTATAGGGAGATTAATTATTCCCAGCTCTCTTCTTTCCCCACCAGCCTGTCTCGTATTTTATGTTGAGCAAATACACTGGTCTTGTTTGCAGCTCAGTAACCTGAAGAGATGAGATGCAGAGGCTTGCCATTGAGAGATGAGTAACTCTTCATGTGAAGTTAGGCTTCAATTCTTCCCTTTTCTCCCAGTACTTCCTCTGAAATGTATTCTGGTCAGCAGGGTATATTCTCTCGTGGCTTCTTAGAAAAACTCTAAGATTTTCCTTCCTTCTGTGTCTTTAAAAGCTGCAGGGAGGATTGAGCTACACATGCTCTCCCTTCCTTCTGTCTCCTTTCTTCCACCCCGACAGCTGATAAATGATACTACATTTGTTCCATGGCAGAGTGAAATATGAAATCCCATAAAGCCACCTCACTTATTAGATGGTTCTCAGCAAGCTGCTTATTATGCTCTGTGGCATAATGCAGATTACAAATGTGACCAAATGATAATTAGCAAAGATGGAGTGGCAATTAGTGTTCTTCTGCTGAGTGCTGATTACCTTTCAAAGTAGAAAGCAACTGAAGGGTTTGCAAGTCTGCAACTACCCTGACTCTAAATGCACCAAGAAGTGCCCAGATCTGTCTACAGGGTATTTTGTGGTGAAACAGTTTCCATCTTCCAAGATGAGGTGACCATGGTTTCTTGCCAAGTATTTTACTTTAATACAGTGGTACCTCGACTTACGAACGACTTGACAACCGAATTTTTCGACTTACGAATGGGGCTAATGGCCACGCGCTTACGAATGTCTCGACATCCAAAAGGAAACCGCGGCAGTTTTAGATAGGGATTTTTAGACTTTTACGAATTTTTTAGATAGGGTTGCTTCGACTTGCGAATTTTTCCATTTCCAATGCATTCCTATGGGAAATTGCGTTTCCAATGGCATTTTTCGACTTATGAATTTTTTGACCTACGAAGGTGCCTTTGGAATGGATTAAATTCGTAAGTCGAGGCACCACTGTATGTGAGAGGAGGGAGCATCTGCTCAGGATTAGAGAGCAGGGTTTTCTGGAGCCGCTGGTTAGTTCCATTCTCTGTTCTCACAAGCAACAGGTAGAGGTTTCTAGTATCTTATGTGGCAGTGTGACCTTGATCCTCAACTTCAATTGATGGGACCCCACCTGGGAGCTCTTCAGAGGGTGTCAGTCCAGCTGGCAGAAATTCTGAGAAGGACTCACCTCCCTTCCAGAGGGGAGGGATTGTGTGCGGGGCCCGCCACCCCCTGCACCAGCCCCTCCCCTCCCCGCCGCGGCGTCATGCCCCTCTGCCAGCCAATAGGGCTCACAGGGGGCGGAGTCCAGCTCCATTTAAATGGCCGTCGCGGCAGGAGATTTTTCTCTTTGCATTCCTGCCCTCATCGGATCATCCACCCACTCACCCTCCCTCCCTCCCTCCCTCCCTCCCTTTAGGCCTGCCTTTTCTTTGACCTTGCTGTGGACTTCCGTTGGTCACCTTGGTTGCCAAGGGGCCTGGTAGGAGTTTTTTATCCATTTGGCAAATTGGCAGCGGCCTCTTGGTTTTTTCACCTACCTCATAGCAATTCGTCACAACTTTTGGTATTGGTGGTTAGGCATTGGATTATTCAATATGTGATGTATCTGTGTTGTGTGTCGGAGGTCAGGTTAAGGCCATCACCTACCTCCTAGGGGTATCCCGTTAAGGGGATCCGGCGGTCGTGGATCCCGTCCAATGCCCTACTTGGGTTAGGGCCATGGCATGACCCCCGGTGACGTCAGGGGAAGCTTCCAGTTGTATTTGCATCAACAAGCTCCTCCCACTGTTAATCTTTAAGTGTCTCCACACCGGTAGGGTGGAGTCACGTGTTGTGTTCCCGTCCAGTGCCTAAGCCAATACCACTCACATGCTATAACCAATAAAGTTGTGGCCTTTATTTACCCATTAACCTAAAATCATGTGTCCTTGTGTCTTATTTACTCCACGCGGGTAATGGGTCATCGACGCGCAAGTGTAAGCCTACCATGTTGGGGCTGTAGATTACATTCCTTCTTAGGGTGGTGTCAGAGCTGTTGCCAGAATCAAGGCAAAATGTGCATTAGATTGTTGTGAGACTGCTCTAGGGTATTGTCTCAATAAGCAAATTCTCTCTTAGTCAGGATGAGGGGTATGCAGCCACCACTGAGACCTTTTCTTGCTCCCAGTCACCTTGGGAATCTTTGCAATCTTTGCAAATGCATTGTGATTACAGTGTAGCTACTTAGTCTCTACATGCCTGTTTCTTTTCTGTCTCCTTGTCAATCTTTATCAGAAGGCAGTTCCTAAGCTTGAAACTAAGCAAATTGGCCTGATTTTATAAATGCAGTCATTGGGGCCTTGCTCAGCAAAATGTGACATACCCCACCATGTGCAGAAGACGGCAGTCCTTTTGCCAGGAGACATTTTAAAATGCAAGAGATATAAGCCAGGCTCAAATCCTCATCCTCCCAAGCATGACTTACAGCAGAGATGGCTAACCTGTGGCCATACAGATGTTTTTGGGCTACAGTTCCTATCAGTCCTAGCCAGCGTGGCCAATGGCCAGGGAAGTTGGGAACTTTAGTTCAGCAACAGCTGAAGGGCCAAAGAATAGAAGATTGATAACATGAGCTGAGTATTCATCCATGTTCTCCCTCCCCTATTTTCTGGCTTTACTTTACCCATAGTTTGATGTGAATCAGGCAAACGATAGTTGGCACAAACGTCCAAACTATGGGTTGAAGTAGATTTGAAAACCATGGTTTGGAAGTTAAAACTAACCAAAGTTAACCTGATGGTTTGAAAGGTTGTCTGGGCTATGTGGGAAGTGTACTGAGAAAGTGGTACGTCCATATATACAGGCTAGATTTATAGCCTTGTCCTAGCATGCTAGAAATGTGTAGGAATGATTTTTCCCCCCCTGCAAGAGAGCATTCGGTCTTGAAGTGAGGGCTGAGGGAACTGGTACAATCAAGATACAGACTTACTGCCTCTGAGAGAACTAGGCCATAAGCTTTGCTACCTGCCTGGGCAGATACATCCAGCTCAATCACTGCAGATTAAACTAGCATCCAGTATTAAATGTTGATGAGATTGGATTTGCTTTGTTCAGCTGTCCAGAGCAAGGATATACACAGAAGGAGAAGGAGCCAAATGCAGGCAAGCAGGCAAAAGGCACTCTGGGTGTTTCATTCTGCTATGTTAACATGACTGGAAGTGAAAATCCATCCCCAGAGCTCAGCATTGCCCACGTTCTTGGGCACCGAACCTTGCCAAAGGGGAGGCAGCTGTTTCCCTCAGTTATTGCTTGTGTGACGGGGAACATTTAATGAGATTGTGTTTACTGAAGGGTAAACGAAGTGCTTTTGCCTCCTCATCCTCTTTCAGGGGCACTAGCTAACATAGAAATTGCCCTTTCCCACCATTTTCTTACTAAGTTTTTGGACACAATTATTCCGGAGAGTTGAAGGGAGTTCAATATACCAGTATTTGTGATGATACTGTACAACTCTCCCCTCCCAAGGATTTTTTTTTTGGAACATTGTAGAGATGTATTTCTGATGTGCAGCACTGGGCACACAAGAATCCACTTGCTCTCTTCCATTGCATTTAATTACTTTATAAAAAGACATAGCTAGTTGGGGGAGGGGGGGAGGGATGGCATCAGCTAAGGAGGATTATCTGACAACTGTTCAAAAACCAGAATTAGTTTGAGTGAGTGTGTGTGGCTGTTGGCAGTAATGTTCCATAAATAACTCCTGGTTTTATGTACATGAATGTCCATGGGAAAGAGAGTGTGCAGGGTATCTTCTGGCAAATGGGCTTGGAGATTTTTGCTTTTGGTTCATCTGAGACCAAGAACAGCAGGCTATAATCACCAGCAAGCAGGCAGATTTTCCAAAATGACAGCTTGAAGCCTTTATCCCCCTGATTGGAATGTGTCTGTTCTTACCAGAACATCACTTGAATGTTGAGTGGCATTTGGAACAATTTTTGAATTAACTGATTATTTGAGGCAGCAAAAGCCAAATTGGAAACCTTGTACTCAAAAACTGATTCTGTCTGAGCAGCCAGCATCTTCATGCTGCAGATTCTCTTTCAGGGGTGGCTGAGGGATTTCCTTTATAAGGTGGTTACTTAAATTGGGAGAGGGAGATAAATTGGGAGAGGGAAATGGGCAGGTTGGATAAGACCCTGAAATTGCCTTTTCTTCATATGTGACAGATGTGACCTGCGTTTTAGTGGTTATTTTCCTGCTCTTTGTAGTAGCAACGTGATCACTTGGTGGAAGGCTTCAGGGGATAACTTGCACCTACCATATTGGAATCTGTTTATATAGAATACACACTGGCCAATAACCAGGTTGCCTTGTGCCTAGTTCACACCAAGGCGGTAAACCTATGTGTGGCTTGTACCACATCAGACTATGGATGCAGGACTTGTGTGATTTAATGCTCCTTCCTATAAAAATAACCCCAGAGTGGGGGAGGGGGAATCCTTAAATATCAAGGAGAAAGAGGTCTAGCCCACCCCTCTACCCATTGTGCCAGTTTTATATTGTGTGTGTGTGTGTACGCACGCACACACACACACACACACACACACACACACACACACACACACACACTGTCCATATGAGGTCTCATCTATAACCCAGAAAGAAGCTTACTACCTAGGTCAGAGCTAGGCCTTGGTCTCCTTTTCCCTTTTAAATAAGAGCTGCATGTGTTAGGAGGCATACGAGGAGGAGGGGGCTGGATGAGTCAAAACTTAATTTGTAAAATGCTATAATTTCCATTCACAAGTTGGGAGTGCAAAAAGCACCTAGATTCGGTTCTCCAGTAAACATTGAGTAAGAACTTGTGACACTGATCCTAAAGCTAAGATCCAAGTGGCAAATACAGGACCTAAATGCCAGACCATCTCAATTTTGGGGTGTTGCAGACAGAAGGAAGACCCAGCTGGCCTTATCCATCTGTATTCATTTGTATTTTCTCTTTTTCCAGATGGAGTCTCCAGTGTCCACCCCTGCAGTGCTACCATTGCATCTTCTTGTTCCCGTTGTCAACAGTGATATCTCATCACCATGTGAGCAGATAATGGTACGCACTCGCTCTGTAGGGGTGAACACATGTGATGTGGCTCTTGCTACGGAGCCAGAGTGCTTGGGCCCCTGTGAACCTGGCACCAGTGTCAATCTGGAGGGCATCGTATGGCAGGAGACAGAAGACGGTAGGTGTCCTTCAGTATGTTTGTTTTAAGAGTAGTGCTGGTCAACTGATGGTTCAAATGCTGTATCCCAGCCTAGTTCAATTTGTGTAGCATTGCACAAAATGAATGTTGCCCCAGGGGACTCTGTCATAATGCAAATTGCTCTTAATTGGGTCAGTATTGTTCTTTGGAAGTGGTGTAGTCCAGGATAAAAGCTGGCAAAATGAGAACACACTGTAGAGGCTTCTGGGGTGTACTTGCATCCTATCTTCTTCAGCAGTCACACTTCTTCACAAACAGTGAAGCAGCACCTAGGTATTGAGATAAAACACTACACCAGGTCTAAAAACTTGGTCATGCCTGTTGCCTTGATTTTGCTGTTCTGGGTTCCTATATTTAGGCACTTGAAAGGTTTTTTTCCTTCACCTTTAGAGTGCCTGTTTTACTCTGATTATAAACTAAAAAAATGGGGGGGGGGGATCACTTGATCTGAGGGCAAAACATCTTACTTGCTACAAATTTGCACCTTGTTTGAATTCTACATTCTGCCCACTTCCTGACCTTGCATTTTCTAAAGCCTCCTCCCAGGACCATTGTTCAGATTAGTCTTTTAAGTTGGAGGTAGAATGAATGTTTGCCAGGTGTGCCTGCTTCTAAAAACAATGAGTGCATTTCCTACCCTGGCAAGCCAGTCCACATTCTGCCACAATCACTAGCCCATTGCCTCTACTCCTTAAGAGATGTGATTAATCTACACAGACAGCCAGTAGAAACTGGGAGGTAGGCAATTACCTTGAGTGAAAGTGATGCAAGGACAGCATCTTGCTGAGAAGTAAAATATATCTCCTTGGCCTGTTACATATCCATCTTAATATGATGCCAGGCAGAGTGGAATTGACAGGTTCTAAGCAGTTATTATTTGAAAAGAAAGCCCTGACAGGTGCTCTTTCTCAGATTGCTAGGTCTGCACACTGGTGTCTCCAGTGCTTTTTGTGTAAAGGCTGAAAGAGATGATCAGTGAGCACTGGATCGCCTATTATTTGCTTTTTGTAGTAATCTTCTCTTGATTGATGCCACCCACCTCCTTGCTTCTACACTCTTAAATTTACCAGGCACATATCAAAACGTTGATGTGCAGAGAATTTGCCACAGGGACTCATCCCTCTGGAATATCAGGATACTGTGGGGCAGGCCCATTATTCCTCTGGATGCTGTGGTAGTGGCACCCATAATTATGTAGTTTACATATCTCATGATATAGCAATGTCCAGTCCTCCTATATGTGTTTCAGAGAATGCTGCTTTAGGAGGCAGGCAGAGTATGGCACTTGTCTTATGCTGCTGGCTGCCTTCCCTCTTGCTCTTGGCTTTTAATGGTTTTTGCAGCCTGTCCTTTCATGTTAGTCTTTTTTCTTTTCTTCTTTAAAGATCAGCTATGATTTCAGGTCTTGCCTAGGAGGTATTTTGTGATTCCTGTAGCTCAGCTATTTTTAACCTGTACTCATTCAGTGCAATGTGTGCAAAGATCTTGCCTGTGAGGCTACTCTTGACTGCTGCTTGGTCCCTGCTGTCAGAAGTGATGATTTTCTCTCACATCAGAGGCTGCACATCCTTCAAAGCAGTTTGGAACTATTGCATCATTGGCTGACTTGAGTATGTGGAGTCTGGTTAATGTATGTGGCAAGAGGTTCCTGTCACCCTCCCCACTTAATGGAGTTCAGGTTAATGTTTACAGTTTTGCTGGCTTAGGTCATTTCTCTTACATTGTGTTAGATGCTGAGGCAAAATATATACAGTATATGACAAATAGCAGAATTTTATTTCCAGTTATTATAAAAAGGAATTTGAAAGATAACAATAATAATAAAAAAGAATCAACACCAGGCTTATTCTTTGGTTTCTTAACATGTAAGCACACCCTTCTCATGAGTCCTAGTTCTCTTTTCTGTGTGTACAATGCTGTTGGTGCTCTAGTGTCCGCAGCTGATGTTGCCACATTATGGAAGCTGGTAGAAGTTGAAATGAACAACAAAGCAAGGAGTTAGTACTTAGTACTTCAGGAGGACAGATAAAAACTCCCCATAGGGTTTCAGCAGGTTTGACCAGCGTGGGCAGGTAGCAAATCCTCAGTAGTAGTTAACCAACAAGGTTAGGTTATGAGAACACGTTTCTTTAATGACCTCCCATGGGGTAGTTTCAGGTTTGTACTCTCACTTGGTTGTCTGCAGCAGGTAAAAATCCCTTTCAGGTTGTCTGGCACGGGAAGGGTAAAATAAACTGGTACATTCTCTCCTTTCAGGCCTCTGTGTCACAAATGACTGGTGTCTGTACAGTATTTTTGTGGCAAGATGAAATGCTACATTTTTTGTGGAATTGTTTGCATGGCTGGGGTACTATCTGCTTCTGAGGCCGTCAACTTATGCAAAAGTTGTAGCACTTCTTTATGTTCCATAGGCAGCTATTTCCTGGCTATCTGCTTAGCATGGCAGCAGCCTTCTAACTGCTGCTTGTTCCTTCTGCCTGCCTTTCACAAGAATATGTTGTGTTAAATACATCTATGGACATTTTAAGGCATTTAAGACAGCTGTCTTAGCAGTTTTCCTAATTCTGTTAGGCCTTATTCTGATCTGCTGGGATCGTTAATGGATCTAATTATACTGGAATGCAGCACACCACTTGCTGCCTTATGAGTTGCCAGGCTCCTATTTTCCTCTTGCTGTGATTAATGCCACTGGGGGTTGGGGAGGAGGGAGGAAGCCTTGTAACTAAAGAGAGCCTCCAGTCTCCCCATACCTGCTCCATGTGGGGGAGGTCCAATTTCAACCAACCCCTAAAACTGATGATTCAAGCACCATCACTGCTCACCTGGGAAATATCTTAGCCAATAGCAATAGTGCTTAGAGCTAAAAAGCTATTGTCTGACATGGAGATCTTCATAGCAACAAGGATCACTGCATGGCAACAGCAGCTGCTGCACAAAGGAAACGTCAGAAGCATATTTTCAGAAGCATATTTTCCTGGATTTCATGCCTTTCATTTTATCTTGGGGTTGTGATGTTCCCTTTTTTGTTTTGAGAGGGGTTCTTTTTTGTGAAAAAAAGGTGGCAGCTCACAGTCTCTGGGTAGAAGAAGGCAATGTCATTATGGTGATTTTGTGCATACAAAATGGTGATTTATGATTATGGTGATTTTTTGCATTACTGAAAACTCAAATTTAGCAAACTGAGTTGTATCCAAATTAGAGAATATATACAATTTTGAAACCTTGTATAGCCCTAGCTGCCACAGTTTTAACATCTTTTTTCAAAAATGAAATACAGTCCTCTCCCTGCATTCCCACCCCAGCTGTCTGCCCTAGGGGCTAATGATTATAAGTCATGGGAAACAGAAAATGATAGGTTTTGTGAAAGCAGACAATTTGGAAAGGAAGAAAAATGCTTCTTAAGCTGTTGCTTCTCTTCATAGCAATGGAGACTTGGGGCTGGTTTAAAATATATGTGGAGATGTGCACTTCAGTATTGGAGTCTGTTAAGGTACATTTGTGTATTTATAACTATTATTTATAGCTATAACTAGATTCTTTACAATTCAAAATAATCCTGCAGGTTTACAGTCTATGATATTGAGGCATAAGGAAAAGGGGCAAGGATGAGGCAATAGACGTGAAAGAAACAAAGGAAATGTGGTGGATTCAAATAAATGAATGAAAATTAAGTAACCTTAAAAATTGTTGGCAAAATGGCACCTGGGAGGTGAATGCGTGTCATTTATCCCCAGTGGTGTCATGAGCATTCAGGGTCTGTGATGCTTGTGCATTCCACGCAGTAGTCATTTTCTCCATATGTGTGCCAGGGAAAAATGCATTTTACTTGCAACAGAAATGTTTCCTTGGGGAAACCTTTCTGGATACCCCTACAACATCTGAGTTACAGCTGCATATCTATTACATACAAAAACAATAGACTCAAAAGACCCTTGGTCTGAAAACAATCTAGGTATCTTAATAGTTGTCATCCCTCTGGATCTGAACTTGCCACCAGTAAAAGGGCTGCAGTTTGGAGTCTCTGACCAAGGAGTCTTGCCTCAGCAGCTGGATTTGTGGTTTTTAGATGAGCTGGTGCTGCATCTCTTTGGCCCTATAAAAGTGGGGATTATTATCCTGATTTGCTGTTAGAAAGCACTAGGGATGAGCTTAGGAGTAGCATGAAAAGCAGGGTTACTGCCAGAACCTAGTAGGTTTGTAATGCTTTGATAAGGTCTCTCCTTCTCCAGTCTTACAGCAATTCCAAATGCCTTAATTGTAATTGGCTCTGGATTGCTAGTGCTGGCTGAACATAGCCCTTCCACTTCTCTCCTTCCCCCTTCTTCCCCAACTATGGTGGTTCTTCAGAGGCAAAGGCTGCATCGCAAATCATCTTGCATTTCACAAAATAATTCTGAATGTATTTGCTGGAGGGATTTTTTGTGTGTGATTGATTGAGGTAGGTTAAATCTAGGACACGGTGTGTCGGGCAGGAGTTACAATTAGTCTTGTGCTTTGTTTGGTTGCCAGAGCAGCAGGCAAAGGGAGGGGGCAGCTCAACCACCGCTGAGGTCTCTGCTTTACAGAGCTCTTCATCTTTCTCCTGTGATCATGGCAGCAGGCAGACTGCCAGAACGTCCTTCCTAATCTGACCTGCCAGCTCCGAGATGGAAGCAGCTGCTGGCGTCTTGCCACACAATTAACTTGTAAGGCTCTGCAGGAAAGCAGTGTGTGAAGCCTGAGCATAAAGCTTTACAAAGCAGCCTTGCATTGAAGAGCTCCCGGAGCCTGCTGGATGATGGTGACACCTGCAGGAAGATAGATCCTGGAACTTCAGGAAGGATGTTGGGTGGAATGGGAAGTGGTGTGGGCAGCAGAGGAGCCAAGATGCTGAGAGCTTTCTGAGGAGGCAGGGAGCCTTCTCCAACAATTTGTAAAGTTAAAACTAAAAATCAAGGCTTTGTCTGCACTTCCTAACATTCTGAGTTTCACAGTCCCACAGTCAGAAGAGCTCTCACCAAGACAACTAGCCTGCCAATGAACACATTGCAGACCCCCAGTCCCATTGGTTTCTGGACCCTTGATCATATTGGTCGCCCTCCTCTGCACCCATTTCAGCTTATCGATATTCTTCTTAAATTGTGGTGCCCAGAACTAGACACAATATTCCAGGTGTGGTCTGACCAAGGCAGAATAGAACGGTACTATTAGTTCCTGCGACCTGGACACCATACTTCTGTTGATGCAGCTTACAATAGTATTAGCTTTTTTTGCTGCTGTGCCATACTGTTAAACTCACATTAAACTTGCTAAGACCCCTAGATCCTTTTCACATATGCTACTTGCAAGCCATATGTTCCCCTTTTTATATTGGTACAGCTGATTCTTCTTGTCTAAGTGTAGAACCTTACATTTGTCCTTATTGAAACAATAATGTTCAGTTGGACCCAGTTCTCCAATATTTTAAGTCCATATTGAATCCTGAATCTGTCTTCTGTGGCATTAACTACCCCTCCCAGTTTGGTGTGATCTGAAAATTTGATTAGCATCCTCTCAATTCCTTTCTCCAAGACATTTATAAAGTTGTTGAACAACAACGAGCCCAGAACAGAACCCTGTGGCATCCCAGTTGTTGTTGTTTTCCAGGATGACAAGGAACCATTAGTGAGCACTCTTTGGGTTCTGACAATGCACATGGCAGGTGTTGGTAGGGACCTGGAAGAACAGACTCAGTCGTTTCTGTGGTGAAACCCAGAAACTGTAGGTCATTAACAAGTGCTTGCTTCTGTTTGAGAGAGAAATTTTTGACCCCAATTTGAAAATGAAGATTAAAAAGGTCCCTATATTTTTCATAGCTGGTTATTTCAAATATTTGCTCCTTCTGAGACTTCATGATAGACCTATAAACTAAGTCTGCAGACAAAGAGTATCCTGAGTGAGCTCTACAAATTTTGAAACTGGACAGCTGAGCACAGCTGGCCTAGGAGTGCTTATGAGTCTATTCTATGCAATCAATAATCCTTTATTGAGATCCCCACTCCTGTTTTAATATTTTCTTGATATGGGATTAGAGAGACAAGTTCCTCAGTAGGGCATGTGTTGTCTAGTACAGAGTCTTTAGCCCCAGCTTCTGCTCCAAAAGAGAGAGACTCAGAATGAATGCAGAGCGGTGCAAGTTTCAGCCCTCAGAAGTTGTTTGCCCTTGGATGGGGTTTGAGCAATGGTGGAGAATCTCCAACATATGGACCAAATTTTGCTTGCCAGATCGCTCAGTTTGGCCCATAAAGGCTATTTTTGACCAGCCATGCCCACCTGTCATTCACCTGACATCTTAAAGCATTAGCTGTGGGACAGTTACAGTCACAGCTGACAGGAATGCTCCTGATTGTTCATTTGCAGTGGGGATCGCATTTGTTGTCGTTTAGTCGTTTAGTCGTGTCCGACTCTTCGTGACCCCATGGACCATAGCACGCCAGGCACTCCTGTCTTGCACTGCCTCCCGCAGTTTGGTCAAACTCATGTTGGTGGCTTCAAGAACACTGTCCAACCATCTCGTCCTCTGTCGTCCCCTTCTCCTAGTGCCCTCAATCTTTCCCAACATCAGGGTCTTTTCCAAGGATTCTTCTCTTCTCATGAGGTGGCCAAAGTATTGGAGCCTCAGCTTCACGATCTGTCCTTCCAGTGAGCACTCAGGGCTGATTTCCTTCAGAATGGATAGGTTTGATCTTCTTGCAGTCCATGGGACTCTCAAGAGTCTCCTCCAGCACCATACTTCAAAAGCACCAATTTTTCGGCGATCAGCCTTCTTTATGGTCCAGCTCTCACTTCCATACATCACTACTGGGAAAACCATAGCTTTAACTATACGGACCTTTGTCGGCAAGGTGATGTCTCTGCTTTTTAAGATGCTATCTAGGTTTGTCATTGCTTTTCTCCCAAGAAGCAGGCGTCTTTTAATTTCGTGACTGCTGTGATCAAGGAGCCCAAATTTGGCACTGTTCAAATTTGGTACCAAGGATAAGCTCCATGGTTTTCCATGGAGAATTTCATCTAACATCATGAAGTCAGCTGTGTAGTCTCACCCCGCTGTTGGATGTGGCCCTCAGAGGGTTAGCCATGTATTTATCGAGTCTGCAAAACAAAAGTGGTGCCCCACCTGTGGACCTAATTCTTCTGTAAATGTGTGAACCATCATATGTTTTGGGAAATACAAAGATGAGGTTAGTGGAAGTGTTTATAAGCTCTTCAGTTGTTCAGTAATAGAGCTACTTTGGGCACCAGCTTTTGGCCAGTTAGACTGTTTGGCAGAGAAAAAAATGTGTTGGAAAGGTAAGGGTACCTCTGAGGCAGATGTTGGCCATAGCTGTGAATTCCACCCCACAAGAGCACCTGTGTTTCCTAATAATACTGCTTTGTGCAGAATTGAAGATATGACCAGTGCATTAAATAAACATAGAGCTGTTTATGTGTGCTGTTTATAGCAGCAATATTATCAAAATCCTGACCTTGAGGACTATTCTGAACAGACTACAGCCACACAACCAGTAAGGTGGGGGTTCTTCATTTGTATTGATGGCCAAATAACTAAATGAATACAAAGCCCCAAGCAAGTGCTACCTGAGTTCTGCTGCAGGCTTTGGTAACTGTCTCCACCCATACTTGTTCTGACCTGTTTAGCAGGATGTTTCTGCATTGTGGCTAAGTTGTAGGCTGAGGATGGGGCAAGATTTGCAAGAGAACTGAGTGTTCACAATCCTCCCTTTTGCTCCTGCAGGTATGCTGGTGGTGAATGTCACCTGGAGGAATAAGACTTATGTGGGGACACTACTGGATTGCACACAGCATGATTGGGCACCACCCAGGTAAAGCGTAAGGCAAAAAGGCTCTTCCTGTAGTGTGCTTGGTGACTTTTTCCTCTCACTCATTAGCTGCCTGCCATGTGGGATTCTGCAGCTAGAGGATAGATACTTTGATTTTGGGCAACACTGAGAAACTGTCATACTGTAAGGAGAAGGCAATGTATAGGACAGGCATCCCCAAACTTCGGCCCTCCAGATGTTTTGGACTACAATTCCCATCATCCCTGACCACTGGTCCTGTTAGCTAGGGATCATGGGAGTTGTAGGCCAAAACATCTGGAGGGCCGCAGTTTGAGGATGCCTGGTATGGGAGCAGGCTGGAATAAGAACTAAAGCAGATGCCCTGTTCTGTCCTAGGCAGGAAGAATTATTCTGATTTAAATTTGAAGTTCTCTGTAGCCAGTGTTGCTGTCCTATCTGATTACCATGCAGTTTGCCATGGATGCAATTTCTCCCTAGAAAAACTGAGCTCAGTTACTGTACCTCATCTCCTTTGAGGGAGTTTAACTGTTGCACTCCTCTTTGTATCAGTATGGTTCCTAGGGACAATCATCTATTAATTTGGCTTGAGTTTACATCTTGTTTTAGAAGTTGCGGAACAGTCCTTCCATTTTTAAATGCTTGAAATAGATATGTTAAAAGCTAGAAGTCTCAGGATTCTAACGCGGTTCTGCAGGTGTCTGAAAAGAACCCTAAGGGCCATACAGTCTGCCTCCTCCTGATTTAGAAAACAGTGTATGTATGCCTCCTGCTTGCCTACTCCTGGGAAACCCAGCCAAGGATGTGTGTATATAGTAGCCTTGCAGATAAGAGCAGGAGAATTGTGCCAGAGACTCTAGTACTCTCTCAATCACTTTGTGGTAGCTTTTGAGGCAAGAGCCAATTGCAGAGGGTGGGCATGGCTTGAAGTCTAACCTTGAATGTTTCTAAGCCCTGTTCTGTTATCTCCTAGGTTCTGTGATTCTCCCACCAGTGACCTGGAGATGCGAAATGGTCGAGGGAGAGGCAAGCGCATGAGACCCAACAGTAACCCTCCCATGAATGAGAGCACAGCAGCCTCTGATAGCAAAGGGGCAAGCAACAGCAGCAAGACTCGGGCAGGGGCCAATAGCAAGGGACGCAGAGGCAGCCAGAACTCCTCTGAGCACCGCCTCCCACCCAGCGGCACAACTGAGGATGTCAAGGCCAGCCCTTCATCAGTGACCAAGCGTAAGAGCAAGCCCCTTTCTGACATGGAAGTGAATTCAAGTTCTGAAGACTCCAAGGGGAGCAAGCGTGTTCGTACAAACTCCATGGGTTCAGCTGCTACACCAATGGCTGCGGCGGCAGCAGCTGCTGCAGCAGTTGCCACAACTGTCAAGGTAGAACCCGCCATTCTTGACAGGAACTGCCCTTCCCCCATTCTCATTGATTGTCCCCACCCCAACTGTAGCAAAAAGTATAAGCACATCAATGGACTCAAGTATCACCAGGCTCATGCACACACAGATGATGACAGCAAACCTGAAGCTGATGGGGATAGTGAGTATGGGGAGGAGTCATCTCTTCCAGCTGACCTGGGCAGCTGTAATGGTGCTTCTGGTAGCCAGAAGGGCTCAGTCTCCCCGGCTCGATCAACTACTCCCAAAGTACGGCTGATGGAACCGCACAGTCCCTCACCATCAAGCAAGTTCAACCCCAAGGCTGCTTGCAAAAAGAAGCTTGGTGGCGAAGGAGACCCTGACTCTGGTGCTCTGTCCAATGATGGCTCTGAGGATGGCCCTCTGGTAGCTGATGAGACAAGCAATGATGGCTTTGACTCAGTGGAGAAGAGGAGCAGTGACAAAGAAAAAGCTAAAAAGCCTGTCAGTGTCAAGCCTGAGAAGATATCATCAAAGAGCATCAAGTCTGCTCGACCCATAGCCCCAGCCATCCCACCACAAATCTACACCTTCCAAACAGCTACATTCACTGCTACCAGCCCTGGCTCCTCCACTGGTCTCACCACCACAGTGGTTCAGGCCATGCCCAACAGTCCCCAGCTGAAACCTATTCAACCCAAGCCAACTGTAATGGGAGAGCCTTTCACGGTCAGTCCCGCACTTACTCCTGCCAAGGACAAGAAGAAGAAGGATAAGAAGAAAAAAGAGTCCAAGGAAATAGAGAGCCCCTTGACTCCTGGGAAAGTGTGTCGACCTGAGGAAGGGAAGAGCCCCTTCCGGGGAGAGCCCAGTGACCTTGGGGCAAAAGGAGAGAGTCTCCTGAATGGCTCATCTGACCCCCACCAGAGCCGCCTTGCCAGCATCAAGGCTGAGGCAGATAAGATCTACAGCTTCACTGATAATGCCCCAAGCCCATCCATTGGGGGTGCCAGCCGACTTGATAGTGCAGCACCCACACAACCCATGACTCCACTTCATGTTGTTACTCAAAATGGTGCTGAAGCTAGCTCTGTGAAAACAAACAGCCCAGCCTATTCTGACATCTCAGATGCAGGGGAGGATGGTGAAGGCAAGCTGGAGAGCATGAAGGCAAAGGACCCTGAGCAGCTTGCCAAGGAAGGGGCCAAAAAAGCCCTCTTTCCCTCACAACCTCAAAACAAGGACTCTCCCTATTATCAAGGATTTGAGGCTTATTACTCTCCGGGTTATGCACAGTCAAGTCCTGGTTCCATTAATCCCAACAGCCAAGCCACCATAGACAGTCAGGCCCTGAAAATGAAGAAAGATGAGGAGCCACCGAGCCCAGAGGTGAAAGTGAAGAACGAGGTTTGTGAGGAGAAGAAGGCAGACCTGGGTCCTTCCAGCCAGCAGCCGTCTGTCATCCAGCAGAGGTCCAATATGTACATGCAGTCTCTTTACTATAACCAGTATGCCTACGTGCCTCCTTATGGCTATAGTGAACAAGGCTACCATGCCCATCTGCTCAGCACTAACCCCGCCTACCGTCAGCAGTACGAAGACCAGCAAAAGCAGCGCCAGAGTCTGGAGCAGCAGCAGCGTGGGATTGACAAGAAAGTAGAGCTGGGGCTAAAAGAGAGAGAGGTGGCACTCAAGGAGGAATGGAAGCAGAAGCCGTCTCTACCTCCCACACTGACCAAAGCCCCCAGCCTGACTGACCTGGTCAAATCTGGACTGAGCAAGACCAAGGATCAGGGGAGTGATGTAGCCAAGTCAGTCATAATTCCCAAGTTGGAGAATTCCTCAAAGCTCCAAGGCCAAACTGTAGAAGGCCTCAAGGGGAAATTAAGTGAAAGCCATCTGGGGAAAGAGACAGAGTCAAAGGCAGGTTTGGACTGTGGACGGCAGGCTGAGGTGGACCCAGTACTCTGGTACTCACAGGTAAGCAGGAGTGTGTGTGTGTGTGTGTTTGAGTGGCTGAGATGAGAAGAGCAGCTGCCAAGACAGTGAGCACTCCCTGAACTAGGTCCTAGAATGTGGCTGCCTGTTGCCAAGGGAAAGAAAGGAGGAGTGTGTTAGTTCTCATTGATGCTTGCTCAGTTTCCTAACTTTTGGATCTTTGCATATATGAATGTAAGCTGCAGAACTATATGGACAGATGGAGCAGGCCCACATACCATTTGATGGTGTTTGATTCCTATTTTTTCCTCATCAGCATGTGGCCCCTAGCTTTTAGACAACCAGTCTAACCATGAATTAACCTCAGTGGTGTTATAGCCATTTTTAAGTGACTGTGGTGATTCCTGCTGATGGGCTAGTGTGTCTCTATCTTACAGATTATTATACTGTTTCTTTTTAAAACATGAGGGCTTTGGGAAATGTAGAGGAGAGAATTGATTGGTCTCAAATAATCTTTTGGGGAGATGCAAACTAGCTGTTCTCTAGATCAGTGCAGTAATACTGAAGAGCACAGGGCTTCAGACTGGTTCTCAGAGACAGTTTGCTCTTTGACTGAGTCAGACATAGCTTCCAGTGGGTATTGTGTTGGACCAGTGGCTGAACACTGGAACCAGAGTTGCCCCACTTTGTATGATCACATTTTGATACATGATACGGGTGGGGTAAGTGCCAGCTGCCTCTGTGATGGCCAACATTGTGAACCGTTCACACTGTCATGCAAGAGGTTGCAGAGAGAAATATTCTGTAGGGAAGGAAGAGAGGGCTAAACCAGTCCAAATGAGATTGTTTGTGTGTTTCTCATATTTTTTTGTTTCTGTTACCTCTTGTTCCTTTGCGGTCATCCATCCCCTTACTCATACCTAGGCCAGGGGCAGAGTGATTGTGACTGAAAGTGATGAAGTTGGGCAGGGGTTCCCAAACTAAGGCTCGGGGGCTGGATGCGGCCCAATCCGGCCCGGGGGCGGTCCGGGAATCAGCATGTTTTTACATGAGTAGAATGTGTCCTTTTATTTAAAATGCATCTCTGGATTATTTGTGGGACATAGAAATTCGGTCATTTCCCCCCAAAAAATATAGTCCAGCCCCCCACAAGGTCTGAGGGACAGTGGCCTGGCCCCCTACTGAAAAGGTTTGCTGACCCCTGAAGTTGGGTGTCCATTGCCGGCACTGAATGAATTGACATGTTGCTCTTGGACAAGTGTAGTTGTCTGGGTTTGGGGACCTACAGCCTAGATCAGGCATCCCCAAACTTCGGCCCTCCAGATGTTTTGGACTACAATTCCCATCATCCCTGACCACTGATCCTGATAGCTAGGGATAATGGGAGTTGTAGGCCAAAACATCTGGAGGGCCGCAGTTTGGGGATGCCTGGCCTAGATAGTGGTGAGGGCTATGAGGTGTGAAGCTTTCCTCTTTCTTTGGTCAGAGCCAGTGCTTTTTTCCTGGGGGGATGCAGGGGGATGCATACCCCTAAATATTTTGTGAATCTAAGTTTGGCCTCATTGAGGGGCAGTATTTCAATGAGTAGGAAAATGAGAGTACCCCTAAACATTTTTTAACGGAAAAAAAACACTGGTCAGAGCTTCAAAATCTATGTTCTAATAAGATTGCTGGGATAACTTGATGCCCAGTTTCTTTTTTAAAAAAAACCTCAGCTCTGCCAACATAATCCCCACACTTTGGAGTGGTAACAAATTTAATAAGATGATTCGTCAGAGCTCAAGAATGAGTAAAGAATATTTACCTAAGCTTGTGCATAACTTGCATTCCAAAATTTGTAGGAATGCAGAATATCAACTTCTGGACAAGGATTTGGGTGATGGCAGGAAAGCACAAAAGAGCCTACTACAGGACAACAGTAATAAATAGTTAAGAGGAAGTATGTGGAGGGCAGAAATCTTGCTCATTTTTCTTTCACTGGTGAGGCTTTGGTGGATGCTACCTGTGGTTTCCCCCCTTTAATTGCACCCACAAAGGCCCTTAATTTTAAGTCAAATCTGAGATTTCCAGGACTTCAGAAATGCCTTTGATCAGGGGTAGGCAACCTAAGGCCCGTGGGCCAGATGCTGCCCAATTGCCTTCTCAATCCGGCCCAAGGACGTTCGGGAATCGGCGTGTTTTTACATGAGTAGGATGTGTGCTTTTATTTAAAATGCATCTCTGGGTTATTTGTGGGGCATAGGAATTTATTCATTCCCCCCCCCCAAAAAAAATATAGTCTGGCCCACCACATGGTCTGAGAGACGGTGGACCGGCCCACGGCTGAAAAACGTTGCTGACCCCTGTCTTTGATTCTAGACACCTGACATCCTTGACTGTATCTTGCTACAGGAAGCTGAGCCTCGCATGTGGACTTACGTTTACCCTGCTAAATACTCTGACATCAAGACAGAGGATGAGCGGTGGAAGGAAGAAAGAGATCGAAAGTTAAAGGAGGAGAGGAGCCGCAGCAAAGAGCCCATTGCTAAGGAGGATGGGAAGGAGAGCACAAGCTCCGACTGCAAAGTGCCCTCCAGTGAGGAATCGCGCTTAGTGGCGAAGGAACCCAGACCCAGCACCCATGTCCCAGTGTCTTCACCTCTCAGCCAGCATCAGTCCTACATCCCTTACATGCACGGCTACTCCTACAGCCAGTCATATGATCCCAACCATCCCAGTTACCGCGGCATGCCCACTGTTATGATGCAGAACTACCCAGGTATGGGAGCTTGAGGTGGACCCTGAGAATAACAGAACTGTATAAATCATAATGGGGTGGGATCTTGATGGATCTCCATGAGCAATGAGCCATCATTTTCATCCTTGGAGATTTGATAGCTGGAAATTGGAGTGAATATGTCTGTATAGTGTGGTGACTATCCAACAACAAGAAGATGAAGAAGTGGTACATTTGGGTTAGATCAGTGTGGCCCTCCCGATGTTGCTAGGCTATAAGTCCCACAATCTCTGACCATTGGCTCTGCTGGCTATGGCTAATGGGAGGTGGGAGGGCCACAGGTTCCCCATCCCTGGATCACAGACCAACAAAGCAAGTTTTAAGATCAACAGTGCAATCACACTGTATAACTATTAAATTATTTGCAAGTTAGCTTGCAAACCGTGGGTTAACTTCCAGAATAGTGTGTGTGACCTGTATGGCCCTCCAGAAGAGAACCTCTATAATAAATGCAATCTTCAAAATGTAAAAACATCAAGAATGTGTAAGCTTAGAGAGAGAGAGAGCACAACATAAAATAAGATTTGAAATTCAGATGCAAACAGAGCTTATTTAAAATGTTTTCCTTAAATAAAAATCCATCTGATCTAATGTTTCCATCTAGCTCAACACAAAACAGGTGCCAGGTATTGTAGCAAGCCTGGATAATGAAGTTAAAAGTACCCCATTGAAATGTCTACGTCCCAAAGACTGCATTTATTATCAGCTTCCCCAGTAAAACAAAATAAATATACTGGAACCAAAATGAAGAATGCATACTGAAATAGAAACCTCCCAGATACACAAGCTAATGATAAACAGTGTTAATATTTGAACCGTGAGAAAGTATCTAAACATATGGAGCTGCCTTTTATATGGAGTCAGACCATCTAGCTTTGTACTGTCTGCTGGGAGTGGATCTCCTGAAAGTCAGGCAGAGGGTTTTGAGAGTTGTTGTAATAATAATAATAATAATAATAATAATAATAATAATAATAATAATAAATAATGTATTTATACCCCGCCCATCTGGCCAGGTCTCCCCAGCAACTCTGGGCGGCTTCCAGAAGGATATTAAAATACAATAATCTATTATACATTAAAGGCTTCCCTAAAGCCTTCAGATGTCTTCTAAAAGTCTGGTAGTTGTTTTTCTCTTTGACATCTGGTGGGAGGGCGTTCCACAGGGTGGGTGCCACTACCAAGAAGGCCCTCTGCCTGGTTCCCTGTAACTTGGCTTCTCGCAGCGAGGGAACCACCAGAAGGCCCTCAGCACTGGACCTCTGTGTCCAGGCAGAATGATGGGGGTGTATTATTGGAGATGCTGGTGATTGCACCTGGGACTTGCTGCAGACAATGAATGTGCTTTGCCACTGAACTACAGTCCCTCTTGTTTTTAAAAAGAGATGGGAATAGGCAGACTTGTATATATATTTTGAATTCTTCCTGATGTTACTGTTTCATCTTTTGTAAAGTGCTTTGAGGATTTTTTTCAGCCAAGTGGTATATAATTTTTATGAATCAAAAATAAAATAATATTTGTACAATTTTGCTGATGCCCAAGCAAGTAATGCTAGTTAATTGGAATAGGCAAGAAAGTGTGCAATGCATCATCCACTCCTCCAGATCTTAAAAGTTCTACCAAGGGGTCCTTTGGCTTCTGACTCTGCTATGGATGGAGCAATGGCTGCTTTAAACTTGTTACTGCAACCCAAAATAACTAGGAACATTTTTTTTGGCAGGATTGAGATGCCAAATTCTCTTGGATCTTAGTGAATGTGTGCAGTATGCACAATCTTCTAAACTTCTCTCTGATAGAATCCATGGTTCAGGTCTTTCAGCTTCTCGCCTCTTCCGGTTAGGGGATATTTAAGGGCAGTTGGTCTCTTTAATAGCTTGCTCTTCTGCTGTGTGTGGGAAAGTACTAATCAGCATCACCTCCACAGGCTCATACCTGCCCTCCAGCTACTCATTCTCCCCATACGGCAGCAAATCCTCTGGGAGTGAAGAGAGTGAGAAGTCCCGAGCCAGCCCCAGCACTGGCTGTAAATCCAGTTCTGAATCCAAGGCCCTAGACATCTTGCAACAACACGCCAGCCACTACAAGAGCAAGTCCCCAACGGTAAGTGGTGTGCTGGAATGGGAAATATATATTCAGTGCTGCCTTTGGCACAGAACTATCCAGGTGTAAATGCCGTACTTTCCAGGCTGATTCTGGAACCGGGAACTAAAGCATGTGGGCTGTTGGCAGGGATTCCCTAGCTGTTTATTGCCTGGAGTGTGAGCGAGAGAGTAACAAACATGGCTTGCAAGGAAGCCACAGAAGAGCTGGCCTCATTTAGGTACTGGCTGGCCTGTTCTTGCAGATTCATGTCTGGCCTTCAGCATGTCTGTCTGGTTACTTTTACAGATAGGCGACAAGGCCTCTCAGGAGCGCTGTGGGGTGGGAGGAAGCAGTGCAGGCTGCAGCGGTGTAGGGGGCTCCAGTGGTGCTGAGAGAAGCGTTGACCGGCCTCGCTCCTCTCCTTCACAGCGTCTGATGTCCACACATCACCATCACCATCACCTGGGCTATTCATTGTTGCCGGCCCAGTACAACCTGCCCTATGCAACAGGTGAGAGCATATGGGGCATTGGCATTGGGGTGGGTGGGTGGGAAGGGGAAGCATTATTGGTGGGGGTTGGGGGCGGCGGTGGTGGTGGCAGAGGCAGGTGCCCTAGCAACTGTTAGTCATACCTTCCTGGGTGCCCTGGTGCTGCCACCTTACCCAGCCCTTGAAGCTCTTCTGAGGCACTGTGCAACATCTCCACTATAAACCTGAGTCAGTGCTGTGCTGGAAACTGCTTTAGTACCCCTCACACCATTGTGCATTATGCTTCTGCTTCTCTGCAGGTCTCTCATCTACAGCCATTGTTGCCAGTCAGCAAGGCTCTGCTCCATCCCTATATCCCCCGCCCCGGAGGTGAAAATGGTAAGGATGCCCCAGTTATGTCATTGGCTTGGGGAAGGGTATTAAGAGAGGCAACATCACAGGCTGCTTACATTACAGCCTGCAGGCAGAGTGGGTCTCTTCTGGAATCTAAAGTAGGCTGCTAGATGGCATGTTACAATTAGTAACCAACAAGTAAAAGGGATTGATTTACAATGGCACCAAAGTGCCATACAGAAGCTTCTTGTGCAACCTGCAGCCAAGACGTAGAGCTAAGTGAAATATGCCACAATAAGCACTGGGTCTCATGCAGCTCCGTTAATTACTTTATATCTATCTATCTCCTGTTGGTCCTAACCCAATATTTCAAATTTCCCAGCTGTGTCGTGGCTACAGTAACTGTGTGTGATCTGTAGTGTTTTGCCTCTTCTCTGCAAGAAGCCTTCTGAGTCAAGTGCTTCTTCAACTGGGGATAAAAAGATTACTGAAAAAACTCCTAGTTCCTGGTTGCTGTTACTCCAGCACCATCATATGGCTGAAACTGAAATTGCTCGAGTTATATTTCTCCTTTTTCCCCCAACAGGACACATGATCGGATAACCTAGACTATACTCAGTCATGTGACTGGCTCACATGAGGAAGCGCTGGAAATTGCATTAGACATCAGTTGAATGGTGTTGATTGTTCTGCTTGACGGTCCTGCCATAATGTGAGGCAGACTCTGCCCCCTCCCCTACCAAACACAAGCTGAGCCCTGTACGTGTGAGTTGTGGAGCTGGGACTTGCAGAAATATTTATTCACCTGACTTGGGGTTGACTGGCCAATTTCCAGAACTCCTCTGGAGCAGGGACTTTTAGTGGTGGGCCAAGCAATGTGGCATCACAGGACATTTGGAATGCTGGGGAGGGAGGACACATTAGCCTTGGGTTCCATCCAAGGCTCTCTTGCTCCTGTGCTGCACCCCAGATGGCTACTTGTGTTGGCGGAAGGTGAGGAGAACATCCAGATTGGTGTATTTATACTTGTGATAAGTGGTCATCTGGTGCAAGCACATATATGGGCACCTGCAAAGACAACCACAGGAAAGAGACGGATCTGTTGAGTCAAGATGTCCTGGGAAATGTAGGGGGGGGGAGGCAGCAGGGGCTGCAATGAGCACAAGCCAGGTATGTGCTCCTTTGGCAGGAGCAATACTAAAACTGCAGCACTTTGCCTCCAGGATTGCTGCACCCTGAAAAGCCCTCCGTTCCATTCACTGTTTTTCCAACACCTCTCCCTGCTGGCAGGCCATGTGTGTTGCAGTGGCAGATGCTTCTTTTGCTCTGCAGCACAAAAAATACACCCAGTTTGCATAAAATAGGGCCTTTTGGCAGGCTGGACCTGCTCTCATTGGGATGGGTCTCTACTGCTGCCTAGCTTCACTCTGCTGGAAGGTTACTGGCTGCCTGTCCTTCCCAGCCCCTGCTTTTAAATAGACACCACCACACATATTTTGGGTTCATAACAAAAGGATGTGATGATGGGGCTGGTTGAATTTCAGACACGCAGTTCTTTATTCTCCATACCTTGCAAGACCTTCCCTTCCCTGCAGGGAGTGAAGGGATGGATGTCTTGGCCTGTGATATTTGGATATGAAAGCTCTTGGTGAGATGGAGGAGCAAGCCTAGCAACTGGCTGCCCACCTTTTGAAAACTTGCAATGGGTGTGAGCTGTACTGGCCCAAGGCTGTCAAAGAGTGACCTCTTGTTAAATGTCCCATGCCCTGTTCTGGTGCTAGAGGAAGCCTTCCCCTGTATCACAAGATGATTGTCTGGATTCCTTTCCCTTGGTCTGTTGCTTAGTGTTCCTTGCTGAAGCTTCTGCCTGGAGCACTGCCCACATTTACGGGAATTTCCTGAACATTTCTTGCAGGGTGGTCAGCTTGAATAGCAACTGGGAAGGTCTGTTGTGCCCTACCTAGCTGATTTGTGTAAATCAGGTGCTGTGTGCCCCAACAATGCAAGCCTCCCCAGTTCAGTCTTTCTGTTCCTGTCTGTATGTTGTGTGAGGCCACCCTCTGCCTCTTGGACTTTGTACATACTGTAAAAAGGAATTGTTTGAAATCTGTTGTTTTTTCTTTCTTTCCCGGCCTGGGAGTACTTATAGTTCCATTCATGTAGAAGTAGCCTCTTTGAGCTTGGGGAGAGGTTTATCCTTCATGGCAAAGCCTTATTTGCCTGCTGCCTTACAAAAGAAAGCACATGGTGACCTTTGACTCCAGGAAGGAAGTGTGCTGTGAATACCACCTGCCATTCCAGAGCGTGCCACTCAAGCACATCTCTGCCTACAGATGCTCCTCAGTGGTGACTGGCTTTGGTATCCAGACAGGAAGTGCAGTGGGAAAACCTTAATTTGGGCATGGGAGATGCAGTGTCTGCCTTGAGGAGTGTTTCTCTCAGAGGTTACTATCTTATCAGCATGTTGTCCTTTTACTGCCATGTGTCAGCTGAAACTGAGATAAAGCTCCAGTGCTTTTAAGCTCTATCTTACACAAGATACAAAAATTATTACCAGAATGCAAGCTTTCAGCTATGAAATGGGGACATATGATGTGCAGCTGGTCTGAATGGATTGGTGCCCTCTTCATTCCTTTTAGCCCAGAGTGTAGCAGGAAGTAGTTTTCTACAGAAGCACCAACTTGTAATCATTTCTATGCTGCATTCCTCAAAGTCAATGCAAATGGTTTTAGGAAGTCACTTCCTCTGCTCAGGTTCCCTTTTGCCCTTCACTTTAATTAGTACATTTCTGACCCTGGAAAAATGTCTGCCTCAGCATCAAAGTCTTTTTTTCATTGGAATTGGTATGCTGAGTTTTCATTTAAAACTTGCCACCTACGCTCTATAAAAAAGTGTACATTATTTGCTAACATTTGGTTTTTTTATGTACACTTATACTCACACCACCAGTACTGTGGGCCCCTGTACATGCAAGGTACTGAGAGCAAAGTAAATAGTTAAAAGAGATAATCACAGATAACAGATGGATCCTTTTTTGGTCTATACTTCTCTCAATGCTGAAGCATCTCATTGCCTTTTAATTTTTTACTGTCCTGGCCCTATTAAACTGGAGCCAGATGTAGCATTGACTCTAGACTGAGCCTTACTCAGATAGCTTAATCTAGATGTGTTAGCACTGTGTACTTTGTGCTAGAATGACTACATCACTGCTTATTTTTATAGAATTATTACATGACAGATGGAGATTTAAGAAGCAATGCAGGGTACTGACTACTGGATATGTTTTCAGTCACTTTTTTGATGGCACTAAATTGCCCACACATTACCTACAGTAAGGGATAAAACCATTTTATATATAAAAAATGCAATCCTCATTTCTAGCTCTGTTCTTTTCGGAGTAAGCGCAGCCCTAATGAGGGTTCTGTGCTTAGCACACAGTGCTCACAGCTAAGGTAACACTATGCTACTTTTTAAAAGATTCTTAATCAGGTCTTCAGCAATCAAAATGAGGCGAAATGGTGCTAAAGCTAATCAGATAGTGCTTTATCAAGATGAAAAATTGTGTTCTGGACAAAGGTGTAGGAGATGATAGAGAGCCATCCAATTTCAGCATCATGGAGGAACCCACCTATGTATTAAACCTCTGTACTGCAAGATATGGTGGTAACAAAATCAAACAGCAAAAGGTAATAAAAGAACAAACTTTTTCAGGGATAAGGTAAGTAATGTTCTTCAGTGATCACTGTTAGGGCCCTGTTTTGCAGTATTTTATTGCTGACCTAGGGACACATCGAGGAATGGGTTGAAGCTTGCAGATGAAAACAATACAATAACACCAGTTCAGAAAAAAGTATTTGAAAAATCACATAAAACTATTGGACAATCTCAAACTAGAAAAATATGAAAGGGATTCTCACTAAGTAAGCATTTGGTGAGGCAAGCCCTCCCCCTTAGGTGTGGGTATATTTGTTGGAAGTAAGAGGAAAATAAAATTTGCTGATTACACCCATAGTATTCAAATGGAGACATACATGGACCATTTGAAGAGGCAAATTACTTTGGCAAGGGAGCTGAGACAAGTGGAACTTCTCCTTTTGCAAAAGAAGCTGGTACATTACGTAGATTGCTTTTCCAGTGACCTCATCTTCATAATCAAGCAGCTGTGTGTGACTTCTATACTTGTGCCTGCAGATACTTGCTCAGACTGGATAAAGTAGAGCTACGGGATGGGGACGGAAGTTCAAACTGGATTACATACAATGTACCAGTAACTGGCAAATACTCATTAGCAACAAGGAGGAAGGGGTAATTAACTGGCTGTTGTAGCTTGCCAAAAATGACACTAGAGTTTAGCAAGAAAAACTTCCTTGGATTTGTTTGTTTTGCTTTTTAAAGATAATCATGTGTATGAACAGAGAAGTTGAAATTACAAGGTCAATGAGTCACTAGTGTAATATTATGAGAAACAAATGCAATTTAGGATCTAGCTGATCACAAATTACTACTAATAGTAGTACTGGCATTTTTATGTACCAGCTGCAGCAAGGACACAAGGGCATAAAATAAAAAGTGAACAGAAGTAATTTCGAAATGCCAGAAATGCATTTTGGCAGTTCTGGCAGCCAGGGGCAGGAGGTTCTGGAATTTGGCCTCCAGAGCAAGATACAAATTGTTTCATAAGGGAGCATAATAAATTTCATAAGTCCTCTAAGGAACCTTACCTTTCCCCATATTAAGTAACTAACTTAGCAAGTTTCCTATGCCCTGTAGTAAGATTCTTCTCTACACCAGTGATGGCCAACCTATGACATGCGTGTCAGCACTGACACGCGGCCGCATGCCGAGACCTCACTTCTGGCCACTGGCGGAATGCCGCTGGCCCAACCCGAGCAGCAGACCCGTTGGAAGAAGGCCTGAGTCCCACTGGGAAAGACCTCTGGGTTTTGCCTTATTTTTTCCATTTAAAAATATTTTTTAATTTTATTTTTAAAAAATTTAAATGATTTCCCCCCTCTCCTTTTTCCTTTTTTTAAAGGGGAAACAATTATACATTTTTGTTATTTAAACTATAAATATCGTGAAATTATGTTTTTTTTCTCTAAGTGACACACCACCTGAGTTATGCTCGGTTTTTTGGTGAATTTTGACACATCAAGCTCAAAAGGTTGCCCATCACTGCTCTACACAATCTTCAAGTGCTTCTAAATCCCACATAAAGCAAATTACCATTTGTATTTACCACCTTTTCTTTTTTTACCAGTGAACATCTGTGTATGAATTACTTCTGAAAACCAGATCATGGTAGACATTGAGAAAATGTTTACAACGATTATCTGGACTTTTCTCTAATGCACTGAAAGTACCAATGCTTAGCGTTGCAAATTCCTCAGTAGACACCTAATCCCTCTCTTCACTCCTAATACAATGCCAGCATCCAATGGGTGGGAGAAGACAACTTAAGCTTATTCCCATACATTCCTCTCCAGAACCCCAATTTAAACACTTCCCATTTCAAGCAGTAGCCCCTTACCTAGGTGAGAAACATACTGGCCATTTCTGAGGTAAGACCCCATAGGATTCTGCAGAACTCCACCTACGAAGACTAAATAGATACCTAGCTACAAAAAAAGCATATTGCACATGTATTCCCTCCTACTGTGTATATTTTTGCTTTTTTGTAACAGTTAAGTCATCTTAGCAAAAACCAGTATAAGCAAGTTTGGATACCATTGTTTTACATTGACATCAGTTAAACAGACAAGGAAAGTGTTTGAATTGTATGTTATGAATGAAGCTTGAAGGAACTGGCTGTTTAGGAAATATAAGCAGGATAGTTGTCCTCCATTCTACAAAAGAAAGGCATTAAGGGAAGGATGAGATGAAGCTTCAAGCACCAAATAGTTTTCAGAAAAGTTTCCTAGTAGTTTGTTCAGCATTAAGCACTAATGCATGCAGTAGTGCTTAATCCCTAGTGGGAGAGCATAGGATTGCTTTGTTTATAAGCATACTGCAATCCATTCCTAGGTTTCTTAAGAAAGGCTGGCTACAAGGGCATAGTCAGAGCTGCCAGCATAAAATTTTCCCATCACCAGCTGGGGAGGCTAGATTTGAGTACTTGTTGCTTTATCCTCTAAGTTTCACCCATTTATTCAAAATTTCCACTCAAGAGTTTTATATCCACTTCCACTACAGAATGCAGTGAAAATCAGCAGAACTAGCAATTCTGGGAAAGGGGTGCTTATGCAGTTCTCTCTAAAAATCAGGGTCAGCTTCGCATGTTTTTTGAATGCCCCTTTTTATTGAAAGCTGTACTAATGCAGTGTTAATACCAACCTAATAAAAAGGCTAGAAAGAGCACAAAGCTTCTCAGAAACCCACAGTGTTGGTTACTCCAGGGGGTACCACCACCTAGGCTTTGCTAACAGTGTTAACAATGTTCCTCACATACCTATGCCCAAAGCATGTCTCCTGCTTAAGTCTGAGTGAACATAAAAGTATACAGTTATTTAAAATGAAAGCCAAATAACCAAATGAACAGAAAAGCCCAACACTAATTTAACAAGTCAGGTCTGTGTCCCTCTTCACCTCTGAGCTCCTTGCCCATTGTGTGGCTGGACAGGATGTCTGTCCACTAGGCTAACCAGCAGACAACAGAGCTGTATGAAAGGGCTCCATTTACCTTCCATTTACTATTGTGCATTTACATGTGCAGACTTTATATTATTCACTAGGTAACACATTTCAATGGAAAAGTCAACTCAGAAGATATACAGGTCACTCTAACAATAAGAAATGCAGTTTCAGTCCAGAAGAATTTTGTTTTTCCTTTCCTCCGAAGAGGAGTTTTAGCCCCCTCTCGTCTTTGAAGCATGTTCGGGTCCCACTGAAGTGCTGCACTGGGTCTAATCATCATCAGAAGAGACCTGATCCAGGGGGTATACCATGAACAACACATCTGGTCGTGATGGGACACAGGGATGGCCAGGCCTCACAATTTCAAAGCCCAAAAAACTGAATGTCTTCAGTAATGCAGCTGCAAAGACAAAGATTAGGCGTGTTGTAAACAGATAGGCGTGTTGTAAACAAGTTGTGCTCCTAATGCAAACTCCATGACTTTAATTGTATACAGAAGAAACCATTCAACAACAGTCTGAAGGTTGAAAAAAGTTTCTTCCCTGGCTCAGAACTGTCTTGTAGGTCTTGCCATATTTCATACCCTTTTTCTTGTCCATTCTTTGCTGCAATCCTGTTGGTTACTGGTTTGTAATACCTGTCATCCTACCCAACAAGAGTTCAGTCGTATTTCTTACCTCTCCCCCACTCCCGCCAGCCACCAAAAGGAAAACACAATGCTACACTAGAAAGAAGCAACTTGGTTAGGTGGTAAGGATAGGCAAATGCCAACCATTAATGTCAAGTTCACACATAATACTCAGCCAGACCTCGGCAAAGTGTGAACATGCAAGTATGCAGATACTCATAATAAAAATCCTAGCCACTCCATTCTTCCCCCTTGCACTGCACTGCACAGAGCTAAGCCATGGTTTGGCTTAGATCTGGGCACAACCTAATAGTTTGCCTGCCCCAGACAAATCATAAGCAGTAAACCAGGAATGAAGTTTGGCTATAGCTCATGCTTTGTGGGGAGGCAATCCATAATTCAGATGTAATGCTAAGGCAGACCATGGCTTAGCTCTGGGCTCTGTAACGGGGAGGAGTGGCTGGAATTTTACTGCGAACCCTAGCACACTCCTATATTCACACTTAGCTGTGGTTTGGCTTAGTGTATGTACATATCAGGATCCAATAATTACATTGACGTACAATCCTCTTTTTAAATATAAAGTCTGATTTTGAAACTGATAATCTAAATACAAACCTTAAAAGACCAGAGTCCTGGAGCCAGATTCTAGACAACCTCTAACAAAAAACTCAGAACAGTTTTAATCAATATGCAATTAAATTCCTTTGCTTCTAGATAAGCTTACTGTGAACAGGTCACTCAATGCACAAAAGAAGCAATTCAGAGGAAAACTGGCATAGAAAGGATTTGCAGTTCCTCTTATGGTACTGCCACTGTTACAACATGCACCTTCAATTAGTAATTATATGCCTTACACTAAATCCCTAAACTTCCTTGATTTAAACTTCTATCTATAGATGCTTAAAGCATTTTCTTAAGGTCTTGAAGAGGACAGAGGCATTGAAAGTCCAGTTCATCAACCTCACTTAAACCTGATTTAAGTACTTGGGCATCCAGCCAAATACAGCTTTGCACAGACATGCAAAGCTAACAAGAGAAAGTTACTTTGGAAATGTACGTAGCAGGAGACTCTTATCAGAACCACCTTCGTCATCGGGGCCTGCTAAGGACCCCAAGATCTCCTGCAATGCTTTTGCAAAGTTTTTTGCAGATAAAGTCGCTCAGATTCAGAAAGAGGTAGACTCCACCATGGGAGCAGGGCCGGGGCAGAGAGTGCCAGAGCCCTGTCTTGTCATGTTCTATGGGATCAATTCCAATCTGTTACCTCCGAGGATATGGACAGGCTGCTTGGACGAGTGAACCCGACCACCTGTCTCCTTGAGCCTTGCCCATCCTGGCTAATAAAAGTGAGCCGGGAAGGGCTGGGCGATGGGCTCCGCGGAGTGGTGAATGCTTCCCTCTGTGAGGGAGTCTTCCCAGACCCGCTGAAAGAGGCGGTCATTAAACCGCTTCTTAAAAAGACATCTTTAGACCCGGCAAATATGGCTAATTATCGCCCAATCTCAAATTTACCATTCTTGGGCAAGGTGATTGAGTGAGTGGTGGCTGAACAACTCCAGGCACGCTTGGAAGAAGCGGACCATTTGGATCCCTTCCAGTCGGGATTCAGGCCTCATCATGGGACTGAAACTGCCTTGGTGGCACTGGTTGATGATCTCCGGCGGGCTAGGGACAAAGGTGAGAGCTGTTTCCTAGTTCTGCTGGATCTCTCAGCGGCTTTTGACACCATCGACCATAACATCCTTCTGGACCTTCTAGAGGGGTTGGGAGCTGGGGGCACTGTCATACAGTGGTTCCGCTCCTTCCTCCTGGGCCGTGTTCAGAAAGTGGTGGTGGGGGATGAGTGTTCAGACCCCTGGGCTCTCACTTGTGGGGTGCCTCAGGGTTCTGTCCTCTCCCCCATGCTTTTTAACATCTACAATGCAGCCGCTGGGAGAGATCATCAGGGGGTTTGGGCTGGGTGTTCATCAGTATGCAGATGACACCCAGCTCTACCTCTCTTTTAAATCAGAGCCGGTGAAGGTCCTGTGTGAGTGCCTGGAGGTGGTTGGAGGATGGATGGCAGCTAACAGATTGAGATTGAATCCTGACAAGACAGAAGTACTGTTTTGTGGGGGACAGGAAGCGGGCAAGTCTCCCTGGTCCTAAACGGGGTAACTGTGCCCCTGAAAAAGCAGGTGCGCAGCCTGGGAGTCATTTTGGACTCACAGCTGTCCATGGAGGTGCAGGTTAACTCTGTGTCCAGGGCAGCTGTCTATCAGCTCCATCTGGTATGCAGGCTGAGACCCTACCTGCCTGTGGACTGCCTCGCCAGAGTGGTGCATGCTCTGGTTATCTCCCGCTTGGATTACTGCAATGCGCTCTATGTGGGGCTACCTCTGAAGGTGAAATGGAAACTACAACTAATCCAGAATGCGGCAGCTAGACTGGTGACTGGGAGCGGCCACTGAGACCATATAACACCGGTCTTGAAAGACCTACATTGGCTCCCAGTACGTTTCCGAGCACAATTCAAAGTGTTGGTGCTGACCTTTAAAGCCCTAAATGGCCTCGGTCCAGTATACCTGAAGGAGCGTCTCCACCCCCATAGTTTTGCCCGGACACAGAGGTCCGGCACCAAGGGCCTTCTGGTGGTTCCCTCACTGCGAGAAGCAAAGTTACAGGGAACCAGGCAGAGGGCCTTCTCGGTAGTGGCACCCGCCCTGTGGAACACCCTCCCATCAGAGGTCAGAGAGATAAACAACTACCTGACATTTAGAAAATACCTAAAGGCAGCCCTGTTTAGGGAAGTTTTTAATCTGTGATATTTGATGTATTTTAATGTTTTGTTGGAAGCCGCCCAGAGTGGCAGGGGAAGCCCAGCCAGATGGGTGGGGTATAAATAATAAATTATTATTATTATCTTATGTATATTTACCCAGGAATAAGCCCTATTTCGAGCATTCTGGGTAAGTTGCACTTAGTCCTCCAATATTTCAAGAAATGCTATAACACCTTCAAATGGCCAGACTATCCCCAGCAAAGCCCTTTAAAAAAACAACAACACCCTACACACATTAGTTTAAAATACCACACTTGGCACCTGCAGGAAAATTCACCCCCAAAAGTAAGGGCTACTTTTGCTACTCTACAAGCTCCAAGGTTAAGGTTGGTGGGGATAACAAGAGGCTAAAACACTAACCTCTGTCTTCTCTGCTTTTTCGGAAGCAAATAAAGACATAACTTGCTTTCATTTTTTCTTCAGCAAATTCCAACAGTGCTAATAATCTGCCAGGGAAAAGGAAAACACATCATACAGACACAATTTTCCTGGATAATTTGTTAGCTTTCTGTAGGGCCTTCTATGTGACTGCCACTCACCCCAACCCACTATTTTGCCAGACTGTCAGAGAAGACACAGAAACACCAAGAAAAGACTATGCATTGGGGGTGGGGTGTCAAAAGTAGAAATTTAACATGGCTGCTAATGAGCATATCACAGCAGCACACAGGAGGAAGGCAAGATGTTACACACAGGTCCCATAAGTTGTGAAAAATATTAAAGGGTTAGTAACATACTATATAGAAGTTCCAGAAGGGTAAGTTATTGTCACTAAATCCTTCAATTTTCTTGGAAGATCCCAGAGTGATGGTATCTGTTGCACAGGTGGGGATAAGTATGACTAGACTAAGGTCACTTTATTTCAGTAAAGCCAACACAAAAACAATTTAAAACCTGCAAGGGCATAACTTAATGCAAAGATCTAGGAACACCATGCAGATGTACCCATTATAATTAAATGGCCTAGGGAAACAAAAGTGTATTTGGACTAGTCACTTAAAACATCACAGCATGGACATCATGGGAGGATATTCTGTAAATGGGGTACCACTACTGAAAATACCCCTCTCCCTAGTAACCATAGAATCAGAGTTGGAAGAGACCACAAGGGTCATCCACTCCAACCCCCTGCTGAGCAGGAAACTCCATCAAAGCATTAACCACCTCAAGCTCACCTTAGACTGGAGCTGCTGTGGGGAAAGGAGATTTTAATAAATAAGGGGAGCAATGAATCCCAACACATTCCAAAATGCTGCAGATTCAGGGGTTGTTCTACTCTGCATAACCCTCATGCCAAATTCTGAAATATTGTACAAGCCAAAGCACAGGGTGACCTCAGCCCTAACCCTCTGCTTAGCCAGGCATTGCTTGCCGCTGATTTAGTAAGCTGCAGTTAAAAATCAGGCTTTAATCATTGCTTAAGTGAACAATGGCCACAAGAGTCAAAAGCAGCAGCAAGCAGAGATTAACTTGGAAGGGATTTTGTTAATATGATAATGATCCATTTTAATTATAACCTTCAATCTGCTTATTTTAGCTGGCTAGAAATAAACAGTTATGCAATTGTACTGAAACCATGCCGACAGTGGAAGTATTGTCAAAAGAGTGGTGTTAAGAGGATGGGATGAATGGGCTGACACATTTATAAAAAGGAAATATAAAGGCTAATTTGCCCTAAAAATTGTATTGTGTTACCTTTTTTGGATATCAAGTTATCTGTGTACTAGTAGAGCCCATGTGCAGGAATCCAGGGAATCCAAAGAGGGAAGAGAATGTCTTCCAACACTCACAGAGAAATATGGAACAATCAGACATATCCCTCCTCCCACAGCACCCAAGTACAAGATAGTGGGTTACTCATTTCTATACAGTGGTACCTCTACTTATGAATTTAATGCGTTCCGAACGCACATTCGCAAGTCAAAAAAATGTGTAAGTCGAATCCCATAGCAATGCATTGGGAGAAAAATTCGTAAGTCGAAGCAACCATATCTAAAAATTCGTAAGTAGAAAAAATCCTATCTAAACTGCATCCAAGATGGCAGACGGATCTCCATTCAAACATTCGTAAGTAGAGTTATTCGTAAGTAGAGGTACCACTGTACTTGCTTCCCTCAGGGAACACAAGGCCAACAAGAAACACAAAGACCAGCAAATCCCTCCCAGTTATCACCTTGAGGGATAACTAGTTTCCATTTCAAAGCAACTGAGTCCGTTCTGCCCGGACACTGAGGTTCAGCTCCGAGGGCCTTCTGGCGGTTCCCTCGCTACGAGAAGCCAAGTTACAGGGAACCAGGCAGAGGGCCTTCTCGGTAGTGGCACCCACCCTGTGGAATGCCCTTCCACTAGAGGTCAAAGAGAACAACAATTACCAGACCTTTAGAAGGCATCTCAAGGCAGCCCTGTTTAGGGAAGCTTTTAATGTTTGATGGATTTCTGTATTTTAGTGTTTTGTTGGAAGCCGCCCAGTGTGGCTGGGGGAACCTGGCCAGATGGGTGGGGTATAAATAATAAATTATATTATTATTATTATTATTATTATTATTATTATTATTATTATTAAGGAAATGGGTTCTACAATAACACCCTTCTGCTGTCTGAACACAAATTTCTATCCCTGCTCTCCAAAACAAAGCAAGTCTGAATTCTCCACAGCAACTAGGGGAAGGGACAAACAAGGAAATACTTTCATGAGTTCTTAATCATGTGCTCCCTCTCCTTGAACCTGAATTTCAGTGTCTTAAATCATTATTTCAGTCCACCCAGCAAGCAAAAACAAGAATAGGACAAAGAAGGAAAAGAGATTACCAATTCTTATCTTGCCAACCAAGGGTGGAATCCCAAGTTGAGCAAGCAGACTTCTACTTGTACAATGAGACTTCAATGTCCTCTCCTCCCCACTAGCACACCTCTATAATGTGCTCAAAGTTCTCCTCCACCTCCGGGAGCAAATTTTGTAGAACGCTACAGGGCTAGAATGGGGATAACTCAGTTAGTGTGTGGTGAAGAGGGTAATGAAATCACACTGCACAAGCAGAAACTCAAGAAAAACTACTCGAGAAGGTGCTGTCTCTAAATTAATTCCCCTGAAGCAGATACAAGCAGCACCAGATGTATATTGGAGGGGGAAAATAGATGAATATATTTCAACGTTAAGATCTGGGTTGCTTGATTTTAGAGGACACCAAAGATACAGTGTTAGAAACTGAGATATGAAAGCTACGAGCTAAATGGCACCTTGAACCTAGGCTATGGGCACCACAACAGAATGTCTAGGTGTGCTTTTTTATAACAAGAATACAAAGCTTAAAATGAATGAACTGCAGCTAAAATCTTATATTCATTTTTCACTGCCAAAAACAAAGCCATACTTTCGCTGTCTGCCCCCCTAATATTCTTATGAGGGTCCCTTCTCCAGTCGTCAAAGTGGCTGTAAGTGGGGAAGCAGAAAAAGGTCTTCCTTTTGTTCCAGCAGTGGCAGTATTATTCTGAAATCTTGGGCGCAGTACTGCTCCCAGAGCTCAGAAACTGCTCGCGTTCATGAAATTCCCTGTCACAAAACGCACCTAGAACAATGGGAGCTTCAAAGGCTGCATAGACAGTAATGAGTGTAACAGGAACCTGGTGGCAGGGTTTATTCCACCATGCAGCTGGACAAATTTTTGTACAGTGTCAAAAATAAATTGTACAGTAAGAAGTTAAGTTTTTGCAATTTAGGCTTATGGGATTTAATAAGGAACTAAGTAGTTTCTTTAAAAGAATAATGAGAAAAGATAGAAAATCAAGATGAATACTGGTGTCTTTCAAATCATCAGAACCTTAACAGTGGAATATAGTATATTATAGTATATAATGAGGCTAACTACTTAACTAGTCAAAGGCATTGATTCATATTGAATTCTGCTTAAACAGTATATATGTCATTACAGTCATTACATCCCAGCAGAAAAATGCAGTGGTGGTTCCTTTCACATTATGCTAAGCATGTTAAAATTTCATTTGCTTCAAAATGCGGTAGGGGAGGTCAGCTTCAAAGTTATGGTTTGTGGGGAAAGGGAGTCTCAGAACCCAACTATAAGTTAGGTAAGGAAGATAACTTGTCCCGCCCCCTTACTCCCCATTATTTTCAAGGCACCTCTCTTTTCTTGGACTCTTGCTGTCCTTCATTTTCACAAATTTCCTGTCTTTTCTTCTTTCCGTGTTCTTTTTTCTTCTTTCCTTCTTTCCTTCCTCCCTCTCTCTCTTTCTGTTAATTATACTCCCTCTTTCATATTTTTTTGTTTACAAAAAAGTTGGGGGAGGGCACTTGTACAGTTGGGGGGGAGCTTAGAATAAACCCTAGTGTTTGTTTGGGGTGAGCAGTAAGGTAGCCAAGCATGCTGATGATAATATTTGTTTAAAGTGGTTAAAACAAACAAATTAAAATTGCAAGGAGATAGCTCCAAACATTTTTCTCCCATCTGGGTAAATGGACATTAGAATTGCAAATACAATTTAATGTAAACATGTGTAAAGTGATGCACATAATTTCCACCAGTTTTCCTGGATAGATGCTGAGTTAATCTGCCTCTATATTCCTGGGTCCCTCTTTCAGCAATTTCACACCAAAGTTCTTTTTAAACTGTTCAGGTGGATAGGAATCAGGCCTGTCTGTTTTTTATGTCAACAAGGCCTAGAATTTTGCCTCTTGTCCCCACTTTTTTGCCTCAGACTCCTTTCCTGAGAAAGTTAGTTTAAGCACTGTAAAGAATAATGCAAATAAATTATCCAGCTTCTCTGCAACTCTCCTTTCCCCCCTTCAGCACACCCTTGGTTCCTTTGTCTACAAGCACTTTAGTAGAGCATGAGACTCTTAATCTCAGGGTTGTGAGTTTGAGCCCCACATTAAGCAAAAGATTCCGGCATCGCTGTGGGTTGGACTGGATGACCCTTGTGCTCCCTTCCAACTGTACAAATATATGATTCTATAATACCATGATAGCTATAGGCTCAAACACTTACCCTTCTTTACTCCCATCAGCTAATATGCCATCAGGGATTTCCACAAAAAGACTCTGATTGGATAGCACTGCATCCCAGGAGGAGACCTTTACTTCCGTAACTTTGTACTGGAAGTGGACAATGTGTGGTTTCCCATCGTGCACTGGAAGATCTTGGTTAACAGTGAGCTTCTCATCCTTAAAGAGTCACAGAAAAAGATTTAAAAAGTGTTAAAAGGAGGTGCCAACAAGAATATAATATTCATTTTTTTCTTCATTGCCATGAGGACTAACAGCTAAAAATACTCTATTTTTAAAACAACTACTGAATGTCAGTGCTTCTACTTAATTAGAAAGTTTGCTCAGTTACAGCTTAAGTTAATTTTCATAAGGCACTATTACATATGTTGCTTTTGATGACACAGTCCAACATCTCTGAAGACTGAGTCTTTTGATCCCCAAATCAAAGTCCTATCCCCTAGGCAATCTTCAGGTGGGTACACCTTAAAAAAATTAATTTCTGCCAAGAGAATTATCAAAACCTGAACAAACTTATTTTGCCCTAAACCACTAGAAATTCTCCTGGATAACTTAAATTTGTGGCATACAGTATAGAACTGCACAGGGAATACTTTAAAGCTCTGCTTCTTCATAAGCATGGGATCTTCTCTTGTTCAAATCAGAAAGCAGGAGAGCAGCTATAAAGCAACTATTGTCAACTGTGTGTGTTGTTGCTTTTAAAAGAAAAACAGCCAAGCATATTTTTTTTCTCCATTTCTTGACTGGATACAGAATATGATCCAACTATGAACTTGACAGATAGATGTGTACATTTTAACAGAATCTTAAAAGTCGCATTGCATAAGAAGACTAATGAGGTCTAGATCAGTCACCCTCTAAGTTAATTAAATAGGTTGGGTTACAAAATTAATTTTTGTATGAGGACTTCAAGTACCATCTTAGAAAACACACTCCCACTTCGGTAATGCAGGGTGGAATAGCTCTTCTAAGACCACACCTGCAGTGATTCCCGAGTATTAACTAAAAGCAAATATATCATCTTCAAGATTAGTTTAAATAATATAAAAACCCAGAATTAATAACCAAATTAAAAAACCCACTATCAATTAATTTTTTATTAAGTGTATTTTAGGGTGTGACTAACACCCTAGTATTACAAAGATTACTTTGAATGGCAACTTTGCATTTCAGGAGAATCTCACTTAATTGCTCTTCTCACCATGTTTTTGTAAGTACAACATACTGAACAAAATGAGTGTTGTTACTATACAAGCATCAAATGATGAGCGGTTGTGTCAGAACAAGATTTAAATGAGTTGTGTAGGGAAGATAAATATTTCCCTTTGTAAAGACACAAATATAAGGAACCATTTTCAATCAATGAACTGCTCAATTCAACATGGGAGGCCAAAAAGAAAAAAGAAAAGAAAAAAGAAAAATCACACCAGGAGCATATGATAACCAATATTCACAGGCATTAAGAACTAGTAATAGTCAGCCAGTATTCTTTGGTAAGATCAAGAGATGACTATGAATAGGCCTTTTCTACAGCAGAGCTTCAACACTGTAGCTTCCTGTTTAATACGGCATGTTTGCAAATATAACTCTTCTACTCCTGGAAAGTAGGAAAAAGCAAAACTTCAGAGACCAGATGGCAAAGGCTTGAGATTTGCTAGTCACAGATTTATCAGGATCCACAGTACAAAATGAGAATGGTGAACTGTTTTCAACCAGTCAGAATCAGCCGTGGCTACTGGCCTCTTCAGATTAATCTGTAGATGGTTCTGCAGCTGCCCGCCCTTTCCAGTTTCTAATCTGAATACTGAAAAGAAATTCATTTGCCTCTTTATTCCTTTTTCATGGCAATAAAACATTCAGAAACCCGTTCTATGAGTCAATACACTAGCTTTGTAAGTGTTATGGAAACACAACTCTGGGGAGAACAGCAGTTGGGTAATTATTTAGAGCAACCCAGAGGGAAAATTGAAACCTAGTGTTGTTTTCTCCATTATACACACTCCAAATCAGTACTGGCTTGGTGCAGACTGCCATTTCGCTATGCTTCCTAATTTGTTGTATTATAAAAAGCAAGCACTTGGGGGGGGGGTGCTGAGAAAGGGTACCCAAAGTCCATTATTTGAAGAAACAACCCAGACTATTGGATAAAAAAAGGAATACTGGAAGTAAATGCTTGACCTATTCTGTTTGAAGAGCTTTGAATTAAAGAATATCCATTGCATTCTTTGGTGTGTGTATTCTTGAACATAAGTACATTCCCTCAAACAAGGCTTATTTAACAACATCCAAATACATAATCCCAACCACACAAAAAAGTTACATCATACAAAGGCAATCAGTCTCTAGACATTAAACTATGCTCACCTTATATATCAAAGCTGAGAGAGAAGGATCCCTGCCAACCCCTCGCCCACCGGGGATCTTCGACAGTGGGTGAGGGGCATCAGGAGCACCACAGAGGCCCTGGGACAATGTGCCTACAGCACTGTAGTTGGGGGCAGTTACTCAAAGGCAAAATACTACTGGAAGAGAGAAAAAAAGCACAAGGTTAGATTTGCAAGGCCGGACAGGATTCAGCTAAGACTCCAAGCATGTCAGCTTGCTGCCATAGGCTGGGCCCAATGCCTCAGGCAGGTGATGCTGCGGCTGCACCCTGCACCTGCACCCTGTTGCTGCACTCTCCCCGCTGCGCTCGGACTGCTGCTGTGGTTGCAACCTGGCTGCCAGACCTGCAGGGCACAGCAGCAACAGATATGCAGGGTAGGGGGCAGTGGTGGCAGGGTGTTTTTCCTCAAGCAGCAAAACGTCCCAGGCCAGCCCTGGCATTCTGGGTAGGCAGATCTTAGACAAGTGGCAGAGAAAATGATTCCTACTGAACAGGGAGTGTGAATAGCAAGCCCTTCTATTGGCAGAAGTCCCAGATGACTAAAAACACATGATCAGATGAGCATACGTTTTTCAATAAACAACTAGAAATAGAGTGACAAGATTCTTGAAGGAGCGGGGTTAGGTTTCATGTTTTCAGAAAGGGAAAGAGAAGAGCACTGGTACTTCAAACCTTGTAACACATTATTCTAAGATTAATGCAATACTGCCACTCACAAGTGATCTTATCTGATGTAAATAATAATAGATGTGGTCCCTTTTGTTACATGAAGGCATGAAGGCAAAGGGGAGGGGAAGCATGCCAGTGCGATTTCAGACATTAGAAATTAATCCTGGAAACTGCAGGTGCCTCAGATGTGGGGACCACCTGAATCTTCTGAAATAGGTTCACCTTTTTTAAAAAAAGTCCACCTAAGAGAGCAGAGTCAAATTAGTCAAACATATTTTCTGGCCAAATGTAGCTCTTCATTGGGAAAAATCAAGACAAGTGTTGTTCACTTATCTCTCTGAAGGTTTCTTTTTGCCTAGCACACATTGAATAAATTTCTCTCTGCAACCTCCTACAGGTTTTTTAATGCTTCTTACAATGTCTGAAGCAGCTCTGAAATTAGGAGTTTTCTGTCTTCACTTTAATAAAACATGAACAGCCCACTTCCCATTTGCAATTTTGACATGGTGAAATTACCAGAATAATATAATTAGTATTTCTTTCTAATCAGTTCCTAGTTCCTGTAGATATTGCACAACAGCAAATGCTTAGTGTTCCACCTGTTCTTTTACCACTGTACTCAAACAAAGCAGCACAAGATTATCATTTAATCCTTTTGGTATGCTGGGCCCTGACATAATGCTAGGTGACACTAAAAATAATGCACAGCCAGTAAGAAAATATGCTCAAGCTGAAACAACTATTGCATTTCTTGTTCTATCAGATATTTAATGATGCCAAATATCTTGGGCCCACTTTCTCCCCCGTCCCATTTGGGGAGTGGGATGGTGTTTGTCCCAATGTCTTGACACAGGGAGACTATGAAGTGAGAGGCCTGTGTTCATGGGTTCCATTTGCAGAAGCACATCAGTGGACACCTTGTGGGGGTTGCTGAGAGCTGTCTATTCATGCCACACATGTACATGCATGTTGCATGTCATATGGGGCTCTTCACAATGACACTGTTGTACTTCCATTTGACATTTGTGTTTTTCAAATACAGTCGTACCTCGGGTTACGTACGCTTCGGTTTGCTTACTTTTCGGGTTACGTACTCGGCGGACCCGGAAGCGTTTACTTCTGGGTTTGCTGCGCACGCATTCGCAGAAATGTTATGCGCAGTTTACGCATGCGCAGAAGCACGCTTTCGCGGTTGTTCAGGTTACGAACTTTTCTGGTTACATACCGCACCCCGGAACGAATCAGGTACGTAACCCGAGGTACCACTGTATGGCCTTTCACAGTGCAACAAAGAGGAACCTTGACTCTGGCACTGAGGTAATACTGCCAATCAATGCTGCCCCTTCCATAGCACACCAACTCATTTGGCACCACATAATATCTATACAGTACAGTTATGGCTGAATAGCAGCAGTCCTCTGCACTCATATAGAGGGCAGTCCTTCCAACTGGTGCAAGGCCATTTAGCATCCTATACATCCCAGACATTTCTGTACTAAATAGAATTAGGACCTTTGCAGCACATGCTTTAACTGCTTCCATATACCGGTATTATCTCAATTTTTTTGACAAGACACCTGTAATTTACGCCAATTGTTTATCATCATCATTTTATAGAACACTTGTTATAACACAGAGACAGAACAATTCTTTCCTTCCCAGGATGGGCAAAACAACCCCCTATTAAAGGCACATGAGCCAACATACTAAGTAGTTCACTTAAGGCAATGCTGCAAATTCGCTAGTGATGAGCTTCCAGGCTCAGAGATCATTGTTCTGACCACTGAAAAGGAATGACTTAAAGAGTCTGAAGGTACCTGCCATACTATGCTGTATTTCCTAGAATGTGAAAAACAGGCAGCAGCTTTTCAATCTTTCACTCAGTTCTGTAGTAAGAATACTTTCTATCTGAAAACTTCCCAAACCAGTTCCCACATGTCAATGTCAAAGGGAGCTGCGCATACTTTATACCACTGAGCAGAGCTCAGACTCAACAAGTTTCAGCTAGAAAATGCAGTCCTCACAAGCCAGCTATACTAATTTCCAATACTGGAGCCCCAAGCTAACAAACCCTGAACAACAACTAATTAACTTTACTGAAGCCAAGTTAAATTGACTGTATGCCCAACTTGAAAAGCAAATTGCTTGTACAGAACAAACAAGCATTCTTACAGCAGTTAATTCTTCCCATGAAGACTGATCCAAAGCAGCTGTATTGAAAGTGTCAGCAACTGAACTTGTATACATTAACTCGGCCTGTCTTCATCACCCATATACTCTGCAACAATTAACTGACAAACAGCTCTTCTTTTGTGCTGGTGTCTGGTAGAGACTGGTGAGGCAAGACACTTGACTCTGCATCTCTTCCCATCCCCCCTTGGCCTCCTAATATGGCTGCCAGATGTGCTTGTTTTCGCCAGTCAACAATGCAGCATTATTGCTGCTGGAGGAAGCTTGAATAATCAAGTGAAAATCAAGATTTGTTTTCCCATAAAAAGCAGTTCATTCTTGAAGTGCAAGGTCATATAAAGAAACTTGGAAAGATGGATTCATCACATCTCTGACTAAAAGATGTGCATGCCTACACAGGCACATATGCCTATATTGAAGTTCCTGCAGCCCAACGAAGGGCTATTCTGCACCAAACCGTAGCTGTACACATTATGCAAATAAGTACAGTACATCTGCATATTTTGTGGAATAGTCTGCTTCTGCCAGTCATGGGGGCAGCTATGCAAAACAATGAAGCCCCACCCCCTGACTAATAGGAGTCTTGCTCAGCTCTCTCTGGCTTCAGAGTGTACTGGCAAGGCCCATAAATTTTCAAGCTCACCTCCACAAGAAATAAAAACTTTTTAAAAGGAAAGCTGAAATTTTCAGGATACTAAATGTTTTGTCCAGTGATTGTTTCTGTGCTTTTACAATGTAAAATTCACAGAACCCTGAGCTTCTTCAATAAAAGGCACATATACCACCATTGTTGTGAACCTGTACTCAAGTACTGTACCACCTAATCTGCGGTATGCATCGCTTACTAGTACGCCTTCATATCTTTAGTCCCAAAAGTGGAACTTCATAGCACTTACACTGCATGCTCACCATTAGAAAAGCACAAAAACCATCTATCTCACAAGCAGAAGTAAAGGAATCAGAACTTAAATCACCCTAAGGAGAGAGATGGAGTTAAAGGGTATGTTATCAAGCCATCATTGTCCATGGTGGGTGTACATTTCCCCATTTTAAGGGGACATTGTAGTGTTTCAAAACAAAAATCTGCTAAATATGTTTGGCCAGAGAAATAACAAAATCAATCACACAATCTTCAATTCTCTGAAAAAGAGTAATGTATGGCTACAGCCAGTAACAACTGGTAAAATTAAAAGACTGACCACAGATTACTGTACGTACATCATATCAACTGGAAACCACCAAGTGACAGAAAACAGCATACAACGGAAATTGTAAATGGCATGGACAAAGAAGCCTGTGTGCATGAGTGAATAGAAGGTTCACTGGAACTCCATCCCTTGTTTCAGATAGTACCACCTAGCGTTCAGAAACTCATTCTGAGATGCAACACCACACGCAAAACCAAAAATAACTTAATTACCAAAATGGCAATAGTATGTAAACAAAGAAATCAACCAATCTATCAGCTAATCAAGACCTAGGAATCTAACAAGAGAGGATAAAGTCCTATCCAAAGTACCGTAATATTGATTCTGTTTTATCCACAATAGCATAAACTGCATTCATAATAGCAGCAGACAATCTAACCTAGGACTATAACAATACCCATCCAGTTGTAGGCTACATCTAGGAGAGTGCATGTGAGCCCCCTGCCTAGAAGCCTGTGAGGATCACTGCAAGGTAGAGAAATTGTTTTCCATATACCACACAAAAGTACAAGTGGACTTGTACCACTAAGGATTCATTTTTAAGGCTGTTTCAATGTTCTTGTGAGGAGCTCTTCTGCACACTAATGTAAAATAATCACTATTAGGCTGAAGCAGAAAAAGAACTTTTGAGCCTTTTGTTAACACTAAAAAAAGTGCTACTCCCAGAATGAAAGAAACAGGAAAGGCCCAGGAAACTGACTAAACACTGTAAAAGACAGTGAAATTGAGACACACATACCAGAATGCCACTGAGTTAACTGTGGGGACTTCCCTTATGGAATGACCATTATGACTGGGGTCACGAAGAGTCGGACACGACTACGACTAAACAACAACAACATTATGACTGGGATAGTTTAAGTAAACAGAGTTGCAACTGTGAGCTTCACAAACATCCTATTTGTGCACTCTATGAATGTTACAGAGTACAAATTATACAATTTTGCTTGCATACAAAAACCAAACCTGGAGCACAGAAATCGTGAGTATAAAGAATTAGAATCATAGGAGTCAGAAGAGACAATACAGGTCACCAAAGTCCAATCCCCAGCTGATACAAGTAATCTGCTGTTACAGCATTCCTCATAAGCAGCCACCCAACCTCTGCTTAGAATCCTCTAACAAAGAAAAATCCATCACCTTCCACCATAATTTGTTCAACTGTTGAAAAGTTCCCCCTGATGTTTACCTTTTTTCCCTTTCCTGCAAATTGGAACCTGTTGGTTAGGTCATGCAAATTTGCCCTATGATAACAGAAAGAATGGGGAAACTCAGGCCAAGGGGCTCAAAGCAGCCCCCCAGGCCTTTTTATTTGGGTCCTCAAGACTCCTCTCAAGCCACACACCCTCTTCCTACATATTCATTCAGTCCTAGCCCAGTGGTTCCCAACAGGTGGTCCGGGGACCCCCAGGGGTCCGCGAGCTATGCCAGAGGGGTCCGCAAGATGCTATTAGAATAAAAAATATATTAAATATGTTTCGTATGATAACAGATTTTTTGTTTTGGCCGCTTCCTGCATGAGCAGAGTCTAGCGCAAAACTAGAATTAGGTAGAGGCAGTAGTTCTGCTGTATGCCGTTAGGTGGCGCTTTACAAACACTACTGTTTTGCAAAGAGGCAGCGTGCGCATTCTACTAACGCTCACCTCCCCAAGATGCTTTGTGCGCGTCGGCTTCATTTGTGCGCTACTGTGCAGGTAGCCTGTCTTCTCCATTCCCCTCCCTCCTCCCTGGCGCGCGCTGCCTCTTTGCAAAACAGTAGTGTTTGTAAACAAAGCGTTGTTTTTCGCGGAAGCTACAGTTCGTGTAGTTAAAAATGGACCGTTGGTTAAAAAGTGGTTCCTTAAAACGACAAAGGCCTACAGATGAAGAGGAAGAACTGTAAAAAACGTATAAATATAAAAAGTCTCTTAATTTGGCTCTCACTTTTTAATTTTAGGATTAGGAATTAATGGGGGTCCTTGTCACAATAGCGGCTCGATGAGGGGTCCTCGAGAAAATTTTGTTGGGAACCCCTGTCCTAGCCTATTTCCTCCTTGAGTGTTGTCACCTGTCTAGGTGTTCTTGAATTGTGATCATGTCTGCCTAGAAAAATGATAACGGAATAGGCCCCTTGTGCTGAAAAAGATTCACCACCCCTGATCTATGTGAGAGCCCTTCAGATATTGGACAATTACTATCTTACCACTTCTTAATGGTCTCTTCTCCAGACTAAGGATACCCTGTGTGCAATCCACACACATAGTTGACTCTGTATTTTTCAACATCTACAGATACATCTTTTCAATAAGATACATACAAGGGTACAAGCAAAAGCAATATTTACTGTAACTGGAAATAGAACACTAGGTTCGTCAGCCAGCCAAAATTTCAACAGAAAAAACTAGCTCTGCTGCCAGGTAAAAATGCATTCTAGAATGCAGTAATGTTTTGACGTACTAAACTTGATGTTTTTACAACAAACATATTATTTAAAATAGGAAGTCTAAAATTAGTTTTCAACTGCTTTAATGCTTTATTTAATGATGCTGTAATCTGCCCTGGGACCTTCTGGTGAAGAGCAGGTAATAAATCAAACAACAACAACAGGATCTTACACTTTGAAGCGAGAGTGATACATGCAAGGCAGATTGTTCATAAACTCCAGTGTATGTTAAAGAGGATCACTACCACACACCACTATTGCTGACCTAATTTCTAGACCTTTGAATAGATAGAATTACTTAACCATTTACATAACACAAGAGGCCTTAAGTAGATTTTTAAAAACATCCTGATGAGTCTCTTATGTTCATCTTACTCAAATTTAACAACACATGAGAACCCCTTATTCCACTTTGCTGTACTGTACATTCTGAATAATGTAGAGTAAAATAATTTTAAGATTGGATTTGTGCTTCTTTGGAAGTTCAGCTGCTTGTATGTCTTGGACAAAGCTAAGAACTCCTTTCCTTTGAACAGCTGTAAACAAAGAGCCTTCCTGTTTTGCACAGCATCGAGTTTTTCCAGACATGCATGTAAGCACTTGCCAGCTCAAGTGACAAACTGACTTCAAACTTTGATCAATTTCAAATTAGAAACTAAGATTTGATGTTGGAGAAAAGAAGCTGCGTGCCTGAGAAGGCTGTTCCCAAAAGCATTTTAAGGAGCCTCCTTTCTGTTTTAAAATCTGGGCTCTGCTGCCAGGTGGGGTATTCATACATTGGCCTTCCCAAAGAAAGATTTTCCTCGAGTCACCTGAAGACGTTTTTGAATTTCAATTACTTTCTAGTCTACGTGTGTGCAAGTGCACATACATACACAGATGAACCCAGAGCTTTTTCAAATAGCCACTCTTAGGGAATATACATGGTATATAAGAGCTAGCAAATATATGTAGCTTATCTGGCAAATATCTGCAGGTTTGTCTTGTATAAAGAGTTATTTATCAAAATACAGAGTATGAGTGGCTGTACTGCAGTTTGGAGCACAGCTAATAGCTGGATGGAGGCCAGTATGATGTGGGCATGGCAGAGGCCAACAGTGAAGCTCACCGAGTGCCATGAGCAAGTCTATGTCTCAGCCTAAACTTCCACAAAAGACAGTCACACAAGTAAGTGTAAAAGTGTTTTGTAAATATTCTGCTTAATCGGTACAGAATACCTCATCTCCAAAGGAAACCTTCCTCCTACATTTGGCTTTTCAGTAACAGCTGCCATCTCCAAACCCCAGTATTTCAGTAGAAATTGGTCATTTGACAATGCTCCTTAATATGCTGCAGAGGTAGAGAGCTGAACAACAGACTTTATTTTTCCAGCCCAGGTGACAATTCTCCTGTATTTTTCTCCTTAGGAGACTTCCTTCAGGCACCTTCACTCAACTCACTTTTGGAAGGTTTGTGCCTACATCTAATTGCAATTTGATTATTGACCAATCACCACAAACAAAATGTGGAGTGCAGGGTGAAAACTATCAAGACCCGGAGAAGAACTGCCTACTCCATGAATCCCCAAACTGTGGCCCTCCAGATGTTTTGGCCTACATCTCCCATGATCCCTAGCTAACAGGACCAGGTCAGGGATGATGGGAATTGTAGTCCAAAACATCTGAAGGGCTGAAGTTTGGGGATGCCTGCTCTAACTGGTTAAGAGTCTGTCTTCACCCTCCTAGTGCTGAAGACTGAGCACACTTAAAAAAAAACAAAAAAACCTCAAGTACCGCAGTTATTAACAGTCTTAGTATAGCTATCCAGTTTTGGGGGTAATTCTGTGTTTCCACAGTAGTAAACATTATTTAGGCATACCCTAGGGAAGCTGGTTATTCATCAGCCCCAGATACCTAACTATTCAATTACAGAACCAGACCAAACCACAATCCCTGGAGTGTGTGTGTCCACCTAACTCATTTGTGCATCCACCTTTCTGAAACACAGAGCATCCATGAATAACACAACTAAGCACCCTGAAGCTATTTGGTGTTCTTACAGCCATTTTGAATGCAATGTGATATGCTGTCACAAACCTTCCGAAAGTGTTCTGACCAATGGTGCACCAAACCATTATCTGAGTTCCTGGTGCAAAACTTCTATAATCACTATACCTGTTTCCTGTACCATTTCCTTATCAATTTCCCTCCTATTGATTTAGGACTTATTGCTCCTAGTCTGCACAGAATTGCACCTTGCTCTAACTAGTTAACCCCGGATTTGCTTCTTTGTTAACATACCGGTACTATGAGTGCACCCAGTGAACAGTCTGGGAACACCTGATGCTTCAGTGAAACTAAGCATCAATTCCGGGATGGGGAGGCTGTAAGGGAGTCCCCCACATAGGTAACTGTGTTATGCCATTTTAAAATGCAGAGTCACCCCATGAATTGGGGATAGTCAGGATCTTAGCTTCAAGGGGACACGGGGGGAGGGGCGAAGAGTGGTTACATCCTCCTAGGATTTAACAGTGGATTGCAGAGACAGGGGTGGAGACGGGATAGTATTGGGACAAAGCTGCCTCTACCCATTTACCAGAGGCTGAAAGGGGGGAAGCGAAGAGGAAGAAAAAGCTCTCTTCGAAAACAAAGTCCTGCGATTGCGGTGACAACAAAACACCCGCCACTGCTTCGCCCGGCACTTCTGGGGTAGACGTGCAAAACCGCAGCAGGCGCCCCCCACCCTCCCTCGGTCCACTGCCGCCCCCCACCCGCCCCTTTTGCACGAACGCGTGCAAAGCGCCCCGCGCTGCAACCAGCCCTCCCCACCAGCGCGGGCGCGCGCCCACAAAATATAAATAAATAAATAAAGCCCCGCCGCCCCCTCCCCAGACGCATTTCGCTCTCTGGCAACTCCACCCCCTACCCCCTCCATTTTGTATCATCCGGGTCTATTCTGGGGTTACTGAGGGTAGGCCGCTTCCAAAGGCAGGCCACGATCCTGAAGGGCGGCGGCGGCAGCAGAACGGTCAAGAGAGGAGATGCGGGGTGAGGTACGCCCCCCCCCGTCCGCCGCTTCCTTCGGGGTCCCTGAGGCGACGTAGGCCGAAGCCTCCCCTCCTCCGCCCCCTCAGTACCTGTCCTGGGTGTTTATCATCCTCGGGGCTCGGCAGGGCGGAGGCGGGGGGGAGGTCGGGAGGAGGCGCTCGCTTTCGGGCCTCACAGCAGCTCCTCCCTTCGCGAGCGCCCAGCTCCGACTGACGGACTGGCAAGCCAGGAGCGCGAGCCGCCGCCGCCTATGATGCCTCTTCCCACCCCGTTACTCATCTGCATAGCCACGCCCTCCGCCCCTCCGCCAGGCTGCCTGGGAAACAGGCCGCTCGAAACAAAGGCGCGCGCGCGTGGCGGAGGTGGGGAGGAGGGCTGCGGAGGGGTGGCCGCGCGTGGTGCGCAGGCGCGAAAGAAGTTGACAGGCGGCACGTGGACTGCTACGTGGGCTTTTTCCAGCGAGGGGTTGGTACAGGTGGGTTGTCGTCTGCGCGCGCCTGTTTACGGATCTACACAGCTTCGGCTCGAACGATGCGCGCGCCTTACCTGTTGCTCTGCAATGCCACCTATTCTTTTTGCTGCTAATGCGGCAATAAGTCGCGTTCCCAGGTTGGGCTGCGCTTCTTTACCTCGAGAGCTCCGCCTTTGAGCGAATAAGCGCAGGGTTCAGGTACGTGTTGCTGCGCACGCAGAGCCCATGGCCCATTGAGTTCAATGGCACTTATTCCCAAGTACTGTACTCGGACATGGGTGGCTGGGTGGCCAGGCGTTATTTAGAGGGCGTCCCCTGTTTTAAGGGCTGTCTGAACAAACTGCGGGAGGCAGTGGAAGACAGGAGTGCCTGGCGTGTTTTGGTCCATGGGGTCACGCAGAGTCTGACACGACTGAACGACTAAACAACAACAACAAAAAGATCAAAGTCCTTTTTAAAAAATGAAGGGAGAGCAGGAGGGGTCTTGGAGTTGCCCACCAGCAAACAGCACCTGGACAGCACACTGCGCAGGCACACACAGGCCACTTCGTCAAATTATTCTCTGCTAAGGTGGGAGGGGGCGTGCATATATTTGAATTATAGTAATTGGTTTTTTCATAATGTGGATCTATGGGTATAAATTAGAACATGCAATTTGAACATGCAATTTTAATGTAAATCTGTGTCACCCTTCCCCCCCACCTGATGCCTTTCCTCTTTTAGCCACCCCATTTAATACGGTTTTGCACTGCCATTATCACCCTCTCTTGTTTTAGTTTGATGTTTCCTTGCTAAAGGTAAAGGTAAAGGGACCCCTGACCATTAGGTCCAGTCATGACTGACTCTGGGGTTGCAGCGCTCATCTCGCATTATTGGCCGAGGGAGCCGGCGTATAGCTTCCAGGTCATGTGGCCAGCATGACAAAGCCGCTTCTGGCAAACCAGAGCAGCACACGGAAACGCCGTTTACCTTCCCGCTGGAGCGGTTCCTATTTATCTACTTGCATTTTGATGTGCTTTCGAACTGCTAGGTTGGCAGGAGCTGGGACCGAGCAACGGGAGCTCAACCCGTCACAGGGATTCGAACCACCGACCTTCTGATCAGCAAGCCCTAGGCCCAGTGGTTTAACCCACAGCGCCACCTGGGTCCCTCTGTTTCCTTGCTAACTACCTCAAAAAGCTACCGTAACTAGACTAAGTTTTCACACATTTGATTAGGTTGGGACTGGGAGTAAGATCATCTGAACACAATTAAACTTCCCAGGAAACATAGATAAGCTTGTGCTGCCTGGCCGCAAAGCTATGCACGCTTCACTTTGAGCATGGTTGGTCTTTCTAAAGTTGCATAGGATTAAGCAGCACAAGGTAAATCACTGCAGGATGTGACCTTTGCCCCGCTACTGGGTTAAATGTGCTGTGCAAGCAAGCACTTGTCATGGGAATCCCTCTTCCATGAGCTGCATGGAGACACCCTCCACTGAGCTGCAGCCAGACATCAAGTGTTAAAAATGCCTCTCCTTTAATGCTGACCATACAAACTAACTCTTATAAGAGCTGAAGGCTTAACTGTGACAAGCAAGACAAAGGCTTTTCCCATCACAAGAGATCAACAGCCTAATGCCTAATCCTATTTGCCATGGGACAGGGAGGAATTATTTAATGGCCACTCATACTTATTACATAATAGAATTTGCTAAATATATATTCTAGGGGGTAAAGGTAAAGGTAAAGGGACCCCTGACCATTAGGTCCAGTCGTGTCCGACTCTGGGGTTGCGCGCTCATCTCGCATTATTGGCCGAGGGAGCCGGCGTATAGCTTCCAGGTCATGTGGCCAGCATGACAAAGCCGCTTCTGGCAAACCAGAACAGCACATGGAAACGCCGTTTACCTTCCCGCTGTAGCGGTTCCTATTTATCTACTTGCATTTTGACGTGCTTTCGAACTGCTAGGTTGGCAGGAGCTGGGACCAAGCAACGGGAGCTCACCCCGTCACAGGGATTCGAACCGCCGACCTTCTGATCAGCAAGCCCTAGGCTCAGTGGTTTAACCACAGCGCCACCTGGGTCCCCTATTCTAGGGGGTATCTGATCTCAAATGAAACCACCACAGGAAAGATGTGTCCTGTTGATAAGAAGAAAGGAAGGGGAAAGGGGAAATCTAGTAGGTCTTTAGAATTAGAGATTCCAATAATTAAAATAGAAGGCAGAAGCAGGAAAGAAAAGAGCATTAAAGGAGAGAATAAAACAGCTGTTTAGGACCACAGGTATTGTAAACCACCATGTGATCCTCGGATGAAGGACAGTATAGAAATGAAATTTATATATGTATGTGTGTGAGAGAGAGAGAGAGGAGAAAGGGAGAGAATCACATACAGAAGTTCATTATATCGGGGGGAAATGCTGGTCAAAAGGTGTCCATTTGTCAAAACCATACAAAAATATGTTTATTAGAGGAAATTTGCATGGAAATGCTTAAGAATTTTCACTGGATTTTTTGTTCCTTTATAAGTAGATTCACCAATTGCTGCAGAAATATGGAGAACTGAATTTAAGATTGGAAAATTGGGAAACCCAGAGAAGCAACATTGACAGATCCTTCCACCTGTATTAGCTAGGATAGCTGTCTTCTGCTTCCACTGTCAGAGGAAGATGTCTGAGATGCCATTCCCAAATTCTGCCCCTGAGCAGAGGCTCCTCTGTGCTCACACCCACCCCAACGCCAACTGGATCACAGGTGACTTTCTTTATCACTTCTTTTGAAGCCACAAGTCTGCTTCTCCCTATGTAACAGCTTGCTCACTCTACAGGAAGTCAAAATCAATTGGAGTCCAAGTTCAAAAGAAGCCTATTACTGTCATTCTCCCCACCCTCCTTCTAATTTAATGTCCTTATTAGAGGAAGAGCTCTATTTATATTGCTCAGGAAAAACAAAACCAGCCTTTCCCACAGAGGCTGCTGATTGTTACTAAAGGAAGTTGGAATGTGCTACATATTATTTTTAGGATTCACATGGGAAAAAAGCTTGTACCGTTTCATTTCCAACCACAGGGAAAGAAGAAAATGGTATCAAGTGTGACATGTTTATTTGATACCAGACTTCAGTCTGCTTCGTACCTTACAAGAGTGTTAACAAAATAATTTTTTCTTCCAGTAGCACCTTAGAGACCAACTAAGTTTGTTATTGATATGAGTGTTGTTGAGGATGGGTTTTGGGGGGAGAGGAAGAAAGAACCAGGTACTTTGCAATGAGCTCCTTGGAGAAAAGGTTTGGAGGGATGTCATAAATCAGAAACACCCAAAAACTTTAATGCAGAGATAGCCAAAGTGCTGCCCTACAGGCGTTGCAGGTTTTGTTGGGACTATAATTCCCATGAGCCCCAGTCAGCATAGCTAATGGTCAGGAATGATGGGAATTGTAGACCAATGACACGGCTGGGATAGCTCAGCTGGTAAAGCATGAGACTGTTAATCCCAGGGTCAAGGGTTCGAGCCCCATGTTGGGCAAAAGATTCCTGGATTGCAGGGGGTTGGACTAGATGATTCCCTCCAAATCATGGTTCCCTCCAAATCTACAGTTCTATGATTCTATGACACCTGGAGGGCATCATATTGGTTACCCTGGCTTTAATGCTTTATTGTGCAACCCTAGAAGTAAGTTATATTGAAATAAATGAACCTTAGTCTCTGTTTCAGGTATGTGAGGTTAGGATAGCAGCTTTGTAATGAGCCTCTTGGGCTTGCTGATCGGAAGGTCAGCGGTTCAAATCCCCATGACAGGGTGAGCTCCCATTGCTCTGTCCCAGCTTCTGCCAACCTAGCAGTTTGAAAGCATGCCAGGGCAAGTAGATAAATAGGTACCGCTGTGGAAGGAAGGTAAACGGCATTTCTGTGCACTCTGATTTCTGTCATGGTGTTCCATTGCACCAGAAGTGGTTTAGTCCTGCTGGCCACATGACTTGGAAAGCTGTCTGTGGATGAAGGCCGGCTCCCTCAGCTTGAAAGCGCGATGAGCGCCACAACCCCATAGTCACCAGGGTTCCTTTACCTTTTTTTTTAAAAAAAAAAACTTGGAGCAGACCTATTGAATTTAATAGCTCTAATTAATGATAAACTTAGGTGTGTCCATTAATATTAATGGGTCTACTCTGAGTAGGACCAAAGTTGTATACACTCCTTTGAAGGTGACTCGGAAACTACAACTAATCCAGAATGTGGCACCTAGACTGGTGACTGGGAGCAGCTGCCGAGACCACATAACACTCGTCTTGAAAGACCTACATTGGCTCCCAGTACATTTCCAAGCACAATTAAAAGTGTTGGTGCTGACCTTTAAAGTAAGGTTACCAGACGTCCCCGTTTCCCTGGGACAGTCCCTGTATTTACAAATCAGTCCCCTGGCAAAATCCTATCATTCCTACTGAAGTTGAAAAGTGTCCCCGGATACATTGAAAAAAATCTGGTAACCTTGGCCCAGTATACCTGAAGGATATCCATCCCCATTGTTCAGCCCAGACACTGAGGTCCAGCTCCGAGGGCTTTCTGGAGGTTCCCTCACTGCGAGAAGTGAAGTTACAGGGAACCAGGCAGAGGGCCGCCTTGGTAGTGGCACCCACCCTGTGGAATGCCCTCCCATCAGATGTCAAAGAAATAAACAACTACCTGTATCTCACATTTAGAAGACATCTGAAGGCAGCCCTGTTAGGGAAGTTTTTAATGACTGAGGTCTTAATGTATTTTTAATCTTTAATTGGAAGCAGCCCAGATTGGTTGGGAAACTCAGCCAGATGGGTGGGGTATTATTATTATTATTATTATTATTATTATTATTATATTAGAAATTGTTCCAGGGCAGTGCATTGGTTAAAATGCTGGATTAGGACTGAGAAGACTTGGGTGCAAATCTCCATTCATCTTTTAGGCTACGTTCACAGAAGCCTAGTATCCAGATCATGAGAAGTCATCATTTTGTCTACTCTGCATTGTACACGCTGTATCTGGAATTCCGCTCTGGGTGCCACATTTTGAGAAGGACATTGACAAACTGGAGCGGATCCACAGCAGCACATCCAGGGGTCTGGAGACCAGTCCCACCGAAGAGTGGAAGTGAACTCAGCAAGGGAGAGCTGAACATTTGGCTGCCGCTGCGGCCAGCTGCCTGGTGAAGGAAGGGGATGGAGCACCACATACAAGAGAATTGTCCTGGGGATGTTGTTACAGTGCAGTTCTCTTCTTATCCTAGCCCCCACTCTGGTCATAATTTCTTAGAGTCTCTTCCAATGGCCTTCTGGCATGCCCCCCAAAGAGCTGCTGCAACAGGAAGGGCAACAGGCCGTGGGAACAGATCCTGTGAGACAGCTCGCGGCAGCGGACAGAGCCAGCTGCTTCCCCTCCTACCCCACCCCCCCCACTTTCCCAAGCCCTGTTGAGCACGGAAGCTGGAAACAATATGCCAAATGTGAGCCAAGCACTGGCAGTCCAAACAGACTCAAAATAGATGTACGCACTGTGCCATGCACCCTGCTTTGCACCCAGAGGTTCACTTCACACCTTTCCACAGGCTGTATGTGGCAAAAACGCTATTAGTGCCACACTGTCCAGCTTGAATACCCCACACCAGTCGTGGGCGTTGTCAAGCATGTTTTCATACACAAACTTTAAAATTGCAGGCAGGTTTGAACCAGCTGTTTCCTAGAGCTGATCATGAACTGTCATTTATCCGTTTTAAAAGGTTGTGTGAACCAATCGATCAGCCGCCCAGTTTAGAACTGGCCAGCTGCTGGTTTTGCTGACGCTGCCTTTGCCTAGAAACTGTGCTGGACCTAAATAGGCCTTTCCTGGGCACTCTGTGAAGCAGTGCACTTGATACACCTTGATGGTAAAGGTAAAAAATTGGGACGCAGCTGGCACTGTGGTCTAAACCACTGAGCGCAACTGTTCTGTTGCACAAAGCGAGATTAGCCTGAAAGCGAGATGAGCGCCGTAACCACATAGTCGCCTTTGTATGGACTTAACCGTCCAAGGGTCCTTTACCTTTTTACCTTACATCTTGATGCAAAATTTGAGTGGTTGCTTCCACGTCAAGAGAAAAGAGAAAATGCATAGCCCAAAAGGAGATTAATTTGTATTAAAATTGCATATGCTATTTTGGATGTTATGATGCAAATTTAGAAATAGAAATGCTGTAGTGGGGCAGACCAAATGACCTGTCGAACTGTGTGCTTTCTCAATCTGCTGTCCAAGTGCAGTTAATTGGTGATAGGCATCTTCCAGGCCCCTATTGCTCTCCATTCTTAGACTTTTCAAATCTTTCAACCAGACTTGAGTAATAAATAAATTTTTTATTTATACCCCGCCCTCCCCAGTCAAAACCGGGCTCAGGGCGGCTAACACCAGTAAAATTACAATAAAACATAAAAGAAAAAAACCAATTAATTAAAATACGGGTTAAAATACAATTTAAAATTTTTTTTAATGCAGCCTCATTGGGCTACACCCCTTCTGTGTTGTATGTACCGGTATGATGTATGGTGGGGTGGTCTTGAGGTCCAGGGCAGGGAATTTCAAAATGTCTATACAGTATAAGGGCAGGCACACCTTTGTTCTGGGTTCTCCTCCTTTCTCCTGCCTGTGAGGGGAGCACCCTGTTGCAACAGTTCAATAACGATCAGGCTTACTAGCTGCTTTGCTTCTCAATATTCTCTGGTTGGCCTGTTATTTTCTCCTACCGATGGAGAAACTACAAAGAACTCTATAAGGGCTCTCGTGTACCCCATAAGGGAATAAGGGCAGATTTTGTTTACAACAGGCTTCATGTGCCAGCTTCACCGTTTTCTTCATTTGGTGCAGGAATTTTATTTTCAGTATAAACAGGACTCCGTTTTTGCACTTACACACCCACCCCACTTTTAATTGTTCTCCAAGACATGGAGGGGAGGAAATAGGAAAACAGGAACATTCCAGAATCAAATCAGAAACCAGGACGGCTTCTGTATTCCAGGATTGTCCCTGGAAAATAGGGACACTTGGGGGGGGGAGTGTATGTGATAGCATACCATATGCAGGGAGCCAACTCTGAAAGGCCTGTTCTCATGTCAACACCCTCTGCACCTCTCAGAGGAAGCACACAGAGAAGGGTCTCGGATGATAAATACAGAGTCCAGGTTGGTTTATGTGGAGAGGGGCAGTCCTTGAGGTTTAATGGGAAAGTGGGAATTTGAACCTAGTGCAAACACTCTAACCACTACACAACATTGCTGAAGCATCACCACTGTAGGTCACAGTGTTCCATGGGTGGTTAAGTACTTATTCAGTGTGCCTGCTCAAACAGCCATTGTCCCCACGCCACTGGCTTGAAAGGTCTATAAAGCTTACTGGTCAAGCTGGGCCTTTGTCTGTTTATTTACAACAAAAGCTGTATACTGCCATTTCATTTTTGAAAGTTACAACATTTATGTCTATATACAATAATAACTTTTATATGCCTGTTGTCTTTGTCCATTGTCTCCCTGCTTATTTAACTTATATGCAGAATTCGTCATGCGAAAGGCTGGACTAGATGAATCCCAAGCCGGAATTAAGATTGCCGGAAGAAATATCAACAACCTCAGATATGCAGATGACACAACCTTTTGAAGGCAGAAAGTGAGGAGGAATTAAGGAAGCTTTTAATGAGGGTGAAAGAGGAGAGCGCAAAATATGGTCTGAAGCTCAACATCAAAAAAACCAAGATCATGGCCACTGGTCCCATCACCTCCTGGCAAATAGAAGGGGAAGAAATGGAGGCAGTGAGAGATTTTACTTTCTTGGGCTCCTTGATCACTGCAGATGGTGACAGCAGTCACGAAATTAAAAGACGCCTGCTTCTTGGGAGAAAAGCAATGACAAACCTAGACAGCATCTTAAAAAGCAGAGTCATCACCTTGCCGACAAAGGTCCGTATGGTTAAAGCTATGGTTTTCCCAGTAGTGATGTATGGAAGTGAGAGCTGGACCATAAAGAAGGCTGATCACCAAAGAATTGATGCTTTTGAATTATGGTGCTGGAGGAGACTCTTGAGAGTCCCATGGACTGCAAGAAGATCAAACCTATCCATTCTTCAGGAAATCAGCCCTGAGTGCTCACTGGAAGGACAGATCGTGAAGCTCCAACACTTTGGCCACCTCATGAGAAGAGAAGACTCCCTGGAAAAGACCCTGATGTTGGGAAAGATTGAGGGCACTAGGAGAAGGGGACGACAGAGGATGAGATGGTTGGACAGTGTTCTCGAAGCTACGAACATGAGTTTGACCAAACTGCAGGAGGCAGTGCAAGACAGGAGTGCCTGGCGTGCTATGGTCCATGGGGTCACGAAGAGTCGGACACGACTAAACGACTAAACAACAACACAATAATAACACACAATAATAACACACATCTCTCTATCCTTCATCCAGGCAAGCAAAAGGTATTATCAGAGATCAAGGGATAATGTCCAGCCAGGCAAAAGTACTCAAGGACAGTATAAGCAGGACTGGTGAGTGCTATAGCCTAGAGCAGGAATAGGCAAACTACAGCCCTCCAGATGTTTTGGGACTACAACTCCCATGATCCCTAGATAACAGGACCAGTGGTCAGGGATGATGGGAATTGTAGTCCCAAAACATCTGGAGGGCGAGTTTGCCTATGCCTGGCCTAGAGACCTAAGGCCAGGCAGAGGGGTATGACAGGCTGAATACAGCCCCTGAGTGTAAGGTTCCTAACCCCTGATTTCCCCGTGCCTGATTCCTGGCTGGCTCACAACTCCAAGCAGCCTAAGGATTAGATACTAACTTTGTGGGTTTCTATTTTGGAAGCCTGCATAGGTCACCTTTCTCAACAAAGAGGCTGTGCCAAAGTGCCAGATTTCGAGGAAGATCTAGGCCTCTTTTATTGTCTAGTTCGGGTCTCTTCCGCATGCCCTCAATGAGAGAAGAAAAGCATATGCCTACTGCTCGCCAGTAGATGGTAGCACAGGCTTTGGCACAAGAAAGGCTCTTGGCTATTGTTATTTGCAGCTGTTGCATTGGATACAGTTGTGGGCTTGTGAAGGGGAGATGTTCAGTTTGGAGATCTGACACCCATCATTCTTGTGACTGGAAATCTCCATGGAAGTCTGTCCTCATGCCAACTAGACAGGGCATAACAATAACATGAGTCTTGCTGGATCAATGTGAAGATTCGTCTAGATCCAGCATCCTCTTGTTCATAGTGGCCAGCCAGACTTACTCTTTAATTTTGCTTATTACAAATATTTGTAACCCCCTATATGGATGGCATGGCATAAAATGAATAGACGATGCAATGGTGGAAATACTGGAAAGTGTGGGATAACACTTGCTTTGATACAAGGCCATTTCTTTTGGAAGACAAGCTGGATTACACATACTGTAACTTGGAGAGTGAATCAGGGCCTCTTTACTTCATCTTAAAGTCTGGAGCAGTTCTTAGGGTAGGAGGTGTTTTTCCAGATGAATGTGGCTTCATTAAGAGACTCGGGCTGTGACCCCCATGTATCTCAATCTGTCCATACTTTTCCACTGCCCTCCCTCTCTCACCCAGCTTATCTAGGGAACTGAACCATCTCATGGCTATTGGTGGAGCCCCGTTGTGGTCTAAACCACTGAACCTCTTGGGCTTGCTGATTCGAAGATTGGCGGTTTGAATCCGTTTGACGGGGTAAGCTCCTGTTGCTCTGCCCCAGCTTCTGGGAGCCTAGCAGTTTGAAAGCACGCCAGTGCAAGTAGATAAATAGGTACCACTGCGGCAGAAAAGTAAACAGCATTTCCGTGCGCTTTGGTTTCCACCACGGGGTTCCATTGCGCCAGAAGCATTTTAGTCCTGCTGGCCACATGACCCGGAAAGCTGTCTGTGGACAAATGCCGGCTCCCTCGGCCTGAAAGAGAGATGAACGCCGCAACCCCATAGTCAGACTTAACCATCATCTAGGGGTCACTTTCCTTAAATTTTTTTTTTAAAAAAAACCTTTTATACATTCAAAGCAATATCATGCCACTTCAAACATTCATGGTTTCCCCCCAAGAATTATGGGTGAGGCCTGTAATTTGTTAAGGGTGCTAAGAGTTGTTAGAAGACCCCTCTTCCCCTCACAAAGCTACCATTCCCAGAGCAATTTATCAATCAATCCTTCTTCCTAGGGAACTCTGGGAATGGTAACACTATGAGGGGAATAGGGCTCTCCTAACGACTGGACCTAATGGTCAGGGGTCCCTTTACCTTTTTTAACACCTCTCAGCACCCTCAACAAACTACAGCTCCCAGAATTCTTTGGGGGAAGTGTCAGTGAGAGAGAATATATCCCCTAAGCTAGCCTGCTGCTCTAGGGCACAGTGAAGGCTGCTGTTCCATCACAAGGCTGTGGGGAGGAATTAGACTCAGTGTACCTTTAAACCAAAATCTATTAATTCACACTTTCTGAAGAAATACTCAAATTGAAACACAGCCATCTTTTGAAATCTGCACTTACCCAATTTTTGCAAATCCAGTTCCCCAACCAGTGTTTACAAAAATGCATCTATTAGGGGAAAGTGTGCATAAAATATACAACAATCCATTTTATTCGGGGGGAATGGCTTTCAAAAATATGTACATTTAGTAAAAACTGTGTATAAAAAATGGGTTTGTTGGGAGAAATCTGCACTAAAATGCTGATGATCTTTCATGAGGATCTTTTTTTTAATTACAAATTGCTGCAAAATGTGCAGAACTGAATTTAAGATGGGAAAAAAATGAGAAACAGAGAGCAATAAAACTTACAGATCTTCCTGTCCCTAATCCATCTCTATCTGTCCCTATCAGCCCAGGTGGCTTCTGTACCTAGAATGGGGACACCCACCCACACATACATACCATTATCTACTTTGGTTTAGATCAGAGGCAGATTTAGGGTAGCGCAACCGGTTTGATCACACTGGATGCAAAGCCTTGGAGGCACCCTAGGAGATGCCACAACTATTATTTAGAGTGTGAGAGATCAAGGTTGCTGCTGGAATTTGAGACCCCAAGGTCTGCCACTGGAGGTGTGGAACCTTTATGCCTTAGGGCAGGGGTAGGCAACCTAAGGCCCATGGGCCACAAGAGGCCCATGGGGGTCGTTTAACTGGGCCCCGAGCCGCTCCCGAACTGAGCCGCCCGCTCGGCAAGTCCCCGCGCGCTGCACTAGACTGGCGCAGCGCAGTGCGGGGACTCGCTTCCGCGGCACCGAAAACCGCGTCTGCACAGACGCAGGAAATCTGGAGAGCGTGCAATCCGGTCCATGGAGGGATCTCCGCTGGAGTGAACCGGCCCAGGTGAGGTAAACCTTGCTGACCCCTGCCTTAGGGTCAACTGTGGCTCTCTAAGTCTTGCTCCCCAAGCCACACCCACTCTTCCAGGCCACGCCCCTCAACAGCACCTTGCTTCCAATCATCCTTGAGGATTTTTGCCAGGCAGAAATGTGTCCTTGAACTCTGATAATTCTGCTTCCTTGTGTGGATAGAGAATACAGGGTGTGCATATGAGAGAGAGGGTGTGTGTGCATACCCTCCAACATTTCTCCAATGAAAATAGGGACGACCTATTCCATAATATTAATTTCATTATTTTTACCCCAGCCATCTGATTGGGTTGCCCCAGCCACTCTGGGCGGCTTCCAACAGATATAAAAACATAATAAATCAGAGCTGCTTTCAGATGGCTCAGGAATCAGATAGTTCCATACCCTCTAACATTTCTCTGATGAAAATAGAATGTTCTAACTGGAACATTCCTGGATCAAATCAGAAACCGGGGCGGCTTCTTCTGTAAATCTGGGACTGTCCCTGGAAAATAGGGACACTTGAAGAGTCTCTCTGTGTTTGTTGAAACTACCCTACTGTAGCCTACTAAGGTAAAATTTGCATTCTCCTCTGCCCACTTTTGTCTCTGGCCCCAAACACCATGGGAACACTGCCTAGAAGGGAGCATGGCACTCTGGTGAAAAAAATAATGTTCCAATCCCTGTCCCTGCTTTAGGCAGCAAATGTCTTGTTTCAGCTCCAAAGAGAAATGGTTGCGCTTGTGGATCTTAGTTTGGAAGAAGAGCAAAAGGCAGCATGTGCCTCTCCCCCCCCCCTTCTGCCTTGGACCCAGCATCACATCCCATCATCTCAACTTGAGCAGAGACCGGAGAGCCTGCTCAATATTTCATGACGCGTCTCCTGGCGGCCTTCGTAAGTCACATTCCCTCTCCCTGCCACTCTGCATTTCTTTCCATGCCCTTGCTCCTCTCGGCAGCAGGAGAACCAGGGAGGGGGTGGTTGGAGGCTGTGCGCCCACGTACCTTTAAAGCACATTCCTCCTCCATCCGCCCAGAGAATCCCAGGAACGTTGTTGATCCCTCAAAGAACTACATTTCCCAGCAACCTTGGCAAACTATTGTTCCCAGGAATGGGGGGGGGGTGTACGCATTTGCTTGCTTGGGATGTGCTTCAAAGGTTTGTTGTGTACACAGCCACAGTTTAACAAGGATGGAGCTCTATGAATATTAGGAGTAGACCGCTCCCCCCCCACGCCTCCCTTGTTAAGATACTGTACTAGCATTTTTCAACAACGGGGCTGGGTTGGAAGTTAGATCAGAACAGGGGTCAGCAAACTTTTTCAGCAGGGAGCCTGTCCACTGTCTCTCAGACCTGGGGGGGGGGGACTATATTTTTTTTGGGGGGATGAACAAATTCATATGCCCCACAAATACAGTCATACCTCGGTTTAAGTACGCTTTGGCTTGAGTACTTTCAGTTTAAGTACTCTGTGGACCTGTCTGGAACAGATTAATCCACTTTCCATTACTTTCAATGGGAAAGGTCGCTTCAGGGTAAGTACACTTCGGGTTAAGTACAGACTTCCGGAACCAATTGTGTACTTAAACCGAGGTACCACTGTAACCTAGAGATGCATTTTAAATAAAAGGACACATTCTACTCATGTAAAAACACGCTGATTCCCGGACCGTCCATGGGCCAGATTTAGAAGGCGATTGGGCCAGATCCGGCCCCCCGGCCTTAGTTTGCCTCCCCTTGGATCAGAACCTACTGGTAGATCACTGGGTGATCTGTTGCGGATAGGTAAGGTTCTCTGACTCCGACAACTAAAAGCTTTCCCCCACCCCACCCCCAAAATTAGGCTGCTCGGGGAAAATTAGGAACATAGATAGCTTCTGTATACTGAGTCAGATCATGGCTGCATCTAGGTGAGTACTGCCTACCCCATGTGTGGGGAACTTCTGGCTTGTGGGCCAATTTGGCCTGGGATGCCATTTTCTCCAAACCACCCCCACTTGCCCCCATCCCCCAAATGTCATATATGATGTTGTTATAAGAAATTTAAGGTCTTAGATATGTAATAAATGTTCATAAATGTACCAAGCAAACACGTACATAAATATATAAACCACATGTCTGAAACCCCACAGAAAAAGTCCTGAAACCATTTTGTCCCTCCCAAATTGACCTCAAATATTTCTCTGCAAGGTCGAAGGAAAATGGAAAAGCCTCCCCATTGTCTTTTTGTTCACAAATCCTGTCTTAAGGGTATGTCTGTGTATGAATAGGGTGAGCCTGTGACCTGGCTCAGGAACTAAGTATTTATCATTACAAAAAGACTGGCCAGGCTCCCCAGGTAATCCAGTCAAGTGACCATTAACAGGTAACCTGCCAGACAGGAGATAAACACTCAGATTTCTGTTGTAGACCACCTTTTCTGTGATGTAAGTATGATGTATCTGGGGGTGGTCTTGGACTCCAGGGCGGGCAATTTAAAATGTCTCTATTAGGGCTTGCATACCTTTGTTCTGGGTCCTCCTCCTCTCTCCTGTGTGGGTGGGGGGGGAGCACCCTGTTGCAACAGCTTTAATAAAGATCAGGCTTACTAGCTGCTTTGCTTCTCAATATTCTCTGGCTGGCCTCTGTTATTTTCTCCTACCAATGGAGAACCTACAAAGGACTCTATAAGGGCTCTTGTGTACCCCATAAGGGAATAAGGGCCGATTTTGTTTACAACAATGTCAGGTGTAGGGCAGGTAGAGACTTGACTGCACTGCACAGCTGATCACAGCAGAAAGGAGTGTTGAAGTCACTGCTGGATCAAGCCTCCTAAGATCAGCTTTGCAACCAAGTTCTGCGAGGGGTAGGCTGCAGTTGCAAGGATTTTTTTATGAGGGAAGCCATGTGCTTTAAATGTATAGCGTGTACAGAGCTAGAATGTTGACCTGTTGGGAAAACAATCCAGGTACAGCAAATGTCCCATATGTTACTTGCAAAGCAGCCATAGTTAACCAACCAGTTTTTCAGAATTCCTTAAAGAAAGTGGAGTTTGCAGTCCATATTTTCAAGGATGGGTTGTTGTTTTTTTGCCTCTGAAGCAGCCAACCAAGGATTTAATCACCAGTCATTAAGACAAATATAGTGGATTACGTAGGCATACCAAGATAATGAGGTTTGTTATTTTGATGGCATCCATCATCTTGATGAGGTCAACATAGTGATGAGCAACCCACAGGACAGTGGCACCATAGTTCTTTAACCACAGAGGATTATGAATCAAACAGAACGATCCACGTACACTTACTGCTCACTTTGCCACAAAAATTACACACCCACCCTGATATGCATCTGGGATGTTATGTATCCTATATTATAGTCCTGTATTTGAATGAGTCCTGCCTGGTCCAACTCAGCTTTAAAGATAAAGCATCCTAAAAAGGAGAACCAGAAACTTGAAGTTGTCCAGAGAATGAACAGGCACACAGTTCACCTCTTTGCAGTTTCCTCCACTACAGTGAGATATATTGCATTACTATTGAGATTCTAGCAATTAGTTCTAAAATTGCATCTCTGCATCTACACTTTTTATGCAAGCTGGTGTCTCCTTTTGCCTTCTTCCTTGGCAATGTGGTGTAACCCACTGGAGTCATTGCAACAGACTGAAGCTGCTCCAGCCTCAACCAGCAGAGGGGAGCAATGCATTTGTCCCTACTGTACTTAGATCACTGATGGATGGGTAAAGAAGGCTGAGTTCTGTTTGGATGTGGAAGCCAGGCACTAAAAAGTGCTTTTGAATCAAGTATGATTTGCTTTTAAAAATATGAAACACAGAAGACTTGATGATGATATATAAGAGACTATAACAAAACAGAGCGAAACATCAGACATGTCTTTGACATCTGACATCTTTGACATCTGACAGGAGGGCGTTCCACAAGGCGGGGCGCCACTACCAAGAAGGCCCTCTGCCTGGTTCTCTGTAACTTCACTTCTCACACTGGGGGGAACTGCCAAAAGGCCCTCAGAACTGGACCTCAGTGTCCAGGCTGAACAATGGGGGTGTGTGGTTGATGCTCCTTCAGGTATATAGGGCTTTGTCCATTTAGGACTTTAACAGTTAGCATCAACACTTTGAATTGTGCTCAAAAATGTCCTGGGAGCCAGTGTAGTTCTTTTAGGACTGGCATATGTGTGTATACTAGTTTAGCTGTGGTATTTAATAGACTTATCGAATCATAGAGTTGGAAAAGTACCCCTAAGTGTCATCTAGTCCAACCCCCTGCAATGCAAGAATCTCAACTAAAGCATCCATGACAGACGGCCATCCAACCTCTACTTAAAAACGTCCAATGAAGGAGAGTCCACAACCTCCTGAGGGAGACCATTCCACTGTCAAACGCCTCTTACTGTCAGAAAGTTCTTCCTGGTGTTTAGTCGGAATCTCCTTTTTGCAACTTGAAGCCATTGGTCCAAGTCCTACCCTCCAGAGCAAGAGAAAACAAGCTTGCTCCATCATCTATGTGACAGCCCTTGAGATATTTGAAGATGGCTATCATATCTCCTCCCAGTCTGCTCTTTTCCAAGCTAAACATACCCAGCTCCTCATAAGTCTTGGTTTCCAGACCCTTGATCATCTGACATTTGTGCTACGTACACCCAAAAAGACATCAGAGGAGTCATAAAAACCCTTTGGTGCAATTTTTGGAGAGGGCAGCTTATCTCCATAAATTGCATCTACTTGCTGTAGAAAGTGCTTGGAATAATAACCACATTTAAAAATTTAATTTTGGTGGTGGGATCCTTCTTTGACAGACAATGCTTCAGGAACATAGGAAGCTACCTTAGATAATTGATCCATCTAGCTCAGTATTGTCTACAAAGATGGGCATCAAATCTCCAGAGTTGAAGTTATTTAGCTATATTACTTATAACTATAACATTTAATCATATTTCTTTTTAATAAAAATAGGTGTTTGTAAGTCATTCCACTGCCTTTGCACTCACTTACCAGAACACTGGAAGGTAGTGTTGTGGATCAAGCATTACCAAGTTTGGAGTTTTTGCCTATGGTTCCATTCCTGTCCCATTTTTCTTGCAAATTTCTTTTGTTCTAAATAAAATGGAGATGGGGAGAATAGCATATGCAAATTTTATCCACACCTGTGTCTTCTCTTTTTGCAATGAACATACGGGAATCAACCCTAGCTGCCAATCACTTCCTTTAAAGTAGCGTAAACTTACTGGCTTGAGGAGGATGAGGTCCTGCCCTGTCCCATAATCCCACTGCAGCAACCCTTGTTAAACATTACTTTCTTGTGTGGGAATAACATTTGGATTTGCTTGTGTTTTTGTTTCCTGCTTCCTATGCCATTCATTAACTTACAATCACATGCCTGGAAAGACAGGCTCTATGCCACCAGGCTAACCAAAGGTACTGTCTGCTTCCGTATGCAGAGGTCATAATCCTGGCACAGAGATACCTGTGGGCAAGTTAGCACCGTTCCTGTTGTAATCTGGTGCTGTAATTGCTGCCAGTAACAAAAGACCTGCATCCAGAAGATGAGGACACCATCCTGGGAGGCTCCCTAAGGTCAAATCACCAAGTGGTCACTTTGCAATGCTTTGCCTGGGATGTTTACTGCCTGTCTGCCTTCTAGCTCACCTGTAGCCAACTTCTGTGCCACTTTGGTCTCTAAGCTCTGGGGTCTTTACAGACTCTGGGTACCGCTTTTGGAGGATCACAAGCAGGGCGTCCCAGAAGCATTTGGTTGGCAAGAATCCTAGACAAGGCAGGCGTTTGGTTTGATCCAAGTCCAACTATGTAGTTTGTGGGGAGATCGCAATAAAGAACACAGCGGGAGACAGAATGTGGATCCAGAAGGTTGCCCAGAATGAAAGCAGGCGCCCCCTTTTATTGTAAAGTTTCAGAACTGTCAATGATTAACTAGAGGTACATTCTTCATCCAATGACAATTGGTCAAGCCCCAAAGAGGTGGTGTTCTTGCATAGGTCACATCCTGCCAACACCCCAAAAACCCACCATAAGGCAAGTCCCTGTTTCTCACGTTCACCATGATCATGCCTCTGTCACCTGCCCACTCCTCAAACATCCCCCTCCTCTCTAACTCGTGATCCTTGGGGTTTTTCCACCACTCTGCCATTCTCTCATTGTCTTTCTCCTCACCTGGGTCTGACCCTTCAGGTTTGGACTAGCCTCCCCTGTTCTAACCTGCTCTAACTGGTTCCATCAGGATCCTCCCAACTCTGGCCAGTCCAGTAGTGACCTGCTGCCCTCTAATGTCCCCCTGACCCAACTTGCAGATGCGTGTTTGTGCATACTGACGTACAGGAAGGTTTGCCAGCACTGTATGTTGTGTTTGATAGCTGAGGGTTTTGATAGCTAGCTTTTTATCTGATGCGGTTTGCCGACATCAATCTAAAATAACTGCTACAGTAGTTACATTATGTCCAAATATAGAAGAATAAATAGTATTATACATGCCCCAGTCTCCAGGTGGTAAGAGATCTCAGGTGTTCCAGTACGTACTTGGGGTTGGGGTTCCTATAACCTCCAACATTTCTCCAATGAAAATAGGGGTGTCCTATTCCATTATTATTATTATTATTATTATTATTATTATTATTATTATTATTATTATTACTACTACTACTACTACCACCACAGTGGTACTTTGGTTCTCAAATGCCTTGGTTAACGCCAAAAACCCAGAAGTAAGTGTTCCAGTTTTTGAATGATTTCAGAAGCCGAACGTCCGATGTGGTTGTCAGCTATTGTTTCCGGTGCGCCTGCACCAATCAGAATCTGCACCTTGCTTTTCAAATGTTTCGGAAGTCAAACAGACTTCAGGAACGGATTAAGTTTGGCACTTTTGTTTTTGCTATTTATTTTGCATTTTTGTTTTTGAGGCTTTTTCGGTAAATTTGTTTTTGTCACTGTGTGGATCCCAGTTCAGCTACTGATTGATTGATTGATTGATTGATTGTGTGACTGCGGAAATGGATAAAAGCCCCCCCATCCAAACAATGACTATCATCAGTGCAGGTAAGAAAATTTTTTAATTTTTATCATCTACAACACTGTCTTATTTATTTTATAATACAGTACATTGATTATTGCTTTCATTTTATGGATCAATGGTCTCAATAGGTAGGAAAATCCATGTTAAATTGCTGTTTTACGGGTTGCTTTTAAAAGTCTGGAATGGATTAATCCGTTTTGCATTACTTTCTATTAAAAAGTGTGCCTTGGTTTTTGAACGTTTTGGTTTTGGAACAGACTTCCAGAATAGATTAAGTTTGAGAACCAAGGTACCACTGTATTATTATTCTATTTATACCCCACCCATCTGACTGGGTTGCCCCGGCCACTCTGGGCAGCTTCCAACATACATAAAAACATAATAAGACATTAAAGATTTTTTTTAAAAAACTTCCCTATACTGTATAGGATTGCCTTCAGATGGCTTGGGGGTTGGAGAACTCCATACCTTCCAACATTTCTCCAATGAAAATAGGGGTGTCTTATTCCAGGATCAATTCAGAAACTGGGACGGCTTCTGTAAATCCGGGACTGTCCCTGGAAATCAGCCTTTTCTGTGATCTAAGTTTTATTTACAAAAATTTATCAACTGAGAATAAGATGGGACAGTTCACTTCATTAACACTCATACAGATCGTGCTCCCCACTCCCCCAGGTTTCTCGGAATGAGTCCTAATGCCATACTCCTGGATCCAGCACTGAAACTCTCTTGTCTCTTTCAGTGGTGCCAACTTGAATAAAATATTGTGGGGGCCCAGGTAAGCCTCGGCCCACATAGTCACATGATGCAGTGCACACACCCCATTTGAATGGGAATGCAAATGAACTTTGTGATGGGCTGGCCCTCTCAAATATTTTATTGTGGGGGTCGAAGTCCCCATGGCTCCTATGGTCTTTTTCCAGCTTCAGCCCCTGAAATGACTGTCCTATGGTTTCTTTCAGACACGGGCCTCTTGCAGTTTATCACCTCCAGCCAGTCTCCAACTATTCGTTTCTGTGCCAACTCATTGCACCAGCTTACATTACAAAGCAGATATGCAACAGACCTGGCTAGGCTATTGACTTAAGATTGATTTGACCTCTTTAGCAGTCTCTTTTTTTCTCCAGCATCTAGTGTTGCAGTTGAAGAACCCGCAGCACTGATTATTGTGCATATGTAATTCAACATCACCCTTGGACATCTTCCATTCCTTTTGATCGAGTGAATGACTTTCAGAAGTTGCTGGATCCGTGTGCAAAATCACTGATTTGCAACTGTCAGCCTTCACAATGAAGAAGTGCTGGCTCCACCTACTGAGGCTGCCCGCTGGATCCGGAGAGGGCTTTCTGTTCCAATTGAGCCCTCCTTCAGCAAGAAGGACTTCCCTGAACTCTGGCCTCTCCAGACTGATATTTGAGCTCCACTCTTACGGAGTTTGCAGCCCAAGCCCTGCACAGAACTCTCTAGGTTGTCACTGAAGCCTCACCTCCACACTGCTCAGGCTGTTGCATAAAATAGAACAGGTGTGGTTCTATATTATTGGCCATTCTTGGATCTTGAATTCTGGCTTGCTCCTTCATCCTGCCTCCTGGTTCATCCTTTGGTCCTGATTACTACTGACTTTGTCCCACAGTTCACACCACTGACAATGTCCCAGCCTGGTCAATGGCATCCCACTAATGTGCATGTTTCCTTAAGATGATATCAGTGGCTACTTTTATTGTTGCAGGTACACATCAAACCCCTGTGTTTATAGAAGGAGAAAGATTTTGATTGCTAGAGGCTTGAGGAAAAACAAATGAGTTGGCCAATGCATTCTTGACAAATGTAGTACAGCAGGAAAACAGTTGCAAAAGGCATTAGAGTACAAATTGATGATGATGATGATTTTTAAAAAATAAATGTTTTAAAATGTCACAAAATGGTACACAAGGGGTGCAGGTGTTATGGGTCAGAAGACATTTCTGACTGTCTTCTGACCCATAAGACATTCAAGTGCAACTGGAGCTTTGTTGTTGCTGTTGTTTAGTCGTTTAGTTGTGTCCAACTCTTTGTGACCCCATGGACCAGAGCACACCAGGCACTCCTGTCTTCCACTGCCTCCTGCAGTTTGGTCACTCATGTTGGTGGCTTCAAGAACACTGTCCAACCATCTCATCCTCTGTCGTCCCCTTCTCCTTGTGCCCTCCATCTTTCCCAACATCAGGGTCTTTTCCAGGGAGTCTTCTCTTCTCATGAGGTGGCCAAAGTATTGGAGCCTCAACTTCAGGATCTATCCTTCCAGTGAGCATTCAGGGCTGATTTCCTTCAGAATGGATAGGTTTGATCTTCTTGCAGTCCATGGGACTCTCAAGAGTCTCCTCCAGCACCATAATTCAAAAGCATCAATTCTTTGGTGATCAGCCTTCTTTATGGTCCAGCTCTCACTTCCATACATCACTACAGGGAAAACCATACCTTTAACTATACGGACCTTTGTTGGCAAGGTGATGTCTCTGCTTTTTAAGATGCTGTCTAGGTTTGTCATTGCTTTTTCCCCAAGAAGCAGGCGTCTTTTAATTTCGTGACTGCTGTCACCATCTGCAGTGATCATGGAACCCAAGAAAGATCACGGAACCCAAGAAACTGGAGCTTTAGGTTTGCACAATTAAAGTGGATTGAAATCCTCCATTGCCCACTTTTAAATCCACTTTTTAAAAAGAGAACAAGACTTTTTGCAGTTAGGAAAGTGCCAGGGAAATGCACTGAAAAGTGAAATGAACTGATGATTAATGGGATGATGTATAAACACCTCACAAGCAAATAATGAATGATCCTGCAAACAAAACAGATTGAATGCTCATTAAAGACAAGACATAGTCTGACCCCTGAATAAGATATGTATAAGCAGATGCTCAATAAACAGATAATCTGCGGGACTTATTGGATTGTGTTATTTGTTATCCATGATGTTACAGGCACTGTCCAGCACCTGCCCACAATGTTCATGCAACCACATTCCACACAATTCTCAACAGGTGTAGAATTTTTTTTTGATAGTTTGAGCACCAGGAAAATGCGATATTCCCAAATCAGAAGGGCTTCCTTGAGTGTAGACTAGTTCGTCTTTTTCCCTGCAACAAATGAGAAACAATTCTGTGTGTTTCACTTTGTCTGAAAAGGCCCTTTTTTCTTTTTCTTTTATATATATATATACTTTTCATCCCCTTTTTAAAATGCCTAAGCACCGATAAGAAGCCTCAGAAGGTACTTCGGCGACAAGCTTAAGGATTAACTTACGCAGGCTGTGCAATGATCTTTCACTCAGAGAGCAAGTCCTGGGGCTGGTAGGCAAGTGAAGAGGGTGAGCCTGGAAAGGTAGGAGGCCTGTTCCTTTAACTGTACCAGCTGGAGAAAATTCCAGGCTCTGGGAATGCAGCTTTCGCTCAGTGAGGCGAAGGAGCTGGGAGCAGGGTCTAAGTGCTTTGTGGCTGCTGGATGCTGATGGGATGTGATGGCTGCAGCCAGGCGTGCAGGTGGAGATTGCACTCGGCTGCTGCCTCTGGGATGGGGGTGGGGAGAGGTGAGCCTCAAAAAGCAGTGGAGATGGCAGATGCTACAGAGGGAATGGCAGCATTCTCTGGCAGGCACCTGCAAAGGGCACCTGCTCCTTCCCCTCTGGCAGCAGCCAAATGAGGGCTTTGCAGGCCATTGTTCATCGGCTGGAAGGGAGAGGGGAGAAATTCTATTAAGGTTTGCTTTTAAATGCAAACCTGCTAAATTTGCACATTCCAAAAACATGCAGACTGAAAAATCCTTTGAAATGTGGCCTTCTCCAAATGTTGCAGTGCAGTGTCCCAGTTTTGTAATGCATACAAAAATGCACATGCTAGGGTAAAGTGTGCATAAAAAGTCATATATTAGTGGAAACAGCAGGCAAACCTGTATTATATTATGGGATATTGTTGTGTGCACAACACACATTTTAATCACATGACTTGGTGCCCTCAGTCAATGAGAACACCTGGTTCCTCCTTTCCTCAAGATAAAGCCTCTTGTGAGGAAGTGGGAACTGTAACTTACCCAGCCACAAGAAGCTACAATCGCCAGCGCCTTTAACAAACTACAGTTCCCAGGATTCTTGGAGCTGAGGTCAAGTGTTTGAACTGTATGGTGCGTATGCAGTCTTTCTTTGGACTTTTCCAAGACCCAAGCAGAAGAAACAGAGGGCTGTGACCCAACAGCTCAGTCAGTAGAGCATGAGACTGTTGATCTCAGGGTTGTGGGTTCGAGTCCAACATTGGGCAAAAGATTCCTGCATTGCAGGGGGTTGGGCTAGATGGCCCTTTGTGGCACCTCCCAACTCTACAGTTCTATGAAACCAATGTTAGGCTTACAGAGCAGACCTACTGGCGTTAATGAGGCTATGTTTGTCACTTCCATTAATCTAAATGGGCCTGAGTAGGCCTGACATTAGCTGCAACCCAGGTTCTCTACCTTAGCATGGAGAGACACAGCACCTTTCATTGGCTGCTGCTCTGAAAGTGCTGCATCCTCCATACGCCAGCTGAGGAACCAAGGGTGCACAAAGGCAATATCTGAGCTGCAACCTCCAGTGGATTTGCAAGGTGCTTTGCTTTGTGCTGTGTCTTCTAGTCAGAGCCAGGCTGAAGGAGAGGACAAAAAAGAGGTGACTCCCATGTGGTGAGCTAGAGATTGTCTTGCAGCAGCAACAGCAGCAGCAGCAGCAGCAGCACTCTAAACCAGCCCCGTCTGTGAAATCAGCCATCCCAGCGAGCCTAGGGACCCCACCCCACTCCCTCCTGCAGAAGGACTAAATCAATCATTTCAGTCCTCCTGTTCTGCCAATAGGGATGGAAGAACCAGTGAAGGCAGTGAATGTCCTGTGTGAGTGCCTGGAGGCGGTTGGAGGATGGATGGCGGCTAACAGATTGAGGTTGAATCCTGACAAGACAGAAGTACTGTTTTTGGGGGACAGGGGGCGGGCGGGTGGGTGGGACTCCCTGGTCCTGAATGGGATAACTGTGCCCCTGAAGGACCAGGTGTGCAGCCTGGGAGTCATTTTGGACTCACAGCTGTCCATGGAGTCACAGGTTAATTCTGTGTCCAGGGCGGCTGTCTACCAGCTCCATCTAGTACACAGGCTGAGACCCTACCTGCCTGCAGACTGTCTCACCATAGTGGTGCATGCTCTAATTATCTCCCGCTTGGACTACTGCAATGCGCTCTACGTGGGGCTACCTTTGAAGGTGACCCGGAAATTGCAATTAATCCAGAATGCGGCAGCTAGACTGGTGGCTGGGAGCGGCCGCCGAGACCACATAACACCGGTCCTAAGAGACCTACATTGGCTCCCAGTACGTTTCCGAGCACAATTCAAAGTGTTGGTGCTGACCTTTAAAGCCCTAAACGGCCTCGGTCCTATATACCTGAAGGAGTGTCTCCACCCCCATCGTTCTGCCCGGACACTGAGATCCAGTGCCGAGGGCCTTCTGGTGGTTCCCTCAGTGCGAGAAGCAAAGCTACAGGGAACCAGGCAGAGGGCCTTCTTGGTAGTGGCGCCCGCCCTGTGGAACGCCCTCCCATCGGAGGTCAAGGAGATAAACAACTACCTGACATTTAGAAAATACCTAAAGGCAGCCCTGTTTAGGGAAGTTTTTAATCTGTGATATTTGATGTATTTTAATGTTTGTTGGAAGCAGCCCAGAGTGGTGGGGGAAACCCAGCCAGATGGTCAGGGTATAAATTAATAATAATAATAATAATAATAATAATAGAAATTGGATCCAGGTTGTATTTAAGGGTGAATTTATCTAGTCTACATTTTCAAGAAGAAGAAGAATGTGAATCAAAATACAGCTATACCTGTATTTCAGAATTCACCCCTCTCTGAATTTTGAGTTCTCCAGCCAAGAAATGAGTGCAAAAATGCATATGCTCATGTTAAGCATGCATATAAGCATATCTATTATTGAAAACAGCATACCAAAATGTGGGGAAGGTTACACTGGTCAGAACTGCTTGCAAAAATAAATGTGTTTTCTAAGGCAAATTCACACTAAAAGGCTGGTGAACTTTCACAGGGACTTGCAAAAAAACCAATAATTTGCAAATGGCTGCGGCAAGGCAGAGAACGGAATTTAGAAAAATGAGAAACCGAGAAAATCTGTAATTGACAGATTTGTCCAGCTATAGCTACCAGGCAGCAGTGAGCTTCAGCCGTGTGGAACTGGCTTCATGCACTGATTAAATGAGACCCCCACAATTCCTACTTTCCCCATGATAAGCCCCTGGAGAGGAATTGGAGCAGATCCACTGCTGTACCAGCACAGTTGAGGGGATGCTGAGGGCCCATCAGCCATTGACAGGAGAGCTGAGACAATGCAGGCATGGCTGAAGTGAGAAGCGGGCCTTTTATGGAAAGGAAGGCCCTGGCAGGAACCTTTATCTGCCCCTGTCCCCCAGGGAATGCAGCCCACTCCGCTTTCTGCTGCTGCCAGATAGGGCTATAGAGATGGCCCCTGGAACTTCCTTTCTCCTCAGCTGCCTGCAGCAACTGTGTAGTCAAACAGGGAGAGGGACTCGGCCTCTGCTGAACTCTGGGGCCTGCAGGAATATTTTTGGGGCAGCAGCAGGTTGGCAAAGTAAATACTCTGAATAAATAAATAAACAAACACAACTTTTATCAGATAACTTTTATAACATTCATTGGATTGTTTTCTATGGGGCAGCGATCACATTTTCACCAGGGAAGACCTGAAGGAAAGACTTAGAGCCCCACACGGACTGGGGCTCCATTGTTGGGTGTATTCTGCAACGCATTCTTGAAGCAATAATTCTGCATTAGCGGAGGATTGATTCTGCTTTACTTCGTTCTGGGATGCTTCCCCATTGCAACCCCATTATTGCTGTCCGGCAGGGCTATAGCGCAATGAAAACAAGGGAAAAAATGAACTGGAACATTTGTGAGTGTAAAAAGTTACAGAAATTCAGCAGGAAGTTGCAGGGCGTGGTGTAGATACATTTTATGAATCTACATAAAATGGTGGCGCTGTGGGTTAAACCACTGAGCCTAGGGCTTGCTGATCAGAAGGTCGGTGGTTCGAATCCCTGTGACGGGGTGAGCTCCCGTTGCTTGGTCCCAGCTCCTGCCAACCTAGCAGTTCGAAAGCACGTCAAAAATGCAAGTAGATAAATAGGAACCACTACAGCGGGAAGGTAAACGGCATTTCCATGTGCTGCTCTGGTTTGCCAGAAGCGGCTTTGTCATGCTGGCCACATGACCTGGAAGCTATACGCCGGCTCCCTTGGCCAATAATGCGAGATGAGCGCGCAACCCTAGAGTCGGTCACGACTGGACCTAATGGTCAGGGGTCCCTTTACCTTTTTAAGAAAAGAAATTCAGGGGCGAGGGCAGCTGCTTGCCTTGACACACACATAGCAGACTCTCCAACTGTCCCTATTTTCCAGGGACAGTCCTGGATATACAGAAGCTGTCCTGGTTTCTGATTTGTTCCTGGAATGTGGCTTCTAGAAGCTGTCAGCATATAACAGCGACCACAGCCCAGGAAACGGCTTCAACTAGGCGGCTAAACCAGGCTAGGGTAGCCAATGAGTCTCAAACCTCGGTGAGTTAGGAACTTCTCCTGAATGCAAAGACAGGCTCTGGCAGATCGAGCGGACAAGACCAATAGTGTGTCCAGTGGTCAAGAAGGCAGTTTCTGCATGTGCTGTAGAGGGAAAGGAGGTGTAGATGGGTGTCAGGAAACAATGGAGTGCACTTCAGGGGGTGAGGTCAAACTGCTGCATTAGCAACACCAAAGTGACCTCCCTGGGGCACAAGCCTGGGCGGGCAGGGTGTTTGAAGGTCCAGGGGTGCCCAGACAACAAGGCTTCATAGATGTGGTCCAAAGAATAAAAGGAGCACTGAAATATACTCGGAGTCGAGCAAGCACCAATATAAACAAAGCTGACATCAAGCCCTACATATATTAAGGAAAACAGAAACATCGTCACCTACTCTCACCCCCATCTACCCTCCCATCCCCTTTCCACCTCGTTTCCCCTCTTTCTTCTTAGTGTCTTAACAAATGAAACGGATTTGCAAAAATGATACATGTTAAAATATGAGTGACACTGCACACACCTTTGTAATTCAAGAAATCTTTAATAAAAATATTTTTTTAAAAAAAGATGTGGTCCAAAGGAAAACAGAGCAATACCTTTGGCATACGCTTGGCTGCAGGAGTTACCAGAAAGAGGTGTACAAGGTGCCATCCAACCATCTTATGGACTTCATTCTGGATTTGTGTAGGGTTTACAGTTTACACCTTAGCTTTTTCTTCTCTCTAAGATAACCCACAAGGCAGCAGAGGTTTGCAATCAGAGTTTTCCTGATTGCAAGGTTCACGAGCCCCACAGCCCCTCACCACATGCAGAAACCGCCTTCTTGAACCCACTGTTGGTCTCATTCACTCAGTCCACCGGAGCATGGAAGATAGAATGCTCATCTAGCAAAAGGGTATTTGTTCTGATCTAGCAGTGTTTATCTTAAGTGATGCTCTCAGATGCCCCTGTTGCCAAAGAACCTGCATCACACCACGTTAGACTGCTCATCTAGCCCCTGTATTGCTTTCTCTGACTGGTAGCAGCTTTCCAGGGTCTCAGTGAGAGTCGCTTCTCCACCACCTGCCTGTCTGAACCTTTTAACTGGAGATGTCAGGGACTTTCTGCGTGTAAAGCGTGTGGTCCATTAGTGAGCTATGAGCCCTTCTCCTGCTAAGGCAATCCTCCCCAAATTATGAACAAGCAAAACCACATCAAGTCCGGAAGCATGAAACACACCGCCCCCCCCCCAAACAAAAACCTTTTATGGTATATGGGGCATGCATATGCCCAACTCAAAACGCATGGAGCAGTGTTGAAAGTGTGATAGTGGAATAACTGCCCCCAGTACTGTCATGACCACAAACCATTATGAATGCACAAGAGAAAGGACATCGGGAGGTGCCCCCCAAGTGTGGAAGCCCCAAACAGGGAGGCAGCAACATCACCTTCCAGCCATTTTAGGCACACAGCAGAATGAAGGAATCCTAGGCTGTGTTGGCTGTGGTGGGAAGTTTAATCTTGGTGAATGTTCAGGTTGCATTTGCGAGAAGAAGCCTTTGCATCATCTGGCTGGATTTGCAGAGATATGTGGCTTGTGAAATATTCATCGTATCTCTCTACTCGGGACATGAAATGGCTCTAAATTACTCTAAATATTTCATTGTCGGGGCCGGGGATACAATCTCATCACTTGAGGGCTGACACGCAAAAGCAGTGTGCGATGTGTGTGTCCTAAAGGCATAAGCTATATTGGCTGCCTCAGAACGGCCTCAGCCTCTCTTGTGCAGTTGGGCATGGGTAAGCTGAGATTCTTATGGGAGAAGACAGGGGCATTATGGGAGAATTTGGTGAGGAGGGAGCACCTGCCAGGTGTTGTAGAAGGCCAGGCACCTTTCCCTTTCACCATTCTCCTTCTCTCCATAGTCTCATCTTTTCAAACTCCATCCTTTCATTTCCTCCTCCTCCCCCTCCCCTCCTCCCTCATCTCTCCCCTCGCCCAGTGCCGAGCAGCTCTTGTTAACGCGTTGTGAAAGGAACATTCCTGGACCCATGTCTTGTTGAAAGCAATTCTCCACCACATTAAATGTGTAGGATCTGCAAGATGCCCTGAACAACCAAGTTTATTTCCAGGGCTGAGGAGGGCCAACACGCTGTGCTTAACAGTGACTGCAGCACGATCTCTGGGTTTATACAAGCCATACATTTAAATCCTCACAAGAATCCTGAGAACTGAGGTTTGATAAGGGTGCTGGGAATTGTAGCTCTGTGAGGGGTGAACTGCAGCTCCCAGGATTCTTGGTGTGTGGTTGGATGTGCTTTAAATATATGGTGTGTATGCAGCCTAAGGCTGTGATCCTAACCCCATTTCTGTGAGATTAAGCCAGGCTTCCTCAACCTCGGCCCTCCAGATGTTTTTGGCCTACAACTCCCATGATCCCTAGCTAGCAGGAGGTGATGGAAATTGTAGTCTCAAAACACCTGGAGGGCCGAGGTTGAGGAAGCCCTACTGAATTCTATAGGACTTATTTCTGAGTAGACATTGTTAGGATTTGTGTATTTTATTTCCTCTAGAGCAGTGGTTCCCAACAGGTGGTCCGGGGACCCCCAGGGGTCCGCGAGCTATGCCAGAGGGGTCTGCAAGATGCTATTAGAATAAAAAATATATTAAATATATTTCGTATGATAACAGATATTTTGTTTTGGCCGCTTCCTGCATGAGCAGAGTCTAGCGCAAAACTAGAATTAGATAGAGGCAGTAGTTCTGCTGTATGCCGTTAGGTGGTGCTTTACAAACACTACTGTTTTGCAAAGAGGCAGCGCACGCATTCTACTAACGCTCACCTCCCCAAGATGCTTTGCGCGCGTCGGCTTCATTTGTGCGCTACTGCGCAGGTACACTGTCTTCTCCATTCCCCTCCCTCCTCCCTGGCGCACGCTGCCTCTTTGCAAAACTCTTAATTTGGCTCTCACTTTTTAATTTTAGGATTAGGAATTAATGGGGGTCCTTGTCACAATAGCGGCTCGATGAGGGGTCCTCAAGAAAATTTTGTTGGGAACCCCTGCTCTAGAGCAGGGGTGGGGACTCTGGGTCTAGGGATGGATGGATGTATCAATTTCTGATTCCCTCTGTTTCTCATTTTTACAAACCTTAAATTCAGTTCTCCACATTTCCACCATTAGATTAGGGGATACAGCTCTGAAAAAAAAAGATATTGGGCAAAACTGCATGTTAACACCTGTATGTTAGGAGAAATTTCCCTTAAAATGCTGATATATTTTCAATGATGTATCAGTGGTATTTGACACCTGTAAAAGTAGCAAAAATGTATAGAACTGCTTCTAATGTTTGCTGGAAATGTAAGGAGAAAAAAGGCACCTTCTACCATATGTTTTGGATGTGCAAGATAACTAAAGCATTCTGGGAAATGATTTACAATGAGTTGAAAAAAATGTTTAAAATGGAATAATGTGATTGAGGCCTGCAGCACTTTCTCAAAACTTGTCCAGAAATGTTGTCAGCCCCTCATCTACACCAGTGTCCCTCAACTTTGGGTCCCCAGATGATGCTGTACTACAATTCCCATCCTCCCCAGCCAGCTTAGTCAATAGTCAAGGATGATAGGAGTTGTAGTCTAGCAACAAGTTTGAGAAGCACAGCTCTGCACTGACTGGCAGAGTCTTTCCTATATCTCAGGTGGGAGTCCTTCCGAGCCCTACCTGAAGATGCTAGAGATTGAACCCGAGACCAGCTGCTCTGTCACTGAGTTTCTGTCCACTGGGCTGCAGTCACCAACAAATAAATTAAAACTCATTGGATAAGGTGGTTTTTTAATGTGTCATGTTATGTGACAGACATAACTATAGGAGGATCTACTTTGGGATCTGGTTTTTGCTTCTAGTGGGTCCTTTGGTTAGTTTAGCCCAAGGTTTCCCAAACCAGGGTCTCTAGCTGTTTTTGGACTACAATTCCCATCATCCCTGACCACTGGTCCTGCTAGCTAGGGATGATGGGAGTTGTAGTCCAAAAACAGCTGGAGCCCCTGGTTTGGGAAACCCTGGTTTAGCCTCAAGGTTTAGGAACAAGTTAAGCACAAACTCATACCTGCCATTGAGCAAACAGCTGTGTCTTTTCCTTCTTGTAAGAAGTTGGCAAGGCTGCCACCCTAGACAGGAGCTGGCAGTCTGTTTTGCAGGGCAGGAAAGTCCTAACAGGTTAAGGCCAAGAGAAAACTTTTCCTAGCCTAGTAAGGCTCTGGCTTGCTCTGTGAGTTCCCCCAACGCAGGCTCCCTCCCTAGAGACCTGGGCTGCTGCTGCGCTCTCCCTTCTGTCTCTTGGGCTTTACTATTTAAGGCAAATCTCTCCAGGCTCTCAACCCATCTCCATCCTTCTTTTTAAAAATAACTTGCTGGGAATAAACAGCTCAGAGCACAAGTCTATAAATCAGGTATTCCCAGGCTGCACCCAGCCAAAGCACAAGGAAAAAGTGGGGAGCAATGGTCTCCAAAACGAGAAAGGATACCCATGCTTCCACCAGTCCTAATTAGGATTGTCTTAACTGGACAGGTAAAGCCAGTTCAATGGCTATACTTCTATGTTGGGTGAGGTTTTGCCTGTTGAATTTCTGCCTGTTCCATGGCACTTAAATGCCCAGCTGGCCTAGCTGCAGGGCAGTGGGGGGCAGGGGCAGGCCAGTTCTAAATTGGGTTGGGATTCACTTAGGACTGACCTCATCCATTTTATTTCTGGGCCATGGGCACATTTGAGTTTTGGAGTGAGCACCATGGATGCCCCTCCCCTCTGGTTGTCACTGTCCTGAATTACACCCACCTGAAGATCACACCCGCCACTTACCCAAAGGATCTGGGTAAGATTTGGATCTAGCGGAATTATTATGAACCTTTAAAAGCCCACAGAGCTGGAAGAGGAAGTGGGGAAAGAGCATCCCTTTCCCAGCTTCCTCCTTCACCTCTAGGCATTTTCCAGAAAAGGAAAAGGCAGCCACTCTCACCGCTTCGTGACAAAAGAGGCAAGTGCAGGCTACTCCTAGGCTCCTTGGGCACTAGGGAAAGGCCTCGTGGACTTTCCACGTTGGTGACCCCTGGCGTAGGGTGAGAGCTCAACTCAGAACACAGATTGGGTTTCTTGGGTTTCTCCATTGTGACGAGCAGGTTTACATATCACCAGACAGCAGCCATTACATTATGTCTGTGACAGAGCGGGGAAGAGAAGGGAAGCAGGGCCATTAGCTTGGTGGAAATGCATGATTATATGCATTTCCATGAGAAACCCCTGAAAAATCCCCTTTCCCCTGGTTGTGCCCCAAGAATAAGCCCCACATGGTGTAGGAAATGGTTAGAAGAGCTGGTTGTGGGAACAGGGGTGGGGAGGAGGAAAGGATCAGCACCCACTTTCTGCCCTGTGTTTTTTTCACCTTCAATACCGGTAACTCATTTCCCAACTTTATACCATCTTGGCTTGGCCCAAGTCCTAAGTTACACAAGCGCTTATTGTATCTTTACTTACTATCTTGATTACAAGAAGCTCCCATGTTGTGCTCATAATAACCCTGTGAGGTATAGTTACAGGTAGGTAGCCGTGTTGGTCTGAGTCGAAGCAAAATAAAAAAATTCCTTCAGTAGCACCTTAAAGACCAACTAAGTTTTTATTTTGGTATGAGCTTTCGTGTGCATGCACAGTTCTTCAGATACACTTGAAACAGAAGTCAGTCCCTTATGTATATACAGAGGGTGGGGGTGGGTGGGAATGGGTGATGGGCTGATGGGAGTGGTAAACCTGTAGATGGCTGTTAACGACTGCTGATGACTGCAATTGGTCCTGCGGGGGAAAAGCAAGGGCTGAGGCGCTAAAGAAAGCTTGATCATGCATAATGAGATAAGAATCCAATGTCTTTGTTCATCCCAGGTGGCTCCATGGTTTTAAGCTTGGTAATGAGTTCCAATTCAGAAACTTCTCTTTCCAGTCTGTTCCTGTGAGGTATGTCAGGCTGAAAAATGGAGACCGATTCAAGCTTCATGGCTGAGCAGGGAGCTGAACCTGGGTCTGCCAGCTCTACTCTGATTTTCTAACCATTGCACCACATTGATTCATCATGTTAGACCAGGGTTGAGTAACCTAGGTGGTTCTCCAGATGTTGCTGGACTTCCAACTCCTACCAGATTAAACCAGCTACAGGTAGGTAGCCGTGTTGGTCTGACGTAGTCAAACCAAAATTTAAAAAAATCCTTCCAGTAGCACCTTAGAGACCAACTAAGTTTGTCACGAAAGTTCATACCTATGACAAACTTAGTTGGTCTCTAAGGTGCTACTGGAAGGATTTTTTATATATACATTGTTCAGATTAAACCAGCACACCCAATGGCAAGGGATGATGGGAGCTGCAGGCCAGCACTGTCTGGAGGTCCACAGGTTCTGCACTCCTGAGTTAAACCCTCAGAGGCAAGTGGTGGCAGTTGCACACTGTCATGGACTGGTTGGACAGAAGAATGATGGGAAGAACCAGCTGAGGAACCACCAAGGGAAGAAGACTCAGAGCTCGGGGAGTGGTGGTGGGATGATGATGAGTGGTCAGAGGGAGAAGACTGGGAAGAGGAGATGTCAGAAGCTGAAGGGGTAACAGAGCTTAGTGAGCAGGGAGAGTCTGTGGCAGAGAGAAGTCCAGAATCAGAGGCAGAAGCTGAAGCAGGAGCATGGGGTGAGAGAGGTCAAAAGGCAGTAATGAATTAGGCTGGTAAAAAAATCACAGGTGTCTCTCCTTCCTGCTGCGACAAGCTCGCCTCACCCCTGGTCTTCCAGAACCAGAAGAGACATGAAAAAGGTGGAGGAAAGTTAGGTTAAACACAGGCACAATCTCTGCTTGCTTGGAAAAGGGGGGAGGGGGGACTTAGATGGCTGTGAGGAGGTGAGGTCTTTCAGTCTTGGCAACTAATTTTCATGGAGTAAGACCACTGGGAGTGAGCTGCTCTGCTCAATAGGCGGCCTGACACACAACCAAGTCTGTGGCAATTGTGTTTTTGCTAAGAGTTAACTTCAATTCTGAACTGTGTGATTACTGACCTGCACGCTCCTGTGACACATGCCTAGGATACAGCCACATAAACCTTTGCAGCCAGTATAAACAACATTTGCCTCTACAAGAGTGCCCTTGGAATGAACTCCCTGGTGGAACAGAGATAGAAAACCTGGGTGGAATCTAGACACCCATTAAAAAAAACCACTGTGAAAATGCTTTTTAAAAAACGTTTTGAAAAAAATATATTGAATTTGCCATAGCTCACCATCGCCATCTAGTGTCACATTTGTATAAGGCACTTTACAACACACACAAAAATTTTATTTGAAGCTGTATAGCTGAGTCCCTGGTGTCAGAATTGATAAGCCACATGGAGGAAAGTTCATTCAGCAGGACGCGAAGCCCATGTGGGTTTTCAGTTCTGACATCATGCTTCCCACATGTTTTCTTTCACTCTCTCGGGAACCAATCTGAGAGCATTCTCATAGAGGAGAAGATTTTATTGGAAAAGACCTGAGCCTCTAGAACCATCACCCACGACATTGTGTCGTGCTCTCCCTGCCCCAAACAATGGGAGGTTCCAAGCAGCCTTGGCAGGTCTGTTTCCTTTGGAGGAATGAGATCACTGGGAAACGGATGCTGGTTTTATAAGCATCTGTTTATTTATTAATGTATGGATTGGACAGGCATGACAGGGGCACAGAAAGCAGCTCAGAGGGAAGATGGTGCAAGGCCTGAACAAGTCCCCTGTTTGCACCATGACTCAGCCACAGGTAGCTGCTGTGCGGGAATCAAAGCCAGAAAACAAGCCAGGAAGCGGGAAATGCTTCACTGCCCAGACCAGGGGTGAGTACATATTGGGAGATAATGTGCATTGGATGCTGGGTGCAGGCACCTTTTCGGGGTGCTGACTGTATACCAAACCTCATCCCTATCCAACCCTATTTGCCAATCTAAAGTGCCTTCTGCTGGGACAGTTATAATCTGTTTCATGCTAAGAATGCACTTCTCAAGCATCTGCCGCAAACATGTGTACACACAGAGAGTGCTTTCTCAAGTCACCTCCTATTGGGAGAGGCCTGCTGCCATGGCAGGGCTGTGCCACGCCCCCCTCACCATGTTTAACATCTATGTGAAAGAAATAGGTAAAACAGGAAGCAGTGCAGTAACTTAGCCACCCCTTTATATATATATGTATATCATCTGTATATCAACACACTAGTTTCCAGCCACAATCTTTGGAAAACTGTTTCTTAGCCAGTTCTTGATCCATAAGAGGACTCAAGGATGCATTCAGATGTGCAGATTATTGCATTAGTTTTTCTGATTATGATGCTGGTGCTTCTGTCCCAGATTCTAATGTTCCTTTTGCACTGCATTACATGTTGCACTATGGAACTGTGGCTTTTTGAGCAATATACTCCCATGTCTAGCTAAATTTTAAATCTGAAAATAGTTTTTTTTTTCCTGCAAGCAAATAACATGGAAATTAGCACTTAACTTCCGATAGATTTCCAGAAGTGGCTTTCATATCATGTGAAAGATCACATAAAATGTGAACAACCATCAGGTGAAGGAATGTTTGGGAAATGGAATAAAGTGTTTGTCTGAATGCAGCCTAAACCTGTACAGAGACAACAAATTCAGCTAACTGGGTCCTGGTGTTCATAACTGGTGTTCCTTGAACGCCCCAGCAAAATAGGATATGTGATGGATGGAAGCATTTGTAGCCAACAACCAAGCCTTCTTCTTGGTTGAAAACCAGCCTTCACAAGCTCAAGTAGCCCAACCTTTGACTGGAAATCTGGATCTTCAGAGTCAGTTGCAGGCTGCCTAAACTGTAGCAGCTGTTCTTGCACTGCCCCCACCCTGGCAAAAGATGCTCATTCAGTCTCCCTGAAATGTTCTCGAGTTTTCTGGCTCAATGGTGGATTTACATGAACCTGTGACCTGGAGACTTTGTATTCAGTGGAGCCCAGGTATGGTTATTTAATTCTCCTCCTCAAAGATGCTGCAGTAAAGTGGATCACACCTAATCTTCTTCTTGGTTACTGGCCTTCCTTGAGGAGCTAAAGCAGGTGTTTTGGGACCCCCAGAAAATAGAAGCCAACCACTGCATCTAGTGAGCTCGCCAACCAACAGGGCTGGTATTACACTGCGCCAGGGCCTTCTGTCTATGTGCACAGGATTTAGAGTGGAATGAGACTGGCCTTGCTGATCAGTGTCAGGATCCCATCAGAGATGGGTTAGCCTGGCTGGACATATCTTACCAGACTTAATTAATTGCCATCTATGCATTGTGCCACAACTGCACTGTAATGGGTCTGATAGTTCCATCAGGACTTGGCAGCAGAGGAACAGGGGGAGCAGAGGCTGGAAGGCTGGCACTCAGAGATGGCGGTCCCCCCCTTGTGATTCTAGATGTTGGAGAGGGGGAAGCAGATCTGCCATCCATCTCTCCTGCGGGAGGCCTTTCTCCAGACAGGTGAGGAGCTGGAGGTGGCAGCAGCAGAGCTGGAGGCGGAGGGGCAGGACACAGTCTTGTCACTAAGGACCAGGTGCTGCCTTTGTGAGTGGGATCAGACACACACACCCAGTTGGAGCTTGGCAGGAAGAGCATGTCAACTGTTGAGACATCTTCGCAGCTTCCATTCAATTCTGAACCTCTAGCCTTACTCGTGTACCTTGGAATCAAGACTTCTGGACCTTGTGCTTGCTGCTGAGCCTGTACCGCTATTAGCCTGAGTAAAGATCTCTGGCTGACTTTCAAGTGTGACCCACTGTCATTGGGTTTGGGGATAGGAACATCACACACACGTGTGACATGTATCCCGGGCCAACAATTAGGGTCGATAAAAATCCATTTTAGCTTCCCTTCAAGCCTAACGGAGGGGCTGATCTTCCTGGTGACTGCAGTTGGGAACACAAGAGTTAACTGTTGCTCCCCAGCTACAATCTCCAGGATGATTACACAAACACACACACAGCACAAGAATTAGGCTTGGGAAAAGCCTTCTATCATAACCAGCAGAAGCTTCATTGGAGCCTAATTGCAGTGTGTGTGTGCTTTTGTGTGTGTGTGTGTGTGTGTGTGTGTGTGTGTGTGTGTGTGTGTGTGATGCAACAGTAGAGTTTGTGGCATAGCTGTCAAGCTCTCCCTTTCTTAAAGGGAAATTCCCTTATGCTGAATAGGCTTCCTTGCGAGAAAAGGGAAAACTTGACAGCTATAGTTTGTGGTGGAGGGCACAACTGGGGAAGGGTGAGTAAGTAAGAGTGTAAATCCTTCCCTCTTAAATTGCCCCTAAACAGCAATCAGGCATGAGAACAGCCTCTACTTCAAGCCTAGCTTCAGCACAGAGGGAGTTGCAGTCAGGACCCTCTGAGCACTGGGGAAGGCAGGCACCAGTCACTAGCCATCCCATAGTCTATGCCAGCCTTTGTCAAACTGCTGCCCTCCAGATGTTTAGACTACAACTCCTATCAGATGCCCCCAGCCAGCACAACTGTCCGAAACATCTGGAGGGAGCCACGTTTGCAAAGCCTGGTCTAAACCGATACTGCCCTGTGGCTGCCTCTTGGTCCAGAGAGAGCACCTGCCCTCTGCAGCAGTTTTTGGGGTCCAACATATTCTCATCAAAGCCCCATCTCCTCCTCCCCACCTGGCTTAATCTCTCTGCTTATCCCTACCCCCAACCACCCCGGTTCCTCTTAGTGGGATTTCTAGGACAACCTCTTCCAGAACGATGGCTCGTTTCGCTCTCATCTCCCCCAATTTGTTAATCCCCTTGTTAGCCACATGACTGAGGTGAGGCCTTCAAAGTTCAAAAGGATACTGTACGGTGTCCATTACGGATCGGATTGCATCTCTTCAAGAGAATCGTGAACTTCTCCAAGGCGAGCACAGGAGGAGGGAGCCTGGCAACCAACTTCAGACACCCCTATTCTAGACTGACGCATAGAGAGGGGCCTGATGGATGGAGTTGGGGCCCATTACGTGGGGTTCAGGGTGTAGGGGAGCCATTTGGCCTGAAGCTGGAAGGGGACCACAAATTTTGACACTTGTTAATTTTTTGGCATTTGATAAGTTTCCCAACTTGCTTTTTTTTTTGCTCACAAGACCAAAATGTGTGACACACTCTGTCAGCTTAAGAGTTTCAAATTTAAGGAAAAAAGAAATGTGATTTAGTAACCGGCATAATATTTGTTGACTGATATAGATTTTGTCCTGTTAAAGACTTCATGTTCATAAATATTAATAAAAATATATTGGTTCTCATGGCACAAGATTAGACCATGATGGATGTGTCCTCTCCTATCAGCTGATTATATAAACAAAGCTCTTGCCCTTTTTTTGTTTCATGTGTCTTTTTATGGCTATGGACCTTTCTGGACCAATACTGGACACACATGCATAAACAGAGTATCCCGTGAGTGTGAGAGCTATAAGCTATAAGCATGCAGAGGGAACTCTATGCAACATCCTGACTTCGGAAGCCCCCCATGGTTGAGAATTCATAAGAACAATGTAAGAACATCTAAGGAGAGTCCTGGTGGATCAGGCCAATGGTCCTTCTGGTCATTCATCCTCTTCTTAGAATGGCCAACCAAATACCAATGCGAATTTACACTCAGCTCTGGTTGGGCTGAGTTCCAGCATTTTGGTGTGTGTTTGATATGCTTGCTTGGTTCTACCGAAATTTGTCTGCAGTGAAGAATCATTATTGTACTAATAATTATTCATATGCTGCCCATCTGACTGGGTTGCTCCACCCACTCTTGGAGGCTTCCGACAAAGCCACAGTAAAACACCAAACATTAAAAACTTCCCTAAACTTGCTATTTTCCTATTATTGACGTCCTACATTGTTTATTTGCTACTAATTTTTTTATTAATCATCTGCCACACACATCTCAAGGTGATGTACAAATTGCAAAATACTGTAAGTAAACAAATAGCTTTAACAACAGTTAAATGTCATACAAAAAAATAACAGCAGATACATTTAAGAAAAATACAAAACCGATATCCCTTTGACAGAGACCTTCTCACCTAGCTGGGAAAACATGTGTCTTCTGTTGTTTCTGGAAAACACAGGAAGTGAGGTTCTTATATTTACATTTCTCCAGAATTTCCATAACCCTCTGACAGTAACTCTAAGCGCCCTTATTAATGTGACTGAAATAGTTTGCGATAGATTTATATAATGTAACATGTAATGGTATTCTGTATTCTCAGTGTTTGAGTGGAATTCCCTCTCTGCAGGCTGAGGTCTCATGGTTTCCTGATATTCACTGGAGCAAACTGTGAAGAGAAGTAGGGGTGTCTACAGACCCATGTGTCAATGTGACCACGGGCAGAGTTTGTGATCCCACTCTTTGGTTGTCTTTAGCAGTGCTGCACTATGTCATTTTAGACTCTGGGCTTAATGGTTTTACAGGCCTCTCCTTTAGATAGTAATGGGTATTCGTTTGCTTCAAAAGGCAGCTAGCTCTACAACATTTGGGGGCCCTCCTGCCTAGTGAGAGCCTGGAGCCCCCTGGAAAGTCCTACCCCAACAGTAGAGATGGGCAAATCTGTCAGTCTCGGTTTCTCTCGGTTTCTCATTTTTTCCAATCTTAAATCCAGTTCTCATTTCTCAAGCATCAGCTTGCGGTTTATTTATTTTTAAGGTCCTCGTGAGATTTTACCAGCGTTTTACTGAAATTTTCTCTGAACTTGCACATATTTGCATGCATTTTTGTCTAATGCACACATTTCTAAAAACGTTTTCCCTATTATAATGCATTTTGTATCTTATTGTCACGAATATATGCATTTTTATGCACACTTGGTGTGTGCATTTTTTTCCTGTACTTGCAATTTAGTTAAAGAACTGGATTGCAAAATCTGGAGAAGTGCAAATGTCCATGTGATTTAGGTAGGATAGTCAGATTTTTAACTGAACCCGGTTCCTTTCCCACCTCACCCCTACCTGATAGCACCTCTGGGCTAGGAAGCTGGCACAAAGTGTGAGGCTGCCAAAGAGAAGCATTCATTAATCTTTCCATGGCATGAAACCCAGAGGGAACAGAGGTGGAGACTCAACCTTGATGAATATGCTACAATGCTAGCCAGGACGGAGTCTGTGGGAGGCGGAGAAGGACAGATCTGGAGATCATCAGCTCCACATTGTCACCACAGAAGTGCTATGTGATGAAGTGGAGGCTCATGTTATCAGAGAGTAACCGCTAATAGCATGGCTGTCAGGGCAGGAAGGAATGCCGCCAAGTGGTACCAGGACCAAGAAGCTCCCCCTGCCATTTATAGAGGCAACCAGTTTCCTATATAAGCCTTTCGGCTAGGGTTTCCTCTCTTATGAAATGAGCTTTGGGCCCCTGTGCGATATTATCTCGGTTTGTTAAGGGTGCTAGGAACTGTAGCTCAGTAAGGGGTAAACTACAGTTCCCAAGATTCTTGGGCAGCGGGAAGCCATGACTGTCAAAGTGGCATAAATGTGTTTTACATGTATGGTGCAGATATGACTATGCAGAACAGTGGAGTTCTGACTTTTGGTCCCCCGCATTCCCTGCTCCCTCTAACTTTGACTCCCTGGTCTGTATAGTATAGTCCACTCCCCTTCCCTGGGGGGGGGGCGATGTTGCGGATTGGCATCCAGGACCCCCCCCCCCGGTGACTCAACTGGAGGGTGGAGTGATGCCATCTCCGGCCGTCCAATTGGCACGGCTTGGGGCATGCCCACAGGCTGTTTAAGGTTAGGCATTGGATATAAGCCTTTGTTTATAGGAGGGGAGGTTGTAGGCTCCACCTGCCCCTCCTTGATAAGGGTATCCTGTTAAAGGGATCCAGGGGTGTGGAACCTGTCCGGAGCCTGGTTGTGGGCTAGGACCATGCCGCGACCCATCGGGGACCCTGGAAGTGCCCCAATTTGATGTATGTCCCCCTACTGGTGGTTTACCCTTAGTGTGACTCCCTGCAGATGGGCAGGAGTCGGGATATAGCCTGGTTTCACCCAATGCCTAAGCCAAACCGCTCACATCTGTAACCAATAAAGTTGTGGCCTATTTTAGCCCATGAACCTAAAATATTTGTGTCCATGTGTGTTTATTATAAGGGAACTACGGGCCCCTGGGCCATGTCATGCAATTTGTGCTTGTCTATACAAGGGACCCAGGTGGCGCTGTGGTTAAACCACTAAGCCTAGGGCTTGCTGATCAGAAGGTCGGTGGTTCGAATCCCTGCGACGGGGTGAGCTCCCATTGCTTGGTCCCAGCTCCTGCCAACCTAGCAGTTCGGAAGCACGTCAAAATGCAAGTAGATAAATAGGAACGGCTACAGCGGGAAGGTAAACGGCGTTTCAGTGTGCTGCTCTGGTTCGCTGGCCACATGACCTGGAAGCTATACGCCGGCTCCCTCGGCCAATAATGCGAGATGAGCGCGCAACCCCAGAGTCGGTCACGACTGGACCTAATGGTCAGGGGTCCCTTTACCTTTACCTTTATACAATTCACCCTAGTATATGTGGCTCAGCAGGTACATTAAACAATTGGCTCTTCCCCCTTTAACCACCATTTTCCACATGGCTCTAGCTGATATTTTGAAGTTCTCATAAAAAGGAAAGTAGATCCTGCAAACCTCAATTCTTCTCATGCCTACATTAGATCACACATTCCAGCTACCAATGTTGCTCTTACGTTCATTGTAACAGATGCAGGAAATCTAAGAAAGAAAGAAAGAAAGAAAGAAAGAAAGAAAGAAAGAAAGAAAGAAAGAAAGAAAGAAAGAAAGAAAGAAAGAAAGAACATCTTAAGCATCACAGTTGTGAAAACACCCTAAGACATGGCCTAGGGCACTTCCAGAAGACCTGCTTATTGAGCATCCATTTGTTTGCAGAGAGATTCAATGACGTTGGCTGTTTAATTATTTGTGATTTGTTTGCAGGGAGGTTAGATGATATCACACCAAAGCAAGTGTTATCCCACCATTCCCACTGCATTTCTCACCACTTTCCTTATCACAGTAGAGTGCTGTACAGTATTTTGAGAAAGTGGGTTTGTTGTGCAAAAACTCCCGACAAACAATAATTGTGCAACCTGAATTTCTGGTGTGTGATTGAACCCCAACACCTGAAAACAGTGGTGGTTTGGAAACATCCGTAATAAATCCCAAGCCTCCTTTCAGCCATCAGTATCACTAACATGAATTCATTTTCCAATGCAGAGTTTGCATTGGCCGGCTGTGGGAAAGCACCTGGGATGCTGAATGCTGCCCTGGTCTCAAGACAGAATGAAGGAGCACCTTAGCAAAACTGTTAGTCTTTTTTTCTACCAAATATCAAGGATAGTAGTCGGAAGTGAGAATTTTCTAGTGGAAAAATCAGATGGAAGTCAGATTTCCCACATCTTAATTGCTCTTTTCCCGCATCTTACTGCTCTCTCTGGAGAGGGAGAAGGAATAATATCCCCTGGTTTTCTACAAGGTTTCCTGTGAGAAAAAGCATTTTATGATGGGAAACATCTAAAGGGGATTCCACTCCCCCTTTCCTCGACCTTTCCGTAACAAGAGTCTTCCCACTCCCACTCCAGACCAGCATTAGAAATGCCGTCCTTTCCTCCTCCTTGCTTTCTCAGCCAAAGTGCTGCTGGAGAGAGATTAAGGGAGCTTCTTCAGGTTCTACCCTAGGTGAGCAAGCTGCAAAATGTCATCAGGAGGAGGTCTGAGGGAAGACAGCCGTGTCTGCAAACACTCAAAACATGTCTGAGATGTGTGTGTATGGGGAGAGGGGCAGTTGGTGTGGAAGGGAGCTGTTGCTGGTTCTGCTCTTGCTGGTTCCACCTACTTTAAAGAGAGAGAGAGAGAGAAATGCTTACGGTTCTCATCCAAAGGTCACCTACTTGGAAGTACGGTAAGTCCCACTGAAACCAGTAGGACTTACTTCAGAGGAGGGATGAACGGATCTGTCCATTTTGGTTCTCTTCATTTCCCAGTCCTTAAATTCTGCAGCATTTTAAATTGAAAAAGAACATCTTCACAAAGATTCTTCCGTGTTTCAGTGTGAATATTCCCTAACAAACACCTCCTTGTATGCAGTTTTGACCAATGTACACAGTTTTTTCAAGCAGTTTCCCCTAGTATATTGCATTCCTGGGTACTATTTTCACTAATATCTTCATTTTTATGCACATTCCCCAAATAAATGCATTTTGGTAAATACTGTTTGGTTGGAGAGCTGCATTGCAAAATTGGGGCAAGTGTGAATTTCAGGGACGGCTGTGTTTCGCTTGGCATATCGTTTTGAAAAGTGCAAATATGACAGGTCCGGACTTAACTGCAAACTGAATTGAATTTCACCTCCATTCCCAACACTGGCCGCAACCTGAGAGCCACTGGGTGCAGAAATTCCCTCTTAAGCTACCATAAGCCATGAGAGCAGCATATCTATTCTAAACAAATGCTGCTGCTATCAGGAAGAGCTTGAAATACCCATAAAAGCAGATTTGTGTGATGCCTTAAAGTATCTGAGATAAGCCACTTCTTCCTGGCTTAAAATTGGCCTCCAAGGAAGGTGAATGGAAGGGTTTGTGGGGGCTGAAATTTTTAGCAAAACAGTCAGTAAAATCCCAGAGGTAAAGAAATATGTAACTGAAGCATGGACTCAGATGGGCATTTAGGCTTCCCCCCTGCTTTTTGCTGAGCTTGCAAGGGGGAAAAGTACTCCCTGACCATGTGCAGAGTGCACCCCCTCACCATGTCATTGCACTTGGCCTCCATCCACACAGAGGGTCAGCTCTAGATAACACTGGCCCCCAGCAGCCCCCCTCCCCTGCTGCCCATGATTTTAAGTTTGTCTTCAAATTAGGAATATTATTTGTTTGTGTAGCTGAAGCCATTACAATACATACACACACACACACACACACACACACACACACACACACAACCAGTGCTTTTTTCTTTAAAATGTTTAGGGGTACTCTCCTTTTGAGTCAAGCAAACCATCATGTTATAGTTCAAATCGGGGGAAATAAATACAGCAAATGGACAAAAGTGCAAAGATTCACAAAATGTTTAGGGGTGTGCGTACTCCTGCGTCCCCCCCCCCCGAAAAAAGCACTGCATAAAACAAAATACATTACACAGTTAAAATAATTATTAAGACCAGGCATTCTGTCAGATAATGGTTTGCTCCCCTGAAGAATTTAACTTATCATCCCCACAAACTTTTCTCCTTAAGACTGCTGGTCTAAAGGCAAAACAAGCCACCAGGAAAGAGAAAATGGTTATTATTGGGAATATTCTTGGCTCAAATGGTCATGAGCTGATCCAGTTTGATTTAACTAGACTGACAGCTGGAACCAGAACTGCAGCTGAAGCATTTGATTTTTTAAAAAATTATCGGGTTTCATTAAACTAGCGGCGTTGCTTAATGAGGTAAGTTGAGCTAGAGAGAATCCAGTGGTTTTAAATGCTGGAGGTGATTGGAATGTCTGGGTTATGTCCAAATTAGTCATACTCAGAGTAGACTCACTGAAATTAATAAGCACACCTAACTTAGGTCTGCTCTGAGTAAACACTTATTGAACACAAACCACTATGCTTAATATACATACACTTGAAAAACACATTTTATAGAACTAACCTGAAAACACAAATAAAATATCTGAGGTCATATTGTAGCAAAAATGGAGCGGCGATTTTAAACACACACACACACAGAGTGCCACAAATGAATGAGTTTGGAAATTAGCCTAAATTCCATCTGCCCTATGCATTTAAAGCGATATCATGCCGCTTTAAACAGTCATGGCTTTCCCCGGAGAATCCTGGGAACTGCTGTTTGCTAAGGGTGCTGAGAGACCCCCATTCCCCTCACATAGCCACAGTTTCCTGAATGGTCTAACAATCAGTCCCTCTCCCTAAGGAACTCTGGAAATTGTAGCTCTGTGGGAGGGAAATGAAGCTGACAGTGGTTGACAAGTAAGAGTGGAAGAATGGGAAGAACCAGTAACCATATAGCCATTGAAGGGTTAACTCGGACATAGGATGACCATTGGGCCATCTAGCTCAATGCTGTTTGCTCTGACTGGCAGCGGCTCTGCAGTGGTTTAAAGCTGGGAGTTTCACTTTGATTACTCGGAGCCTTCTCTTGTTTTCACCCTGAACTCTCGAAATCATCATCAGCATTTTCCAAGGGGTGACAGCAAAAAAAATAGATGTTTGCAAACTGAGTGTTAACTTTGGTCGGATTTGTATTGCAGAACATCAGGCCTGAATGCTGGCATCTCTAGGGTTGAGTAGCTCCACACACAAAAAACAAACAAAAACCGAAACAAACAAAAAACAGGGTAAGTGTGCAACATTTTTCTGCCTAAATAGATTTGAGCATGGCTTCCCTCCTACACAGGCAGCCCCCAGTAGCTCTTCTGGCCTAACCTCTTGCTCCTTCCTCTCTCTGCTGCAATTTGTTTGTTGAGCTGTTTGCCTGCCTGACTGCTTGCCCTTCCACCTTCCCAGACATACAAAAAACATCCTCTCTGACCCTCACTCTGAGTTGTCTATACAGTACTGCACTAGGCTTGTGTGGATCTGCTGTGCAAGACTGCAAACACTGTCTTCCTTCTAGAAGCAAACCCCAGCTCCTGATTCTGTCTGGATTCAGTTCACCCAAGGCCCCGATCAGAGGAGTCCAGGCGACCTATTTATTGAGTCTCCATTGTGATTTGCTTGCACAAAGCTTATGCGGAGCTTAGATTAAATTAGTCTTCATTGAGCATTCATTTTGACTTGTTTGCTGTGTTGATCCTGATTTGCTTGTGGGATATTCATACGTCTTCACGTTCGTTCGTTCATCCCATACTTTTTCGTGCATTTCCCTGCCACTTTCCAAACTGCAAACATCTGATATTTTTGTAAAGTGGATTTGTTGTCGTAAAATTCATTTAAATGTCACAAATTGACAGTATGCATTTGAATTCTGGTCCCAAACACCCCCAAGGACTAGACTGCACTAGCCTCCGTATGCATAGTAAGGGACTCCATGTAAGTGTGTCATGCAGGCATGCCCAGAGAAACACTGTGACAGCACTGTGCTGTGCTCTTTTCCCAAGAAGAAATGGGGTGGGGGTGGGGGGTTAAGGCTGTGCAAAGGCCCGTCTGGAATGGAACATTCAGCTTTGGGGCTGGGCTGTGGCCAGTCTGTGCTGTATTTCCCAAAGGAGGATATCCTGCTCCTGTCACCGGGACCCATCTGGCAGGTGCAATATACACAACATGTTAGGATGTGCCGTCATCTCCCAAAGCAGGAATAAAGAGTTCAGGTAACAATTCGTTGTGTGTGTGTGTGTGTGTTATGCACAGTTCAATCATTCCACAAAATAAGCGAGTGAAATGTGACAGCTATCCCTAGCTACTAGCCCTGGAAAAGTGGTGATAGGGGGTCATCAAATTCTGCAGGTACAGGGGACCTCTGGTCCTCCAGATGTTGCTGGACTACAACTCCCATCATCCTTGGCCACCATCCTGCTTGCTGGGGCTGTTGGGGAATGCAACATCTGGAGGGCCAAGTTTCCCCACATCTGATGTACTGGAAAGTTCTTCTGTGAAATCAACATGAGTTGTGTTCTTGCGCAGTTGTGCTCTTGGGACAGTTGTGTTCTTGCACAGCTCCTCTTCATTTCTAAGACTTGCATGCTGGATAATTTTCTGCTCGATTATTATGCCCTAACACTTAATTCAAGCCAAGCCTGAGCTTCATCAACTTCCAGCACCGATGCTCATCTTTGGCACACACTTTGGGGGGTTTTTACAGATGTGGTTTTACAGTGTGGATCAGTCCCCAGTATTTCTTTTCTCTCTAAATAAAATAATCCCCAGAGCTGCCAATTTGGCACACGGCAGAAAACAAAAGACAGTGTGACAAAAGGCAGTACAGGAAAAAGAATGAGAAACCAGGAATTAATATTAAGCAGAATTTTTAAGGGACCCAGGTGGCGCTGTGGGTTAAACCACAGTGTCTAGGGCTTGCTGATCAGAAGGTCGGCGGTTCGAATCCCTGCGACGGGGTGAGCTCCCGTTGCTCGGTCCCAGCTCCTGCCCACCTAGCAGTTCGAAAGCACATCAAAGTGCAAGTAGATAAATAGGGACCGCTACAGCGGGAAGGTAAACGGTGTTTCCGTGTGCTGCTCTGGTTCGCCAGAAGCAGCTTTGTCATGCTGGCCACATGACCCAGAAGCTGTCTGCGGACAAACGCCGGCTCCCTTGGCCTATTGAGCGAGATGAACGCCGCAACCCCAGAGTCGGACACGACTGGACCTGATGGTCAGGGGGCCCTTTACCTTTAGCATTTTTTTTAACAACAACAACAACTGGGTATTGTGTGTGTATATGTGCACCTTTTGTCATTTTTGTGGTTAATTTATTTGTATGAGTGCACACTTGTGAGTTCTTTCGTGTGAAGGCTTGGATGGATTACTTTCAGTGCATGACGACAACCACATAAAAATATGTGGTAATGCCAGAATTCTAAGCCATCACGTGCGAATGTCAGTGTGTCTGTATTATCTGCCTATGGTTATATACTGTGACAATGAGCAAAAGTGATCTTCCTCAGCTTCAGCATCCCACCAGCTTTCTCTGCTAGATTGGGCACTGGGTAGGCCAGGCAGCATTCTTCAGAGCGTTGTGCATGAAATTTGGCTCAGGAATCCTTCTGTTGCTGACTGTTACTGCATAATCATTCATTTTATTTTATTTAACAAAATGTGTATGCCACTTATAACTGTAAATAAAAGCACTAAGCAGTTTCTTGTACTCATATTAAAATTTTAGGAAACTTGTTGGACTCAGCGTTATGAGATTCAAAACGAACAAGAAGTCCTCACATACAGGGCATATACGATCTGCGGAACTCCCTGTTACAGGATGCAGTGACTGATTGCCATAATTATAAATGGTGGTTTGTTTGTTTGTTTTAAAGAGAGAAGTACACACAGCACAAAGCAATACATAGTGTAACAATAGCTGTATTCTCTGTTTTATTGAATTTGTATGCAGTTATTTTCCTGCATTTTCAATTAAAAGAAAAAAAGAAAAGGGGAGGAACAGGACTGAAAGGTGAAAGAATGTTATACAGAAAACCAAATTAAAATTTAAAAAGAGAAGTAAAGTTATCAGTTCAAAGGAGTTCTATTATAGCTACCAACAAAGACTATTAATTAGGGTTCACATTCACTGGTTCCAGTGGTCCGAGGTAGGGAACCTATTTCCCCACCAGATGTTTCTGGACACCAACATCTAAACTCCCTGACAATGGCTATACTCGCTGATGGGAGATGCTGCCGGCATTCAGAGGTCAGAGGTCTCACACCGCTGCAACGAATTCTCGTGTGTAGATAAATGTGCATTGGTTCAGTGTAACATTTTAAGGGAATGTAGCCTTTAAAGGTAAAGGGACCCCTGACCATTAGGTCCAGTCGTGACCAACTCTGGGGTTGTGGCGCTCATCTCGCTTTATTGGCCGAGGGAGCCGGTGTCATGTGGCCAGCATGACTTCTGGCGAACCAGAGCAGCACATGGAAACGCTGTTTACCTTCCCGCCGGAGCGGTACCTATTTATCTACTTGAACTCTGACGTGCTTTCGAACTGCTAGGAGGGCAGGAGCTGGGACCGAATAACGGGAGCTCACCCCGTCGCGGGGATTCAAACCCCCGACCTTCTGATCGGCAAGCCCTAGGCTCTGTGGTTTAACCCACAGCACCCCACACCTGCCTGTTTGAGCCTTGAAACAGCAAGGAATATAAGCATGACCCTGTGAGTTGTTATATATTCCTACGCCCTGAGACACAAGGCAAGATGGACTGGATCTCTGCTTTCCCACATAGTATAAGGGGTAACAAGCCCAGATTTGTGCCAGAATCAATGCAGACTTAACAGGGACATCTAGTAATGACAGCACATAGCTAGATGAGAAATCTTCATCCACACAATCAAACGCCTCTCTGGTCTCATTTAGGTTTTGTGCTGGGGAGCGAAAGGCAGGACCAGGGTAGGGGAGGAAAATTAATGGTGGGTTCATTCGGGTCTGGATTCCCTGAGAAGATACCTGTACGCTGGTTGCTTTCTGGGAAGGGGGTAATAGGAATGGGCAGTGGTGAAATTTGTATCCTGTGTTTTGTGGCAGCAAAGAGGCCTCCCCCCGCCCCAGTGAAAAAAACCCTCCTCCTCAAACAAGCAGGAAGAGGAATGGAGCACCTCTCACAAACTCCTTTACATGGGTGAGAGATGTGGACCAGAGGGATGCTGAGCAGACAAGCACCTCCACACAAGTAGTCGTGTCCTGTCCCCCCTGATATTTGTCCTTTTGTCCTGAAATCTAAAGCATGGGGGAAAGCTCCCACCAGCACTGCAGAAATGCATTTTACCCCATCTGTGGATGCAGGGCCAGACCAAGACATTGTGCCACCTGAGGCAAACCACAAAAACGGCACACACACACCCTGCCAGGGAAGAAGCAGAGAGTGAAGGAACAAGCGGGGATCAAATCAACTTTACCCAGCAACTGAACAGGGAATCAAAGGCCGTCACAGGGGGAAAGGGGCCCACTCAGAAGAATCACACCAGGTGGGTGCCAGAGCGCAGCAGGCCCCACCATTTCCTCTCCAGGGGTGGGGAGACCAGCTGTACAGTACTGCCTCCTATTCACCAAGAGGCAGCTGTGAAGGCAGCATAGGGGGTTTCCAAGGAGAGTGGGCAAAGGGGCAATGCGTCCCTTGGAGGCCGAATCAGCCTCCCTTGTGGGTCCTGCCACCCGAGGCCATCGCCTCACCTTGCCTCAAGGGGGGGCAGCCCTCTGTGAATGCTATTCAGTGCTAGTCCTACTCAGAGTAGAACCGCTGAAGGTAGGTTCTAACTAACTTAGGTTCATTCGTTCCAAAGGGTCTGGTCTGAGTAGGACTTAGATCTGAGTCCCTACAGCCCCCCACCCCCGCAGGTAATACGTTTCCAGACAGCAGCAGGAAATTAGGTACTAAAGTTGAATCTACAGGTAGTCTAGTTTCCCTCCTGCCAACACACACAAACAGGGCTGGGTTTGGTTTGATGAGGCCCTAAGCTACTGAAGGTAATGGGGCCCTTTATATGTCCAGCTGTCCTTTGTCAACAACAAATTGTCACTGTTTTTTGTGTTGAATATATGCTATATGGCAGGGGCCAGCAAACTTTTTCAGCAGGGGGACGGTCCACTGTCCCTCAGACCTTGTGGGGGGCTGGACTATATTTGGGGGGGGGATGAAAGAATTCCTATGCCCCACAAATAACCCAGAGATGCATTTTAAATAAAAGGACTCATTCTACTCATGTAAAAACATGCTGATTCCCGGACCGTCCGCGGGCCAGATTTAGAAGGCGATTGAGCCGCATCCAGCCCCCGGGCCTTAGTTTGGGGACCCCTGCTATATGGTAATTTATGGACCTAATAGGTATCTAAAGCCATTTGCACATAACAAAATATGTATTCTATCAAGTAATTGTTGAACTGAAATACAATTAAGTGTATTAATAGTGAAATACAATTAAGAAGAAGTATATTAATAGTGAAATAATTATTAAGCTCTAACTTAAAATGATTTTCTATTCATAACAAACTAATAATGCAAACACATGCAACCATTCCACGCAGAATGTAGGCACCCTATATATTGAAATGAGCAAACCAGTGATATTTTAGGGAGCAGGCTAGCAGACAGGGCCCATTACTTACATCATAGGAGCCTACACAACACAAAACACTGTTGCTGTATGTAGGTTTTTTATCTTATCTTTTGGAAATGTACATCCATGGTTTTTTCCCTTTATTTTTTTTTGGGGGGGGTGCCAAGAGAGTGGGCCCCTAAGGTATAGCTTGTTTAGTTTATACGTAAATCTGGCATTGCACACAAACCTTGGGAAGGGAAAAAAACCTGGGTCCTCCACATGTTTACTCAGACGTAAACTTCACTGTGTTCATCGTGGCTTAAGCTGCGGTAAGTTTTGCATACCATGGCAGCGACCTTCTCGCCTGTTTACCCGCCCGGCCCCCCGTCAAGCAAACGTCGGTTGGGACGGGACACACACATTCCACAAAAAATAGACGAAAGAACGGAGAGGGAAACTTTGAAAATTCTAATACATCCCTTTAAGCGGGTGAGGAGGTGGATGGAGAAATAAAATTGTATCCAGGAAGATAAATATATCGCGATCCTAACGCGTTCATTACGGCCGCAGTAAGTCTTTTCCGACATGCAGCCGACACAGCGAGTCACAATCCTCGCATCCACGTAGCGGTGCTGCATGTGAAACTACGGCAGTGGTTCTGAGCATGTACAGAGTGCCTTTCCCTTTCCGCCCGAGGAACCGCTGCAGGCAGCCACTGACAACAACGAAGCGCCGATGACAAGGCAGAGCATCTGCTTCAGGGAATAAATAGTTCGGCCACTCGGATGGTTCCCCCCCCTTTAACCATTGGTAATGCTGGCTGTGGGGCTGGTGGGAGCAACTGCAGGGCCACCGCTGGTTCCCCAGCCCTGGTTTTCACAAGCAGTCTGCATAAAAGTTATCCAGGCCTGAAGCATGCCAGCCCACGTGTACGTATTTATTATATACGTGTTTATGTGTACGTCTGAAAGCTTTTCCCACGAAGAAAGCAGGAGTCCCTCGCTTTAAAATAGCACTTCATGGGAAAAGCTGGGAGTGCTTGTTGCCATGTTTTCTATGTAAAGTTATTTATTTGCTTTGTTTTCGTGGAGGAACATGCAGACGTCTGCAACCCCCCCCCCCGCGGCCATTTCCGCCGTTGCCTAAAAAGTTGCGACCCAGGAATAGAGCTGTGCTGCTTGATTCTGCTGATTGCATGATTTGCACATCCCAAAAGTTGGGGAAGCGGGTCGCCGTGCGCCTTCCTCAGCCCATGGAGGAATCGGATTCGGCGGCGTGCGGAGCCCTTTCCCACCCACACTCCTATTCCACGCTTCTTCTTCTTCGTCTTTGGCGATCACTCGTAGCCGAGTAAGATTAACATGGACCACTTATTCCACGCAACGCCTCGTTTACTACTGCACTTTCAGAAAAGCCCGAGCCCCCACCCCTAACTCCCTCCCAGGACCCCAACGCACCACCCCGAGCTTCTGCAGTGGCTGGGCTTCATCACACGTCGTCGAGGCAGCTGGGGGGGGGGGGTCGGCCGAGGCTTGATGCATCGCAGGGACCTGAGCAGACGCATCTAAGTAAACGGAACAGGTCAAACGACGAGAAGGGCGGAAGGATGAGCCCCGCCGGAGATCTGGGATTTGGGGGGGCGCTCGGGGGGCGTGGACTGGTTGACCTTCAGCGCCCGCTGTACACTTCCGACGTTTTGGCGTTCTTCTTGTTGTTGTTCCAATTGATTTTTTTAGTGTTTTCAAAAACATATAATTAATTCAAATTTAATACAATTGCAAAAGTTGCCTTTTAATAGTTTTATACTTCTGTTGCATTTATATCCTTCCTTTTTCTCCAAAAAGTTCGAGGCGGCGTACATGTTTCTCCCCCCTACGAGATGGGGTTAGGCTGAAAGGAAGGGCGTGACAGACAACAAAGTCACACACACACACACACACACACACACACACACACACCCCAGCGCGCTTCGTGGCTGAGTGGTGATTTGAACCCTAGGCTCCCCCAGGTTGGATGGCTACCTGTCATGGATTATTTAGTTGAGATTTCTGAGTTGCAGGGACTAGATGACCCTCGGGGTCCCTTGGATTCCCTGATTCTACAAGCTCCCTAAACACAAGTTTGGTCCATGTCGCCTCCGCGCCTCCCACCTCGCCCCTCATTTCGCTGCGGCACTTGGATTGCTCGTGCTCTGGCGGCCCTCGAACAAAACATTGGAGAAAGACGGTGTGCCCCCCCCCCCGCTACGCCCATGTACACACGTGTTGTTGTTGTTGTTGTTGTTAATTTTATGCAGCCTTGTTGCTTTACATTTAAAAGTTCGAATTCTAACATGTACATTAAATACTTCGACGGAATGCACCAATGGAATGCGGGGGAGAAGGGCGCCCTCCAACTTCCTTCCAGGGGGAGTTCTCGGGGCGCCTGTAAATCCACTCTCAAATAGGGTTGTGGAGCGGTTGTCTAAAAATGCCCGCCGGACCCCTGAGAAAGGGCAGTTCTCTGCCTCCACCCCGAAAACCAGAAGAGTCCCTTGTCCCGTCCTGCTCCCTCAGCTCCTACTATCAGAAGCCCAGTGATTTTAATTGAGACATTTAAATACTCTTAGAGAGGGGGAGGGGGCTGCTCTTTAGACGGCACTCGCTTTGCGTTACTTTAAAACGTGTTTTACCGCTGTCGCCTTTTGGGTAGGGCGCGTGTGTTTGTGAATTTCTTCTGTTTGTTCGACTGTGGGGGCGGGGCGTCTTAGACGGTCTGCCCCAAAGCCCTGACGGGCCCTCACTTGGTACGGACTGGCCTTCTACAAAGCGCTTTGCACAGGAGAACGAACTAACTAACTGCCTGCCTGCCTGCCTGCCTGCCCAACTCCTAAGGACCTCGCTCCCCCCCCCCCCATAAAATATTTGACGGGGCTGCCCTCCCAAAGTTGATGTGCCAATCAAACGGTGTGCCTGTGCTGCGTCTTGTGATCGATTATGCGGGGCGGTGCTTACCTGCATCCCCGCCCCCGCATATTGTATTCAAGTTGGCACCCAGGCTACCTGCCCACCTGAGGGGGTCCCCAGCGCTGGGAGTGGGCACTTGGCTCGCCCCCTCGGGGAAAGGAAACTCCTCTCGGGAGATGGGAGGGGCAGAAAGAAAGAAGCGCGCGCGAGCCCTTTAAGAAAGTTCAATCAGGCGAGTTCATCAAAGTTTAAAAAGTTTCGCGGAGGAAGGAGCAAAGGGGGGAGAGAGAGTGAGGGAAGGAGAGGGAAAAATGGACACCCGTCGAGGGCCGAAGAAAGTTTGCAGCCGGCGGCGGCCGGGATTGGCTCGCGAGTTCCCCTGGCGACGGTGATGCAGGGCGAGGGGCTGGGCTGGCTGCCCCGCCCCGCCCCGGCCGGGCGGGCACTCCCTGTGGGTGCGCGCAATTGAAGAGCTGAGGCGAGAAGCGCGGGCTGCGCGGGGCCCGGCAGCAGCTGCAGCTCGTTGGCCCCCTTCGCCGCTCATTGGCCGGCGGCGCGAGCCAGCTGGATGTGAGCCTGGGGCGCGTCAAATAAGCCGCACTTCCCCCCGCGCCCACCTGCACAGCACCAGCGCACGTCGGGACCCCTTCCTTGTCCTCAGACACCCCTCGGGCACCTACCTACCTGCCTCCCCCCTGTCCCCGGCTCGCACCAGGCACCTGCCCCACCTTATCCCCGCTTAAGGCAGACCCTCGCCCTCTCCGCTCCCCTCTGAGGGGAGAATAAAAGGGGGAAGAAGGAGGAGGAGGAGGCGCAAAAGAAAGGAGAAAGGCGAGGCAGCCGCCCAGGACCAGCACGCGAGCCCCCCTGCCTTGCTTTCCTCGGACTTGCCCTGCACCCACCATGAGCAACCTGCCCAAGGAGAATGAGCACAGCAGCAACAGCCTCGAGGAAGAGGTAGGGTCTTTTCGGGGGGAGAGCTCCGTCGGGGATGCGCCTTTCTTTGGGTTGGCCAAGGTCTGCGGGCTCGGAGGGGGGAAAAGGCTGGGCTGTGCATGGTGAGGAGGGCGGCGGGTTTGCCCTGAAGTTTTCCTCTTGTGTGCGTGCTCTTTCCCTGGGCCAGAGAAATTGCCTCTTGCTCCCTTTTTGTGGTTTCTTGACTTTGCGAGCAAAAGGCCTATGGCCGTTTTCTGGGCTGGGTGAAAGTTTGTTTTAAAATGCATCCGCTATGGGAGTGGTGAAACAGGAATGCATCCCTTTTCCCCTAGTCTTCCTAGGGAGGAGTGCTGTTGGTTCTTGAAGCCTCTCCTTTGTGCAGGCAGCTGGTGGTGGCGACTGCTGCCTATGGGTGGCTTTACTGGAAAAAAAATGGAGGGTTTCCGAAAGCCTTCTCCTCCTGTCTGCCACCTCCTTAGTTAACCTGTGGCCTCCTTACTTAACCTGTGGTCCTTCCCTTTAACTAGTAGCAGGAAGCCCAAACCTACTGAGCAAACAGCCTTTGGAGCACCAAACCTGCACTTGCTACTCATAAAACCCTGCAATGCCCGTTAAGACTAGACGCTGCATGGGCGTCTCTGCTGATTTAGAGCTTGGCTTTGGACCTTGGCGTAGCTTGGAAGAAGCAGATGGATGCTTGGCTCTCCTCCTCCTCCTCCACATCTAGGTGTTCCTTGGTTCCTCTTGTGTAGTCACAATCCAGATGCAGTAGCGTATATTTTTAAATTTTATGAACATATTATAACAAAAATTAAAAAGAACATCCCAAACTAACAAAGCAGGTCACTTCTGCGAACTTTAGAAATTTGAGTCATGCCTATATCCAAGTCTTAAATTCCTAGTTTGGAACTGGGGAAACTTTGGAAACAACCATCCTACCTAACATTTTAATTCCAAGCAAAAGGGCCAAGGAATGGCTGTCTGGTACCTTGTGGCTTCTGGACTTGGCTTGCAATGGAGAACCTGTCATTGGCTTCCCTTCTACTTGCTCCCATCTTCCATCCAGTCTTCTCCATTTCTTGTCTGCATCACCACCGCCTTGTGAAGATGACTGTATGTCCTTGACTGGCTATCATAGATCTGAGCAGGTCACACAGACACCTCATTAGGTAGTGCAGGTTCCCTGTGAAAATTCCTTTTTGTGGCACACTCAAGCATTTGTAGTTTTCTATACCTGTTTGTACAAAGTAAGTAGCTGTAGTATGAGCCATATCAAGCCAATTATATATATGTATTAGGACCCGGTTGCCTCCATTTTGCGTGCGTGGCTCTTGAAATGCCAAGAAACATCAATTCCCCTTGGGCTGCTGCAGTCGATTACTTGTCTTCCTCCCCACCCCCACCCCTCTGAAAAATAGCTGTGTAGGTTTCTTGGCGCAGAATGGCGGCCATTCTGGTCCTAAACCCTTCCAAACATTGTAAAAACTGTACATTCTTAGTATGTGCACAGAAGAAATGGGAATAACCTATTGCTAATACAGTACTTTGCTTGTGCCTGCAATCTAAGAAGGTTGGTGGCTCTCCCCCCCCCCCCAAAAAAAACCCCTTATTGAACCTATTATGTGATATGTCTCATTTGGGTTGGCTGCCCTTTGATGTTCTCTCATAGACTAGTTAACCCAGTGTCTTAATTCTATTGAAATAGCTGCATGCTTATATATGGTTTGGAGGGCTCTGGGACCAATTTGCCGGCAAAGCCTCAAAGGTTCATGACAGGCTGCTTCTAACACTTTCTGTATCTTAGCTGCCTTACTTGTGTGTACAGGAGGCAGAAATGCCCCCCTTTGTCCACGGGCAGCAGGTCATTGCTAAGCCTCAAGGTGTTTATGGAGGGCCACAGAACAGTAATATGATGGATTGGGCTGGAGCTTGTTAAAAACATCAGCCAGAATAGTCCATTGCATCTGGGATTGGAGGATGTGCTCAAGCCTTCAGTTTCCATTGTAAATGAACTGGTCTGACTTGGTGGCATGTCCTAGATTAGAACTTGCAAATCACCAAATAAACGCCTGGCAGTTCAGAGGTTTTTTGCTAGGCCAACCATGTAGGAGGCACAATTCTGATTGTATGCATTTTGTGTTAACACCATTTCTAGTTCTGTAGTCTTAGGTACTTTAAAGCAGGGAATGGGCTGGATGGAAATAGTAGCTGCCTGTCCAAAGTCAGCAACTGGCCAATTTCTAGCATATTGCTTAGTGTCTGCTGGTATACTGGGATTCAAGCAAAAAATGTGTAGTAGGTGGATGTTGATGTCATTTTATTTTGCCTTCAGTATATAAAAGATGGCAGCTATGAAATACATGAACTGTACGAACTTAAACAAGTAGCAAAAGTTATAAATATAAATTTATAACTTTTTTTGGCATGAAATAGGTTAAATGAAGTGATGAATAAAATGTGCGGTTATATTATGTCATTGTGGACTTGTCCAGTCATTCAAGTGAGACTTTGGAAAGTTCTCCGTAAATCTGAAGTGGTTTTTGCCTGCCTTCTCCAGTATACAGTATTAAGTGGGCTTTAATCTCATTCAGAAAGGCATTTGTGTATTGCCGTGACTATGCATTAAAATTTAACTTAATCTAGATTGCCATGAGCATGTAGTCCTGCTTTTCAAATTTAACACATTAGAGGGCACAGGGGTTGTAATAAAATTTAAGTGGACCAAATACTTAACCCATCCCTGCAATAAACTTAGCATGTGTGATTCTCTAAGGGAAGGTCTCTGTGTATTTGCATTGCCTGCCAAAGATGCCAGGTTCAATCCCCAGTATCTCTAGGTTGGCCTGGGAAGAGACCCATTTTGAAATCATGGAAAGGCACTGCCAGTTGCTGCAGACAATACTGAGCTTGATGGCAGCTTGCTTTGTTTCTTACATAGTTAATTTTGGGCGGAGAAGGTAGTTGAGCATTCTCAGGCACATTAACAGATCAGAATATGGTATACTGTTATGTGCCCTGTAATCCCCGTTCCTATTGCTAAGAAATTCAGTAGTTCTGATTGAGCTGCTCCTAAAGGTGTGGAATTCAGAGGTCAACATTTATATATTTGAGAATGTTTTTCTGCATTTAAGTACAAAGTATGTTTAAACATACTTAGTGATAGTTTACTTGGCGCAACATACAATCAGGGTTTAACTTGATTTATCTGGAAGGAAAAGTAGTATGAATGTATGACTGATGCTATGATTGAGATCAGTGCTATTTCAATATACGTGCTGTGTGTTCACCATGTTTTATTTATTTTTATTTCACAGGGGGTTCCAAATGCTGTCAAGTATATCGGTAGTAGCTTTTCTGGTTCTCCAATAGTGCAAATTGTGGACAAGTGATGTAGTGTGTAACCGCTGGGGGTTTGTATCTGTAAACTGAGGGGAAACGGATTAGCTAAAGGAGTTCTCCGCAGTTACTGATGAACAAGTGGAATTATGTGGACATGCTCACCAAAGAAGATATTTGTGTGCTTGTTTTCTGAAGTGCACTACAAGTGTATTTACATATACTGGTATGTGGGTCTCATTTCTGGTCGCAAATGTTATGCAGGGACCCTCCCTGCCTGTTGTACTGCATCTTTAAATCCTTCTCCCCCACCTTGCTGCAGAGATTCTGCATCTGTCATTGAAGGCATGCAACTGCCCCTCCCTGGCTATGCAGTTAAATTCTCCAAATGGTGCTGGTCTGACTCTTAACTACATGATGAAATATGGGAAGATTGGCTGTGCCGTCACCCTGCCCTTCTGGTTGGCTGCTGTGGGAGGCAGGGTGCTAGACGGGATCGGCCTCTGGTCTAATGCAGCAATACTCATGTTCTCTGGATGCAAGTGGGAACCTGGTGGCCTCCAGATGTTGTTGGACTCGATTCCTCCCAACCAGTATGGCTAGTAGTCAAAGGTGAGAGGAGTTGTATGGTCCAGTAGGACTGGGAGTGCTACAGTTCCTCACCCCTAGAGTACAGAGGAAGGATATGTTTTTGTTGTTTGTTGTTTTTAATGTGATAGGTGGAAGCCTGGAACTCCAAGAAGCCTTCATGAATAGGGAAGGACTAATTCAGACTTCAGATAACATGGTCACCTTAGATGGAATTGCATGAATAATTCCAGGAAGGGTTGGATGAACCACAATGCTCAATGTTTCAGATAAGGCTGCAATCCAAACCCCACATACCTGGGAGTAAGCACCATTGAATTCAGCAGGACTGACGTCTTTAGGATTATGCCCTAAGGTGTTATAAGGTTGAGGCCCTTCCCTATAAGGCAAGGGTCTCCAGTGGGCAGCAGTGGGCGTGCCATTACCCTCCACACACACACGCATGATGCCCACAGAAGGTCTTTGTAAATACCACTTCAAGAATTCCCAATGCTCAAGAGATTGTTGCTTTTCCTTCTTGCTTGGACTGGCTCAGCTTCTTACACCGAATGTCTCTTTAAGCACACCAACATTTATCTTGATGACTTAAGTGGAAGCCATCAATCCATCTGTCCTGAACAGAGGAGAGTTTCAGAGAGGCTCTCTCTGAAAGTGCCTTTTGCCTGTTCATGGAACAGCTGGTCGTGTGTATGTGTACGGGGGCACAATTTTTTGTTTTGGCAGCCATTTTATATTATGCCACACCTTTTCCCCCACTGCAGCCATTTTGGGGTCTGCTGCTCACTGCCCTTTCTCAAGGTTCCAGATGTCCCCACTGGCCCCCAAATAGTTGGCATCTCCTGCTGTAGTGGGAACACAGTTTTCTATGTAATAGGAAGGTCTTTCTCCCTGTATGTATTGGGGGCAGGGGTGCACCGCTCATAAGGGTGGCTTTCTTCCACCTCATAGTGGAAATGACCTTGTTACACTAGACTTTTTTACACCCTGCAGAGCCAAGTGGGCACACAGAGGTTTATCTGCTATAATGCGAAGCCTAGTGAAACCAATTTGAGGCCTATAATCTGGTTTGGTGGAGCTCCTCCCCCTGGAAAAAGATATACGTACAGTGGAACCTCGGTTTATGAACACCTCGGTTTATGAATTTTCAGTTTATGAACTCTGCGGACCCATCTGGAACGGATTAATTCATTTTCCATTACTTTCAATGGGAAAGTTTGCTTCAGTTTATGAACGCTTCAGTTTATGAACAGACTTCCGGAACCAATTACACCCATGCTTCAGTTTATGAACGCTTCAGTTTAAGTACTCTGCGGACCCGTCTGGAACGGATTAATCCACTTTCCATTACTTTCAATGGGAAAGTTCGCTTCAGTTTATGAACGCTTACTCCGCGGACCGTCTGGAACGGATTAATTCATTTTCCATTACTTTCAATGGGAAAGTTTGCTTCAGTTTATGAACGCTTCAGTTTATGAACAGACTTCCGGAACCAATTGTGTTCATAAACCGAGGTACCACTGTATAATAAACAGTAATACCAAATGATGTTCTGATTGTCCAAATAATACATTCTTAATTGCCCTATACTTACCGTTTGCTGTATTTGCAGCTCTTAAAGGGACTTGGCCAGGTAAATATATATCTATTTTCCATTCTCCCAGGAAACAACAATCTACAAGTGAAACAAACAGTTGGCGAGGGAGCTAAATCCTTTGCCTGTAGAAAAACTCCTTCCATGGAAAGAACTTTGGGGTGGAGGTACCTAGGTTGCTTGTTCTTGCTATACAAAGGTTCTCGGGGAACCTGAAGGACTTCGGGTCAGATCCACACCATACATTTAAAGCACTGACTCCCCCTGCAACAATCCTGGAACCATAGCTCCCACCACCTCCTGCAATTCCCAGTACCTTTAAACTAAAGTTCCCAGGATTCAGGGGGGGGGGTCGTGCGCTTTAAGTGTGTATTGGATGTGCTTTATATGTATGGTGTAGTGGAAATATTGTGGTGTATTATTCATTTTTAAATTTGTTTATAGCCTTATACCCATAGGTCACGGGGTGGTTCACAATTATGGCTTTTGTAGACCAGAGTATCTGATGGAGTGGACTTTAGTACCTTCTACAGATGCCTCTTTATTTATTTCATTATTAATTTCCCACCCTTTGTTTTAAGGTCCCAGGGTGGGTTACAACAATTGAAATACAATATTAAACTCCAAAGCAGTTTGAAATCACAGAAGTAAGGTGGGTACCTGTAGTAGAAGTTTGTAACTTAACAAGTGGAAAGGGCTTTGTCAGCATTGTTAGCCCTGGTTTTGGAATATTATTATTATTATCTTTACTATTTATACCCTCCCTAAATAGGTTTCCCTGGAGGTTGTGTTGCAAACCTTTTGGCCTTGACCAGAAAATCATCTGCACCCACACATGTGAACTTGAAAGTTTTAAGCAGCTTTGTCTGTTATTGTAACTTGTAGTATAATACGAGTCACTGTACTGTACCACCCTGAAATCCTAACTGGAGGATGATGGGTGGTATATAAATGAATCAATTAACGCATCATTTTTATTTGCAAGTCAACATCCTATTGCACCCCGTGCAGCAGTATCTATTGTCCATGAATTTATTGTGGTACAGAATGCCAAGTCTCTAAAAGGAGCCCATAGTATGCTTCCTCCTGTGGAAAAGCTGCTCACTTTTTGCTTTCTACAGGAGGAGGAGAAAGGGAATAGGAGAATTGAGAGAAGGGACTCGTGACTATGAGGGACTGGGGAAAGGGAGAAGACAGCTCTGTCCACTGGGCTGTGTCCTTCCCATTCCAGGAAGATGCTTACACACCAGAAAAGGTTATACCTTCTGAAGTTGGGACAGCGACAGTCTCCCACTGCAGGGAACAGGCAGAAATGGAACCCTCTGTCCGAAAGCACCTCTAGGCATCGTGTCATGGTGACATTTTCTGGTGCATAGGCTGCAGCAGAAGAGTTGCTGGACCCTGAACATCTTTCAAATGCAATGTTGGGGCTAACTTAGAGGCAAGTCTATTGTTTCCAGTTCTTGTGTAGCTAGCAGACATTCAGAAACACAAGTGATGCCACCTCAGGTTTGTAGCCCAACCTCTGTTTAACAAACTCACGGAAGCATACATGGAGCTATCACAGTTCATCGTAGCCAACGTAATGGAGGTTAGTCTTGGCAAGGGTAACCTTCCTATATAGCAGTTTAGGCTGAAATCCTAACCATGCTATCCTGGAATTAAGTCCCATTGAATTCAGTAGGGCAGGGCAACAGGGATAGGAAACCTTTTTCATCCAGAGGGCCGCATTCCTTTCTGGGCAACCTTTTAGGGACCACATGTCTGCTGTGGGTGGGGCCAGAGCCAAAGTGAACTGAGCAACAAATGTGAGTTTTATTTTTGCACAGTGCACTAGATTCTAGACAAACTTGTCCACCCTTTTCTGTTACCCATCCAGACAAGCAAGAAGTAATGTTGAGCAGGGCAAGGGGGGTGCCGCCAGGGGGGTGCCGTGCCTGCTGCAGCGGCACTGTGCCCGCCTGCCGCGGTGAGAAACGGGGCGGGGGCGCCGGAGCGATCATCGCACCACGGCGCCCGGGCACCCGACATGCTTAAGACGGCCCTGATGCTGAGGTCTAATCCTCTTCAAAAACCACCCAAGTTCCAGTGTTACACGAGAGGGAGAAATACTTTTCTCTATCCGCTTCCCCCCTGCCACACATAATTTTAAAAATTTCTATCTTGTTGCCCCTTACTCAAACTTTCCCTAAACTAGAAAGTCCCAGGAGCTGCAACCTTTCCTTATAGGGTGCTGTTCCATCTGCATAGTAAGTGGGTTGCCCTTTTTCTGAACCTTTTCCAACTCTACATTATCCTTTTAGAGGGGTAGAAACCAGAACTGTACAATATAGAGTATTCCAAATGTGACAAATGTAAAACAATAGATTTGTTTAATGGCACTATATCTGCTCAGGGGGAGGGTGGCCTGGGAAGGTTCTGAGGGCGAAATAGAGGGGTTTGGGGGGGCCACATTTTGCCCCCGGATCTGAGATTCCTCTCTCCTGCCCCTGCTAACACAATGCCATTGTTTCTTGGTATAGACCATACTTGTCCTAGGTTCTGACCTCAGTGTGGCTTCCAGCCCTTGGCATGGCTTGATCTCATTGAATATCAGCTAATGCATGATCCCTGTTCTCGGTATACAGCCAGGCTCTGACAAGCCTCTGACTCTTGCCATTTCCCTTCAAAGAGCTCACTGAAGTGTCCTGTTCATGCTGACATGATGTGGATCCAGCCAGATGGGTTGGATTCCGTGTAAAATGAAGCATGTGGCTGGCTGCAGGCTGCTGCTGCAGCAGCAACAGCATACATGATGCTTTTAATGGCATTTAATAATTAAGACCTGGATCCCGTCTGCAAAGAGCTTTCAGCGTTAAACTGCAGTGGTAGGAGACCACCATGCAATGAGGGGAGAAATATAGGCCATGGAAGAAATGAAGGAAGAAAGGAGAGCAAATGCATGTTGTGTCCTTCTAGGCTTTGTTTCAGCTGGGATGAGAGTTTAGGTTTGTGGAAAAGCCACATTTCCAGGAGAGATTTGAAAGGAGGCAGGTGACCTTGGAGCAGGCATCCCCAAACTGTGGCCCTCCAGATGTTTTGGCCTACAACTCCCATGATCCCTAGCTAACAGGACCAGTGGTCAGGGATGATGGGGATTGTAGTCTGAAACATCTGGAGGGCCGAAGTTTGGGGATGCCTGCCTTAGAGTATAAGTGGCATCCCATTATGCTGTGACTCCCAACTCCTTCAGATGCGTATCTTATGGTTGTGTGAAAGGTGGACATGTGCTGAGAACTGGGTGTGATGCAAAGTTCTGCATGCTTCCGCTATGCATAGAGTCAGTGACATCATGGCTTCACCTCAGTGGTGTCGCATGGGGAGGGGGGGACATAGGGGCAGTGTTTTTGAGGGATGCATTTTGCTCCTCGCGCTGCCCTGGCAGCCCCGCGCCAATTTGCAATGGCAGCTGCTTTTTGCTGGTGAGTGAGCCTGCCCGGACCTGGTTCAAGTGGCAGAAAGAAGCCGGGGCTCCCACTCTCTGGCTGCTGCTTTCTCTTTGCTGCAGTAAATGCAATCTAGAGACTACCAACATCATAATTGGATAACATCAGTTTGTTTCATAACGGGTAACACTCCCAGGGCCGATTGGCATGTTCCTTGTTCCAGTTTTGTGGGTACGCGAGTCATCCTTCTGCATACATAGATCAAAAAACGGTGTACGGAATGGTAGCACACAATTGCTAACACCTGCGATTCACTGGAACACACAGATCTCAGGCTGCTGGGAATCTCGTGAGTTCATACTTAAATGTATTGTATTGGAGGCCGGTGGGCTCTACATTTGTGAAACATATATGTAGAGCTTCTATTTTAACCCACTCCTATGCCCCCTCAAAGCTGTCACCCTGAGGCTTCTGGCGGTGCTCCTGGCCACAAGGGTGCTGGCTTTGCTTCCATGTGTGGACGTGGCTGTCCATTCACCAACCGAGCCCCTATGCGCACCCTGGCGTGCACCTCCACCCCAGCTGGGGGATAGGGAGCGCAACACTTGCCTCACCCCAGACGTCGGCAACCTATGCTATGCTGCTGCTTCACCTTTGGGTCATTGTAAGCAGAGGTGTGTGAATCATCCCTCATGGGGTGTATTCACCATTTTAAGTTGCCAGGTTTTGAGCTTGGTTTTGCTGTTGAGTTCCTTGTTAAACCCATGTCAGGGGTAAGGCCTAATTATGCTTGCCGGGCCTCTCCCTATTTGGTCCAAATCAGCTGATTGGCAGTACCTGCCAAATGGTCTGCAATATCTGTTAACCAGCTGATAGTCAGGTGCTGCTAAGTCCCCCACCCCGCAAAGCACCGTCACGTGGAGCGCTTTGAAAGAGACTCTTCAAATGTGGGACAGAACAGTCTTGTGATGTCATGGTGATGTCAGGTGACTGACAGCTAGATAGCCATGCCTCCTGTCAAACGTGGCCCACAAGGGGCAGAGGAGATAACTCTCTGGCTTGATGACCAGTTCCAGTTCCCCACTCTGCTCATAAGGGCAGAAGAGCTGAACCCATGCTCTTTAGAAAAGGAACAAGCTTTGAGCTTGTGAGCACTGTGAGTAGTGACGGTGTGAAGCTATTTTGCGCCCTAGGCAAGGCTAACTGCACCCACCAAGAGAAATTGCTAGCTTCAATTTTCAAAAACAGTTGTCTTGTAGAAAAATATATATCAGAAATGAACAGCTATAAGAAAAAATAAATCTGCATAAAACTGTGCCCCTCAAAGGTCAGAGTACTGTGCCCTTCTGAGATCTGTGCCCTTGGTGGCTGCCCAGTTGGCTTAATGGCAGCACCTGCCCTGTGGGTGAGGTTCTAGCGACCAGTGGCAAAGTTACTTAATTTTAGACTTGGGGCTTTATGGTCAAGCAGTGGGGATGGGGAGCACTCTAGGTTAGGATGTATAAAACTTGCTTCAAAACACTGCTGCATTTGGGTTGAGTGGGGACTGAGACGTCTGCTTCAAAGTGCTTGACCAGGCACGGTCCAGCAGAAGATTCACCTTTTAGCAGGGCCTGAGCACATTCTGAAATTTGGTGTGAAGGGCAGCAGCATCTCAAAATCTCTGCTTTTACTCCTGAAGCGCAATGTCTAGCAGTTATGGTTGAGAAGAGAGGCTTGGAATGTTTCTGGGTGATGGCAGCTGTAGCATCTCAAAAGGGACATCATTGCCTTGCATGCTTGCTCTGCTTGTTTTATGCAGGTCATGGAATTTGGCTTTCTCTTGGCGCAGAATATTATGTAATCTGCGTATGTACTGATGCATTGCGCACAGCTTTGCCTTGGGAAAAGTTAGAAGCCTTGACATAGTGCAGGGTGTTGCATGTTAAGCCCCGCTGCCCAAATTAATTTTACCAGATTCCTCTTTGCTTCAGAACTGTTGGATTTTACCACTACCATAAGTTAAAACACAATGAAAGGAATCCACTGCCCACTTCAGGGAACTCATAGTATGGACAAAGACAACAGGTTGACTTGCAAGAGAGACAATATTCCCCACTCACAATGCTCTTTGGCTTCCAAATGAAAGTGTCTTCTATGGACTTGCTGCCATTTGCTCTGCAAAGCTCAGTATTGTCTGTGTCTATAAACATCTATCTGATTTCTTAACTGCAGATGCTGTGAATTGAATCTGGAACCTTTTACATACTAAGCTCATGCTCTGCTCAGTGCAGAACAGCCATAGCTCCATCATTCATGCATCCCTATATGGACAAGTTGTGGTTTGAAGTTTATACATCATATTGTGTGTGAGAGAGAGAGAGTGGGGGTGGGGGAGATACTTACAATATATTGCAATGAAAGGAGGAGTGGATTACCTAGGGGTGAAGGCTAGTCCAAAGATGCATCTGATGACATCAGTGTTCAAAGGTAGCCAGGCACCAGGCGTGTTTTACTACTGACATGGGTCCAGTTGTAACTACGTGGAGATTTCTCGATGCCAGGATGGCAGCCACAGTTTTAAAACATCTGTCTTAGTCCATAGTTAATACTGTTTCCACTTCCCCTATGTGTGTTTCTCCTTCTTGCCTACTGGAACAAGTGAATTGTTGTAAGAGCAAGCTACCGTCAAGCAATGTAGTTGAGATCATAGAATCATAGCGTTGGGAGAGACCCCCAAGGTCATCTAACCCAACCCCCTGGTGAATACACAATCCATTTTGACGACCATAATCCAGGTTTAAGGTGCCGTTGGGTGCCTAGCTTATATATATGAGTTTCTAACACTGGGTGGCATGATTGTAGCTCAGAGGTTAGAGCAGGCATCCCCAAACAGCGGCCCTCCAGATGTTTTGGCCTACAACTCCCATGATCCTTAGCTAAGAGGACCAGTGGTCAGGGATGATGGGAATTGTAGTCCAAAACATCTGGAGGGCCGAAGTTTGGGGATGCCTGGGTTAGAGCATCTGCTTTGCATGCAGAAGGTATTGAGCTCAATCCACAGCATCTCCAGTTTGGGCTTGGAAAGAACCCCTGGTGAGTCACAGCCAGTCAGTATAGACAGCACTGAGAGAGATGAAGCGATGGTCCGGCTCTGTATAAGGCAGCTTCCTTCCTATGCTCTTCCCATTACCCTGTGCTGTGAGGAAAAGATATATGTGGACCCAATACCTAGATTGGCTCTTGCATCTTGATAGCCATGTATCGACCATGTGCCATTCTTCTAGGCCAAACAGTGGAACGTGAAGTACACAGGCTCCATGGCTAGTCCTTGTTGACCTCTGATGGATGCTTGCTCCTGTTGGTCTACAGTGCTTATCTTTACACTTATAGCTGTTGAGCTGGCTCTCCAGGCATTGCATTCTTGGGATATATTGGTGGCAAATGCCTTCCTGTTATGGGATTGTTGCCTGTTGTATTGCATCTGGAGGACAAGCGTGTTTGTGGGGACCTTCAATGTGTGCCAAATGTGCAGGTGTTCCTAGTGCTTTTTTAAAAAACAAACAAACCATCAACTCTTCATGAGAACAGTTCTAATTGTTCAGACCTCGAATCCATAGGCAAACCATGTTTCAACAGCTTATTGTTTAACCAAACAAATCCATTAAATCAAAAGGTGTGCCTCTTATGACTAGTCGGGTGTTTCCTTTTGTAAGAATGCTAGAACTTAGGAGTTGAGAGAAATTGTTTTCATCGCAGAGATCTCACAACTAACTTTGCAACTGGATCACAATTCTTTGGCTCCAAACTTTGCAACTGGATCACAATTCTAGGCAAGAGCCTAGCTGAAATAATTGCTGTCTGCTTGAAAACAGAGCTTGAATCCACGTTTCCCTGTGGTTTACTAGCAAGGTTGGGAAGGAGAATAGGTATGGGTGAAACCTCTCTCCCTTTATGCCAGACAATAGGTGCACACCTTTCAGATTTGCTGAGAGTTGCTTGTTCATTTTGACTAACTCAAAAGCTGTGTTATATTCACTACAGAGAAGCACCCATTTCTTTTTCAGTGGTTTTTTGTCTGTAACACCACATTCCTTTATCTCGGCTCCCAAAAACCCCTTTCCAAACCCCATCAGTTTAAGCCGAATTAATTGGTATTTTAATCGGGTTATTATTGGGAAAATATTGGAAAACAAATAAATTATTTGTTGGGGTGTGTGTGTCCCAGGTCTTCCATATGGCTTTGAATACAAGAAGAGTCACAATCACATACATTGTAGTTCGTTAAGGGTTGCTGGGAATTGTACCTCTGGGTGAGTAAACTACAGTGTCTAGAATTCTCTGAGAGAAAGATTGTGCTTTGAAGTTATAGTGTAGGCACAGCCCGAGAGCTATTGAGGTTTGGATTTGAATGCAGCTTACTTCAGCATCTTCTGTTCATTCTTGGAAGAGCCATTCTTCATGTTCAAAATCTCCCCTTGTCAGGTCAGTGATTTCCCCCATCCACATTCTGGTTTTAATTGCAATAGCTAGACCTGCTGTGATTTGGAAAAACAAGGATGGTTGTCCAACTTGCCCACCACCTCTGCAGAACTCTGTTTTGCTGCTGTTGCCTAAGGGTGGCGCTGTGGGTTAAACCACTGAGCCCTAGGGATTGCCAATCAGAAGGTCAGCGGTTCGAATCCGCGTGACAGGGTGAGCTCCCATTGCTCAGTCCCAGCTCCTGCCAACCTAGCAGTTCGAAAGTATGTCAAAGTGCAAGTAGATAAATAGGTACCGCTACAGCAGGAAGGTAAACGGCGTTTCCGTGCGCTGCTCTGGTTCACCAGAAGTCGCTTAGTCATGCTGGCCACATGACCCGGAAGCTATACACCGGCTCCCTCAGCCAATAACACGAGATGAGTGCAACAACCCCAGAGTCGGTCACGACTGGACCTAACGGTCAGGGGTCCCTTTACCTCTACATTTTTAAGGCCACATTAATACCGTACATTTCAAGCACTATGATACAGCAGGGGCAGAATTTGCTTCTGAGCTTGGACAAAAATTGGCAAAAAATATTTACTACTTTCACAACAATTGGTTTTTATTTATTATTTTGTGCCCCTCTTGACTCTGTGCCCTGTACAAGGGAACCGCTTGCACCACCCTAAATCTGGCGCTGGGTACAGCTTTAAACAGTCATGGCTTCTCCTAAAGATTTCTGGGAGCTGTGATTTGTTAAGGGTACTGAAATTTGTACAGAGACCCCTATTTCCCTCCACAGAGCTAGAGTTATTTGTGGAGCCTTGACGGTTTAAAGTGGTACCATAATGATTTAAGTGTATTGTGTGAATGTGGCCTTGGTAACAGCAACAGGTGGGCAAGGCTTGAGTGTAAAACATTAACCAAATTAACTGTTTCTTCCTCAACTTGGTGAAGTAAACAAAGCAGAGCCACCCTTGGCCTTGCTTACTAGTTTCAACTTTGAAAAGTCACACCTTACAGGAAGGAATCACCATTAGTCTGGTGATGTGTATGACTGACTCTGAAGCTAATGTATCTTGGGTCAAATCCACAGCATACATTTAAAGCATTTTTATACCACTTTAACACATGGCTCCCTCCCGCCATGTCCTGGGAAATATAGTTTAAGGGTGCCGGGAAACATAAAGTTCTGTGAGGGGCCTCCTAAGAGCTCTCAGCATCCTTAACAAAATACAGTTCCCAGGGATTCTTTGGGGAAAACCATGACTTGCCCTGAACGTGGAATGCTTTAAATCTTTTTTATATTAATAATTGGTACACATACAGAATTTTGTTAACTGGTTTTTATATATAAATGGACTCCTATGGGGAGAAGGGCAGTCTTTAAATTTAATAATAGTTGTAAATTCATGACCTTCCCTAGATACTGGGCTACAGTTCCCATTACCCCCCCCCCCATTGGCCATGCTGGAGGGGGCTATTGGGAGTTACAGTCCAACACCTTTGGAGGACTCAAGGTTGGGAAAGGCTGCAACAGGGCACAGCAAATCCAAACAAGGCACCGCTGACCCGAAATACAAAGCTCTTGGCTTTGGACATGTGGTTTGGCTTGACTAGGAGTGAGGCTCAAATCTGTAATCCAGAGCAGTGAGTGGTCTAACAGCAGCTGGAGACTGGGGTTTAATTTACCCAAAGCCGCCTTACCAGCTGATAGGAGTCTCATCCAAAGGTTCTACATAGTTCAGATGAGTATCTTGCTTTTGCCACTAGCCTCTTGCCCCATTCTAGAATGCAGCTTGGATGCAGGCGCAATATGCAAGCAAGCTTCCATTTGCTCTTATTTTCCTTCCCTCTCCACTTGTCTGCAAATGATGACCATGTATGGAGAAGGCATGAGCCAGAAAGGGCATGTAACTCCCTGCCAAGGGCTCTGTTTAAAACTGATAAAGCCGTATGATCAGAAGTTCCTTCTGTTGTTCCGATGTTCAGTGTAAAAGCACAGCACCCTGGGAGACCCAGCCAATGGGGGCATCTTCTTAAAGCAGTCCCTGTGGGGTAGGTGACACTAACCTGATGGCAAGGCTTGTGCCGATCTCTGGACTCTTTTATTGGAGGGGGGAGAGAATCCCAGAAGGACATCCCTCACTTGATCAGTTTAAGGCAGGGGTAGGCAACCTAAGGCCCGTGGGCCAGATGCGGCCCAATTGCCTTTGCAATCCGGCCCACGGACGGTCCAGGAATCAGTGTGTTTTTACATGAGTAGAATGTGTCCTTTTATTTAAAACTAGCTGACCCGGCCACGCGTTGCTGTGGTTCTTTCCTGTGATCCCCCCCATCACGATCCATGACGTATCCTGCCCCTCCTCCCTCCACCCCAGCTCATCCCTGTGTTTCCGTAGGATACCCTTCCCTCTGTTGTCCCTGGGGAGTGTTGGCCCCTCCCCCTGCATCTCCATACCTTGGCCCCCACCCTCAAAAAGGAACTGTCAGTTTCTGGGTTCCATTTCCCAGTATTTACTTTTGTCTGAGCCCTCTGTTGTCCCCTCCCCCCTGTATCTCCATACATTGGCCCCTGCACACGCATCGTGAACATTTCTATATGTTTAGATTAAGGATCGGGGGTGATGATGTGCCCTGAGACCCAGAGAACTACTTAAAGAATCCCAACCCGGGGAGGGGGGGCAAATAGCGAAGCCCCACAGCCCTGTAGCAACAGACAGGCCCAGACAGAAGGAGGGGGATCATATGGGCCACTTGGCACGGGCCTCCGAATCCAAAGCGGGCCTCGGTCAGCATATTCACAATCAGTAAAATGAAAAAAGTAACAAAAGGGTTAAAAACAGGGACACATTATCTTATCTACCTGGCCCAGGCCTCTGTCTGGCCCTGCAAGGGCCTGGCAACAGAAGGTGTGTTCTAAAGTACCCGAGTTCAGTTCCATAAAAAAACCCAGGAAGTGGCATGGGGAAGGTAGGAAATTGTAAATGGGGGGGGGTGCACTGCAAATATCTGAGGACTTAAACTGGGGAGAGAAAGTGAATGGTTGTTTTTTAAAAATAATAAAAAAAAGACACAGAGGCTTACAATCAGTTGTTTCTCCTAAAATAAGACATACCCATAAAATAAGTCATATTTATTTTTGTCTTGTGGATTTTTTTGCGGTAGTGGTGCTAAATTGTAAAGTAAAAACCCCTTGCCGTGCCCCCAAGTGTGTTGCTGTGGGTTATCCCCCTCCCCAGGCCTAGTGGAGGCCTGTCAGCCTGTCAGGGGCCTAAAACAAAGGCCTAGATAAAATGGCTGCCTTGGTGTATTTCAGTTGCTTGGTTGATGATGTTGTCATTTGGTTTGTGGGTGTGGCTTAGATTTCTCTGGAAGGGAGGGGGTGGAGGAGGGTACTACGCCACTTGAGGGCGCTGTTTGACTTGGTAGAAAAGCAGGTCTGCACCTGGGCAGGTGTGCGATTTGAGGGATTTTTGCCCCCAACAACGCTCTAGGAGTGGCCTGGATCGTTGTGTCAAAATTTCAGGACGATCGGTCAAGCGGTTACGGAGAAAAGTGTCGAACGGAATTTCACGATTTTTACATTTTTATATATATAGATGCATCTCTGAGTTATTTGTGGGGCATAGGAATTCGTTCATCCCCCCGCCCAATATAGTCGGCCCACCACATGGTCTGCCCATGGCTGAAAAAGGTTGCTGACCTTTTAAGGATACACTCTGATGGAGGCAGGAAAATGGTGCTCCCTCTGGAATTTGCTTCCCTGAAGTGACCACTACGAAAACCAGAAGCTGCCTTACGACGATTCAGACCATTGTTCGAAGTAGCTCAATACTGTGCACCCTGCCTGAGACTGGTACTGTACTCAGGTAGGCCAGGGTTTCAGACCAAGGGTCTCTCCCAGGCCTACCTGAAGATGCCCGGGATCAGACATGGGACCTGCAAGGCATGTATCTTAACCCCTTCTTTTATGGTGGACACTTGAGTGCTCTTATCCCTTTATGTGCAGGCAGCCCTCAAAAGGCAAGAGACCTCAGTGCTCCCGGGGTGATCTTACTTCGGCTCCAGATTAATCCCTTTAATCATGTAAATACATTTGGTCAAAGCAGTTTGCTGTATGGGGGTGATCATATAAACAAGCTGCAGCATGTGTAGCTGTGAATTTAAAAAGTGTCTCCTGACCTAAATCCTTTTCATGCTCAAAGTGCAATACAGTGGTACCTCCACTTACGAATAACTCTACTTACGAATGTTTCTACTTACGAACGGAGCTCCGTCCGCCATCTTGGATGTGGTTTAGATAGGATTTTTTCTACTTAAGAATTTTTAGATAGGGTTGCTTCGACTTATGAATTTTTTCTCCCAATGCATTCCTATGGGATTCAACTTACAATTTTTTTTTTGACTTACGAATGTGCGTTCGGAACGCATTAAATTTGTAAGTAGAGGTACCACTGTAGTACTAATGACCGACAATCATGCTGCTTTCCTTTTCTTTAAAAATCTAGGCTGAATTCTGTTCTTGTAGGGTCATCTAAATGGCAGTTTCAACATATAAAGGTTTATTTTCCCCAACCTGCAGACCACCAGATGTTGGGACACCCAACTCCAGTCAGCCCCAGCCAGGTTAACTAATGGTTGGAGCTGACGGGAGTGGTAGTCTCTGATCGCTTCCAGACAACCTGTTTCGTTCAGCGTTCATCTTGATTTGTTGCACAAAATTTGTGGGAAGATTAGATGATGATGAGTCAAGCAAATTCACGCACTTTCCAGTGCATTTCCCTTATTACAAAAAGTTTTGTTTGTGGAGGGCGGGGGGTAATGGTTTGTTGCACAAGAATTTCAAATCTGCTTCAATTGCACAACCTAAATTTCCCAGTGGGATTGTCACTATTTTGGAGTGGGATTCAGTCTTGAGGCACCCAAAGACATCAGGGTGTACTAGGTTGAGTTTGGCTGCTTCCTGGCAAGAGCTTGGCTCTAGACTTCTGCTGGATAACCTTTCCTGGAACTTCCCCTGATCAGCTTATTTTAGGGCAGAATATAAATGCCAGATGGTCTCTGCTAGTTAAAGCTTGCAAGAGTCCTGGGTTTCTGGTAAAGCTCACAAACAGGAAGGGGTTAGCTGAGATACCTCAAGTGTTCATGACTTAATTTTGTAGCTTGCTCCATCCCATCCCAAAGATGGATAATGGCAGTGTCTCTTTTCATAGTGTGTGTCATTTATCAGGAAAATGAGAGGGTGGTCTCCCCCCCACCCTGTGGGTCTGTCCACCAAATGAAGACTTCTGAGTTTAGAGAAGCTTTTGACTTATCAGTACAGCTGATATATATTCATTATCGCCTGGGTTGTTTTTTTATGTGGTGACCTTTTTCAGATTGGTTTTTTTCCTGTATTCCTCTTTTATTTTCCTATGGGTGTGTAAAAGGTAAAGGTAAAGGGACCCCTGACCATTAGGTCCAGTCGTGACCGACTCTGGGGTTGCGCACTCATCTCGCATTATTGGCCGAGGGAGCCGGCGTATAGCTTCCAGTTCATGTGGCCAGCATGACAAAGCCGCTTCTGGCAAACCAGAGCAGCACATGGAAACGCCGTTTACCTTCCCGCTGTAGCGGTTTCTATTTATCTACTTGCATTTTGACGTGCTTTCGAACTGCTAGGTTGGCAGGAGCTGGGACCAAGCAACGGGAGCGCACCCTGTCACAGGGATTCGAACCGCCGACCTTCTGATCAGCAAGCCCTAGGCTCAGTGCTTTAACCCACAGCGCCACCTGGATCCCACCCTATGGGTGTGTACCATACCTTTAAAGCACATCCTTTCCCTCCTGGAATTCTGGACATGGTAGTTTATTAAAGGTTGCTGGGCATTTTAATTAGGTGACAGGCAAACTGCAGTACCCAGAATTATTTGAAGGAAAGAATGTGTGTTTTGAATGTGCTTTAAATGCATAGCATGTGCACAGCCTAAATAAATTGTTTGCTGCCTTGAGTGTCATTGGTGGGAAAACAGGCTATATATTGTAAGAAATCTTCCCCAGTTTTTACAAGATAGGGTTGCCATATTACAAAAAGTGAAAATCCAGACACAACAGTTGTTGAGCTTTTTTGAGCAACATCTAGACTTCGGATTTCGGTTGCTATATATCTGGATTTTCCCACCTGGACACTGCTTCCAATGGCCATATTCCAGCTATGCCCAGGATATTCCAGAGGTGTGGCAACTCTAGGTTATAGCACATCAGCACTACAGGCAGAGGGATGTTTGATGGCATGCTTTTTGATCTAAAAAGAGTTAATAGAAAACTAGCTTGGATAGGAAGCTGGGCTAGAACATTTCCTTTGACGGGGTTGGAGGCAAGTTGCCATGTGAGCTCGCATCTGTATCCTGAAGATGTGAAGCCTGAGCCAGGTAACATATTTACTACCTTAGGAACACAAGAAGGGCTGTTGAGTACAGTGTGCTACTTCAACATACAAAATCTGATAGTTATTTTCATGTTACTTTCCATCTTGCGTTGTATGATTATTGTCTGGGTTGTTCTTTGTTTTCTATACCATTGAGATGCATGTTCCTTTTTCAGTAGGAGATGACTTTATCTTCAGCTTCAAAACTTGAAACTGTCCTCTTTAAAGGGTTGCTCTGTCAAATTCATTATTTGTTAATCATTGTACTTGTCAGTTTTTCTTAAAGCAACTCAAAGTTCTGTTCTGAAAATGAGAAAGGGAGAGCAGAGACCTTGAATTTGCCTATCAGTCACCACTTGGGCAGTAGACTTAGTTTCATCAATTGGCCATGATGACTGGGGTTGACTGGAGTTTAACAGTATCTAGAGAGCATCAGGTCCCCCACTGTTGTTACATAGGACTGGGAAGAAGCATTTTGCTTGTTTGGTGCTTGCTGTGACTTAGATGAGGTGGGCCACCTAATATGATCAGGATAAAGCTCTAAGCTTGACAGAAATCTTGTTAAATCCTGAAAGAAGCTGCTGGTCTTCATATGCGGCATGCAAAATGTTTGCAGAGGTTGGGCTGGGATTTGGTTGAGAATAAAGTAGCATAGGTAGCTTTCAAGGAGCAGCAGGATCTCCTTACCGCAAAGTCAAGACTTGTGCAGCATGGCTGGGGGAACCTGTGGAACCCCAGATCTCATTGAGCTATAACTCCTAAGGGAACAGCTGTGACTCGGTAGTAGAGCATCTGCTTTGCATGCAGAAGGTCCCGGGATCAATCTCCAGAGGGAATTCTGCTTGAGACCCTGGAGAAGCCACTTCAAGTCAGTGTTGACAGTCCTGAGCTAGATGAGCCCTGTGGTCTCATTCAGTATAAGGCCACTTCCTATGTTCCCATCACCTCTGGACAATGGCAATGCTGGCTGTAGCTGGTGGGAGTTATGCCCTCCAGATGTGACAAAACTCACAAATTCCCCATCCCTTGCGTATAAAGGTTATAGAACTCAAGAGCAGAGAAGCTTGGAGCTTCCTCTAAAAAGCTAACAGATCTTCTTAAGCAGCCTAGATCTCTCAAATGCGCAAATAATTGTTCTTGCCGTGGACACAAAAGCCCTGCAGAACATCTGACACACTTAACTAATTTACGTAGCCTGTTCCTGGTTAATCTTTTGAGCATATTTGGACCAAGTTGTGTTGAGCTCTGACAGACAACAAGATGAAGGGTAATATTAGGGCTAAATGTTGCTAATGTCCCGGTATTAACTAACTTTTTATTCTTTTTGGATTAACCAATTCTTTTGCCTTGAGCAACTCACACCTGTGCTGCTATTGCTACTGTTTTGGGATGGGCATAAGCCAATTCATGAGGATAATGATGATGTTCTCTTCTTCCCCCATACCCAGAAAGCACTCATATTGTCTGGTTGCAAAAATATTGTAAAAAAATAATATGGTGACAAATAGGGATGGAAAGATCTGTCCCTTTTGGTTTGTTCAGTTTCTCTCTCATTTTTCCAGTCTTCAGTTCAGTCAGTTCTTCACATTTTGCAGAAGTTTGCAGAATTCTTCATGAAAATTAATCAGCAGTTGACTGCAGCTTTCTCCTAACAAATACATTTTTACGTTGTTGGGTTTTTTTTTACACATTTCGGTAAGCAGTTTCCCGTAATGTATTTTTGCATGTTATTTTAATCAGCGTGCTCGTTTTTATGCACACTTCATCCTAACGTGTGTTTTTTTTAATAAACACACTTCACAATAAAATTTGGCTAAGTGCGAATTTCAAAGGATAGCAGTGTTTTGGTTCACATATTGTTTTAGAAAGTGTGAGTTGAATGGGTTTTGCTTTAAACGAGACTGGAACCAATTTTCTCCCTCATCTCTAGTGACAAAGAAGCAGATGGCTTGGGGAGAGTTGGAGCAACCAACCTCCCTTCCAAGCAACTAAAGACTCGCCCACACTTCCGCTTGACCCGCTGCTTCCCCCCCAGGAAACCCTGCTCTTTGCTGCTGAATCGGAGCAAATATCAATCAGGATTTTTGTACTAAAGAGCAGGTTTTCTGGGGAAAAGTGGCAGGCCAAAGGCAAAACCGCTTGGACCCATGCCTAGAGAAAATGGGACAAGAGGAAAACCACTTGGGACCTGTGCTTCCTAGGCACGAGACAAGCGAAAGTGTGGATGAGCCATGCAGTCACAGCCCCCACCCTAATATATATCTATAACCCCCCCACTTTGACTATTTATCTCTTAATACCCTCTGCTGCAATAATCCAGTCTCTTTATTCTGTTATACAATCCTGCAGGGGAAGTACGTAGCTGAGTGAGTATGAGTTTTAAGAAAGCAAAGGAACACATTGTCTATATGGTTTTACTGTGAGCACTATAGTTGCGCTTCCTGGTGCAAAGTATAAATTCCTGGCACTAGATGCAAGCGGCCCTGGTCATAGGATATCTTGGCCAATGTGCTTCCTGCTCCTCCATGTCAGAGCCAGTGTTGGCCTTAACTTTCCTAGTGGCTTGGAGCACACACTTCCTGTTGCAGTCATAGTGGTTAAGCATGGGTGCTAGAATAGTCTTTCTTCCTTGTAGCGGGAGGAAGTGTTTGAAAGACAAGCTGCATCAAACCATTTCCACCCCCACCTTCCAAGGAGCCAAGGGAGCATGCTGCCGTCTCCTCCCCGCTTTCACTGCTGGATGCCTCATAGCTGGGCATACCTCTTTATGAAACAGCCTCTGCTCCACCAGTGGGGTCCTGCACTCACTCAGGGAGCCCAAAATTGGCATGTTCTCATAGGGTGGCCTTTCTCAAACGTGGCTTCCCAGATGTTGGACTACCACTCTCATGATCCATATAGCCTGCAGGGATGATGGGAGTGGTAGTAGTCCAACATCTGGGAACCCATGGTTGAGAGAGGATGTTCTAGGGCAGACATCCCCAGACTTCGGCCCTCCAGATGTTTTGGACTACAATTCCCATCATCCCTGACCACTGGTCCTCTTAGCTAGGAATCATGGGAGTTGTAGGCCAAAACATCCGGAGGGCCGCAGTTTGGGGATGCCTGTTCTAGGGCAAGTGTGTCCAAACTTTTTTCAAAGAGGGCCATATTTGATGAAGTGAACATGCGTGAGGGCCGACCAAAGTTCTTGAGCTTTTTTTTAGGATTGAAGCTGTTGAGCTTCTTTTGGGGTCCCCCCCCCAAAGTTGTTGAGCTTTTTTTAAGGATTTAATACGATTTTACCCCAGGAAATAAACTGCCACAGGGGCCGGATTTAACCAAACGGCGGGCCACACTTTGGACATGCCTGTTCTAGGGTGTCGAGTGCAGGGGACGGGTGGTTACCTCTGTCTCGGTCTGCCACTCTCAGCCAGAAAGTGTTAAAATGTGATTCATGGCTGGTTGCACAAAAAGCCAAGACTGTTGCAAGTCATAAAGGCAGAATGTGTAGAGTGCAGCATACTTGGCTCCCTGTGCACCAGTAGGAAATATGGGAAGCTGGCCCATAGCAGAGGTGGGGAAAAGCAGATGTATAATCAGTGTCTGCTTTTTCCCTTCCTGTAAGTACCTTTAAGATTGATGCTCAGTACTACTAAATAGGACCATCAATACTGCCGCTGAACCAGGGCATTGTGTATAAGGATCACCTGTCCTGGGTTGGTAAGATCTGTCTGTATAAAACCTGATTTATCTTTCAGATCCTTCAGCATTAAGATCTGGGGGCATAGTTGATGGTTTCCCAGTGGCACTGGCAACCAAACCTGTGAGCTGGAATTTCCCTGCTCCTATCCTGCAGTCCCTCCAAGGAGCCAGTTCTGAACCAGGCTTGACACTTCTCATCAGTCTTGCAGTTCAGTGATATTTCATGGGCTCCATTAGAATCTCTGCTTTAGAGCTGGGCTTGAAAAACCATCATTGGTTATCTGCTGCTGCATATGAACTTGCTCTGCAGAGGAAGATCCTTTGTGTTCATATAGGACACAACTCTGCTGCACGGCGGGGGATAGAAAACATAGGAAGCTGCTTTATTCAGAGTTGGATCATTGTTCCAGCTTGGTAATGTCTACACAGATGGGATCTCCTGGGATTTAGGTGGTTCTGGGCAAGACTCTGGTCTTGAGAGATGCCAGGGGTTGAACCTGTTACTTCAAGTATAAAGCATGTGTTATAGCTCTTGAAAGATGAGCATTATAATTCTTGGTCTGGATATACATACTCCGTAGACCAGGGGTCAGCAAGGTTTACCTCGCCTGGGCCAGTTCGCTCCAGCGGAGATCCTTCCATGGGCCGGACCGTGAGTGCGCGGGGGCCGCGATTTCCGGCGTCTGAGCATGTGCAGATGCGATTTCCGGCACTGCGGAAGCAAGTCCTCACGCCGCGCCAGTTTAGCGCAGTGGGCGGGGACTCGCTGAGTGGGCAGCTCATTTCGGGGGCAGCTCGTGGGCCAGTGAAGAAGAAGAAGAAGAAGAAGAAGAAGAAGAAGAAGAAGAAGAAGAAGAAGAAGGGGGATTTTGGATTTGACATCCCACTTTATCACTACCCGAAGGAGTCTCAAAGCGCTAACAATCTCCTTTCCCTTCTTCCCCCACAACAGACACCCTGTGAGGTGGGTGGGGCTGAGAGACTTCAGAGAAGTGTGACTAGGTCACCCAGCAGCTGCATGTGGAGGAGCAGAGACGCGAACCCAAACCTGGTTTCCCATATTATGAGTCTACCGCTCTTAACCACTACACCACACCGACTCCCGTGGGCCACTTATGGCCCATGGACCTTAGGTTGCCTACCCCTGTTGTAGACACAGCAGCCACTATTTCTCTGCAGCTAGGGAAATGGAGCAGTTTTGTAGAAGCTGCATCTATGCTCTGTTTGGCAGCAGTGGAAAGGCCCTTGGGCCACCTAGAGGCAATTCTTAACATTCACCAGGGGAGTGCTTGCTAGGAGCACTGCCAGATTTGAGGGGCCTCTTGCCCTCTGCATGCTGAACTGCCCTAGTTGCTTTGCTCCCCTCACCACCATAAGCTTACCAGTCAGTGTCAGGTGAAGGGTCCCATTTTCTTGAACCTTTAGAAGGCATCAGGTAGGCCAGAGAAATGAAGATGGTCCAGCCTGCCATTTCATTAAAAGACCCAACTTGTTTGATTAACAGCTAAACAAGCATGTTCCACTCTGATTAAGCAGGACTTAAATGCATCTGCTATTCTCTCCAGGACTGGTAGTTTAGGAATATGCTATTAGCAGCTAATCTTCTTGAAGGTTCCAAATGTTCTCCTTCCTACAACTCCCCCTTCCCCTCCGCAAGTGCTCTTTGTGTGTGTTTTGATATTGCTCAGTGCCTTATAAGTCCTGGTGTTTAAATCTGACTGCTGCAGCACAGCATTCCATCTGGCTAGCGTCAAGGGGCTCCAGCTGCATCTTATCCTGCGTCTCTCGGGATCGACCTGACAGAAGGCTCTGGAGAGCAAAAGATTGCTCTCCGGAGCCTTGATTCGTTGTGACCAGGAATGGCTTATTGCTGGCTGTGCCCAAGCTCTGCCCCAGATAAAACAGGATTGGAGAGTGTGCTGCTTTTGCCTGGTTCCAAGTCTTAAGAAGGTACAACGTCTACATTGTGTTTAACTGATGCTGTCAACTCCCAACAGTTCTTCAGCAAAATGTCTGGTATACCATTCAGTCTGGGTGAGCCATGAGATCCCTTGGCAGTACAGGCTGCCATTTTCTGCCCCCTAGGACATAGGCAACCAGTAAAAACCTCTGTGCTCTACAGCAGGGGACGGGATGGGACGGGACTGGGGACCAGTGGCCATCCAGATGTTGCTAATGCTCCCAGCTCCCATCAGCCCCATGCAGCATGGCCACTGGTCAGGGATGATGGTAGTTGGAGAGTGGCTGCTTTTTATTGGCAGAATCTCCCAGATTTGGTCTGTGGCTTCTTAGTTGACCATAAGCTTAACGTGAGTCAACAGTGTGATGCAGCAGCAAAAAAAGCTGAGGCCCAGGGGTCAGTAAACTTTCAGCAGGGGGCTGTTCCATTGTCCCTCAGACCTTGTGGGGGAGGGGGTGGACTATATTTTTTTGGGGGAAATGAACAAATTCCCATGCCCCACAAATAACACAGAGATACATTTTTTTTAAGCGCACATTCTACTCATGTAAAAACACAGATTCCTGGACCATCTGCGGGCCAGATTTAGAAGGTGATTGGGCTGGATCCAGCCCCCGGGCCTTAGTTTGCCTCCCCATGGCTAAGGCTATTCTAGGCTGCATCAACAGAAGTTTAGTGTCCTCATTAAAGGAAGTAATAGTACAGCGCTATTCAGCCTTAGGCCACACCTGGAGATACTGTGTCGAGTGCTGGACACCACAATTTAAGGAGGATACAGTCATACCTCGGTTTGCGACCCCCTCTGTTTGTGACTGCTTTGGTTTCCGACCACCGCGGACCCGGACGTGTTTACATCCGGGTTCCACGGTGCTCGGATGCGCAGAAGTGCTCTATCGGTGCTTCATGCACGCGCAGAAGCGTGCACCGGGGAGCAACCGATTCGGGGAGCAACCGGCTCCGCGGAATGGATTGCGGTCGCAAACTGAGGTATGACTGTATTGATAAGCTGGAATGGGTGCAGAGGAGGAGGCAACAAAGATGATAAAGGGTCTGGAAACCAAGCCTTAGGAGGAATGGTTGAAGAGTTGGGTATGTTTAGCTTGGAAACAATGAGACTTCGAAGGGCTCAGGGCAGTTTTGAGCAGGTCGCATGCTCTGGCGCTGAGGGGCGGAGATCGCTCCGGCGCCCCCGCCCTCGCAGGGCGCAGCATGGCTTTCGCGCGGCTTTGCTGCGCAGCGCTCTGCCTACCAGCCCCGCACCACCAGGACTCTACCTAGAGCCGGCCCTGGAAGGGCTGTCACATAGAAGTTGGAGCAAGCTTGTTTTCACCTGCTCTGGAGGGCAAATCTGCACCTTCCAAAACAACATGAGAACCAAAACACAGCCACCTTTGGAAATTTTGCACTGATCTGAATTTTGCAATGCAGTTCTCAAACCTAACAGTGTTTATAAAAATGCATATTAGGAGAAAAAGATGCATCAAAAGGGATACATTAGTGAAAATAACATTTGAGAATGTTTTTCAAGTGATTTCCTGTGCAGTCTTGTTATTTTCGCTAATGTATTCCTTTTTATGCACCCTTTTGTTTTTGTTTCTTAGGAGAAATTAAAATGCTGGTAGATTTTCATGAGGGCTTTGTTGCAGAAATGTAGAGAGCTGAATATAAGATTGGAAAAATGAGAAACTGGGAGAATTGAAATTGACAGATCTTTCCATTTCTACTTCCATCCATACCTGGAGATGCTAGGGGTTGAACTTGGGACCTTGAATCTACACGAAAAGCAGATGTTCTACCACTGAGCTGCTCTTGCTTCTACTGCATTGTGATCCTGTTCTTGTATTATTCTACAGATTGTTTCCTAACACTGAGGGAAGATGCAGTAGATGTGTGAGCAGTTGGGCCGATTTAAGCTACTATATTCTTTGATTTTAAAGGCTTATTTTTATTCTGGACCTGGAATCTGCTCTGTGGGACAGGCTACCAGCTCTACAGCGGCCCGTTAAGCCAAGAACACCATGTGTGCCTTTGATGAGACAGAATATGTGCCGCCTCCTGCCTCCCAAAAATAGATTCAACGGTGTAGAAGGTTCAGTTGTATATAATAGATCACTCTTCAATTAGTTTCCAGAGTGTACTTAAAAGTAATTTTAGACTGTGGACTTTTTGCAGGCCCTTCTCTTTAGATGCCAGTGTGTATTGTTACTTCAAAATGTGGCAGGCTAGACCTTCTGGACTTCTGCCCTGATGGCACCACTGCCAAATTTTAAATCCTCTGCACCAGAATTAAAGAATTTCCTTTGCTGCTGCAGCTAACTGTGTGCTGCGCAGAACACAGTAGTAGGTGTTTGTTCCCAGAGGTCTTGGCCTACTTACAGTAACCTCGCGAACCCCCCACTTGTTTCTGACCATCGCAGCCTCACCCCGCTAGCGACACAGCCTAACCTGGGAGTTGCAAGGAAATCGGTGGAAAACAGCAGAGTAGACCCGACTGGTAGATTTAAGTAATGACATTGAAGGCTAGTTTGTAGCTTGTACGAAAGAGACAGTTGTGGCATTGACTACTGCATCAGCTGGGTTCCAGTGTACAGTGCTGCAAATGCATTAAGAAGGGTCCTTGCAGTGCAAAGAGCCTCCATGTGGGGGAATGGAGCGTGTCCTAACCTAGCCTTTTCCCTGAAACGTTACATTTTTATATGCAAGGAATATTTTTATTTGTAGGACTCCTTTGCCTCGAGGTCACTGGCCAAACATACTTACCACCTTGCTGAGAACTAAGCCAAGGTTTTGTCTTGGAAAACAGTGCACCTTTTGCTCTACAAACTCTTTGCAGTACCTTGGCAGATATTGAAGGACATCTCTTTATGCTTAAAGTTTGCTGCTTGAATTGCACTGTGTCTGCTCCGCAATACAGGTTGGGTAACTTTAGAGTCTGACATGGGTGGTCTTGAAGACCCCCATCTAAAGAAGGGAAATGTTTATTACTTTACCCATCCCTGCATTGTTTTGATGGGGGGCTGTTGAGTTGAGTCCTTGGCCAAATCCGTACTGTACATTTGAAGCTCTGTGATACTCCTTTAGCCATCATGGCATCCTCCAAAGAATCCAGGGAACTGTAGTCTGTTATGGGTGCTCTAGAACATGTGTGTGTATAAGAGAGAGAGAGAGAGAGAGAGAGAGCGCATTATTCTGCACATTAATGGCAAACTCCTTCTCCAAGTGTGAATTCTTATGTAACTAAAGTGGCATTGTCCATGCACAAGTAGGAATTGTTAGTCATGTGGCCAGCATGACTAAACCACTTCTGGTGCAACGGAACACCGTGACAAGTGCTAGAGTGCATGGAAACGCTCGGCACCTATATAAATATGGATATTTGTTGTTGTTGTTGTTATTACGACCCCTTGGCTCACTTCCTATGGGGGGAACCATCTACACCACCCTAAATCCAGCACTGATATTGACCTACCAGTACCTTAAGATCTACTTCGGAGGTTCTGTTGAGATGCCAGCCTGTAATAAAAGTTAGGACAATGAAATAGAGATAACAGGGTTTCTTCAGCAGTGTGCTGCAACAATGTAATCCAGTTCCAAGTGAGGTTGGAGAAGCCCCAACTCTCACTAATTTTAAACAGACCTTGGGGTCTTATTAAGAGATATACATTGGGTTGTAGCTAGCTGTTTTACTTGGAGTAGACCCACCAAAATCTATGAAGACTACCTTACAGCTGTTCGTTTCAGTAGGTTTACTCTGAGAAGGAATAGCCCTGGATGTTGTGTTTAATCTCATCTTCCACTGAATGACATGCTGGTCTGTGCACCTTATATGGAAAGAATATTTTAAATATTCTGTTGGGATTTTGTGAATTTGTATGGCATACTGTTTTAAACTTTGAAATTACCTGTCATCTGGAAATGCCAGGGTGGTTTACAAAACATTAAACAAAGTAAATTAATAAAACAGAATTAAAAAGGTACAACACGAAAAGAACTATAAAATTCATTTGGCAAGATGTGCAGCAGGAATTTGGAATAATCATAAAACTTCGGGCAATATGATCAATGCCACCAGTGGCCTGGATAGAATGGTTGTGTGTTAATGATAATTAAATTAAAAACAAAAGGTGGGGAGTCATAAAATGGCACCCACAAGGATTATAGTACAGTACACAGAAAAACCCCACAATGCACCCAAGAGCAAGTCAACTGCAATTCTACTTACAGTTGTCTAGAAACGGAGTTGGGCTCTTGCATCCTTCCTCCTCACTACTGTATAGGAAGAAAGTTGCTGCTGAACTAGGCTGTCTTATGTTAGTTTTAAAGGAGCATCTCCCTGATCTGCCACCTCCGTCTTTCCCTAGAAAGTATGAGGGTTTGGGTTGCACTGTCAAGCAGATGTATTCAAATATGATTCTGTCTTGATTGGTCACTGCTCTTGTTCTAGCAAGTTTGGGCACTGTGGGAATAGAGCATGGGTAGGCAAACTAAGGCCTTGGGGGCCGGATCTGGCCCAATGCCTTCTAAATCCGGCCCGTGAACGGTCTGGGAATCAGCATGTTTTTACATGAGTGGAATGTGTCCTTTTATTTAAAATGCATCTCTGGGTTATTTGTGGGACATAGGAATTCGTTCAATTCCCCCCCCAAAATATAGTCTGGCCCCCCACAAGGTCTGAGGGACAGTGGGCCGGCCCCTGCTGAAAAAGTTTGCTGACCCCTGGAATAGAGCATACCAGACTGAGATTTAGTCTGCAGGACATCTATCACAGGTTACCTCTAAAGAGGCCTGGTGCAGCTGTTTCAGACAAAGGATGCTCATTTCTTCAACATTGCCATCTCCCAGAGAGCAAAGCAAGATTTGTACATGTTGAGCCTAGTTTGTACTAGGTCACTTTAGAGGCCAGGTGCTTTTAATTCAGCATGATCCTTCCGAGCAATCAGGGGGTCAGAAGTAACATGGACAGTATGTGTCATTCTGGATGCCTGAGTTGCCACAAAAACGAAAACTGCTTGGTCATCTAAGGCCAGCTTTGTTTCTGGATCTGGAAATATTGCTGCAATAGGAACTGGTGGTCCCCCCTGAAGGAGGAACAAGTTGTTTTGACAAGATATTGGTGTAATTTGAAGCAAATTTCACTGCTATATCAGGACAGAAATTAAAATAACTAAGTTATCAAACTTGTGGCTCTAGTTTTATTTAAAGTGGGCTTTTATTTATGAAGCACTTCCAGTGAGGCCACCCCAAATCAATTTACAACATAATGAAAACATAGAGAACAGTCATATATAAAAACTGTTAAAACAAATGAACATATAAAAACAGTTTTATAAGGTAATTATATGCATAAAACCAGTTTAAAACAACAGCAGTAAATACATAAAATCAGTTCAAATTCAGAGAAATATCAGCTGGGATAAAGGTTGTTGACCCCTGATTTAGAAGGTTTGTTGAAAGAGGAACGTATTTTTCAGGAACCAAAAGGCAATAGAAAAGGTCCCTGCCTGATGGATGTCTGATATGGGATGCATTTAAGGGCCAAATAATAATTATATTATTCTTTTAAAAAATCTTAATACCCATGAATGACTTTAACAAAATATTTAGTAAGGGAAAGAATTCAGACACTAGTACTTTTTAAAAAACCGGGTTCATTGCTAAGTACAAAAGTGAAAAATCGCATCTAAGGCTTGAAGTTACATTTCTAGTTGACTTTGATTAAACCACATTTCAAAAAAGCCAACTGGCAAACTGCTGCAGAAAATGTTTTACATCTCTCCATCCTCTGCCCAGTTTCAGGGATCTATTGCTCTATATACATATGCAGGTATCTAGTCTATACTGTACAAAAAAACGAAAAACAAACATCTAATCAAATAATCCTACCTGCTCTCCAGCTAGAAATGGGACAGAAATTCAATAACATTTAAGGCAAATTTATCAAATTAAGATTTTGTGAAACAATATGAGAACCAAAACACTGCCGTCCTTCCAAATTTGCACTTTTCCAAATTTTGTTTGAGAATAAGGTGTACTTTGTGATTTGAAAATATGGCTTTCTTGAGCGAAAATTGTGTACAAAAAAATGTGTGTTGGAAGAAATTGACCTGAAAATGCTGAATTTTCATGAGAGCTAAAAAAAAAAATTAAAAAATCAAATTGCTGCAGTAATGTGGAGAACTGAATTGAAGATTTTTTTAAAAAAAATGAGAGAACCAAAACTGACAGATCCTTCCAATTGGACAGTCTCCCAGTCAACAGTGGCTATTAACTCTCTTGAATATTCTTCACAGAATGATTGTATTCCTGGATTTGTCAGTCATATGACTTAGCACTTGAACCTTGGACTGTGACTAATAAGATACCCAGTGATGTGGTACAGTGATCTCTAAACCTGCTTGGCATTGTTCCACCTCTTCTAGGTGCGGACACTTTTTGTCAGTGGCCTTCCTGTGGACATCAAGCCCAGGGAGCTTTACCTGCTTTTCCGGCCATTCAAGGTAAGTAGGAGCACACGCATCCCGACAAGCAATTATGTCCTTAGTCTATTGATATGGCAGCCTTGTGCCTTGTTGGCTATAGAGAAGAATCATAAAGTTGGTTCAAGGTCACCAGGGAGCATGGCTTCAACCCCAGATTCACCACCACCCCTCCAACTCCCAGCCCCCCAAAGTCATAGAATTGGAAGGAGCCTCAGAGCCAATCCAACTCTGATGCAGAAAATACTTCTTGAGCATCCCTGACCAGCTAACAAACCACCTTCCTGGATGAATGGGCCAATGGTCTGATCCAGTGTAGGAATCTCCCTTTGTTCTTAAGTGTGTAGCTGCTATTAGTAGCTAATGGAATTAATATTTGGGGATGGCAACATGCCGGGTTCAGGTAGAACAGGCATCCCCAAACTGCGGCCCTCCAGATGTTTTGGCCTACAACTCCCATGATTCCTAGATAACAGGACCAGTGGTCAGGGAAGATGGGAATTGTAGTCCAAAACATCTGGAGGGCCGAAGTTTGGGGATGCCTGAGGTAGAATGTCCTCTGCCCAGCATTTCTTAGTTAGCTGGCTTTTAGTGGCAGGATTAGGAAAGGGCTCTGCTTGAACCCCTGAAGGAACTGTTGCCAGTCAGACAATATCAGGCTAGATGTAGCAATGACTTGACTCCATATAAAGCAGTTTCATAGGGTGGAAGGGCATAGCCCATCTGTGGTGGGGATGGTGGTGACGGGGCGGAAATGTTTCTAACATAGTAAGTACGTCTTAATGTTAACTCGATTTTCAGGGCTGCAAAAGTATTCCTGGCACTTTGTTTAAGGGCCCTGGCCTGGCCTTGCATCCTTTTCTTTCCCTTTTAAGGAATCCAATAACTAACTTGCTGGCTTCTCTCTTCTCAGGGTTATGAAGGATCGCTGATCAAGCTAACATCAAAACAGGTAATGCCTCCCTCTGTCCTCATTCTGGCAGCTTCCCAGTACTGCCCTTAACTGCTTAAACTGTGGATCAGATGCCCTAATTAGGAAGAGGGAGGGGGGTTGCAACCCTAGGATTACAGTAAAGCGATGAGCAATAGCACACACTCAAATATAGCTAGGGCTGCTTTTATCCCACCTAGAGCCCCTGTCTGAAGGCTGTTCAGTTCTAACTGTGCTGCTTGCACTGGCTGACACTTTCTGATGGTCTGCATATTGCATGTTTTGTGTGTGCCCCTGTACATAGTTTTCCTTTCCCTACAAAAGTGCAGACATTGCTTTATTGTAGAGATAAGGAGACTATGGCTGGAGTCTGGGTATGGCTGGATTCCAGGCTCCCATCAGCCCCAGGGATGATGGAGTCCAGCCCAATGATCTGGAGTGTGCCACAGGCTCCCCATCTCTGCTGCACTAGCTAACAAAAGCACCCACATGTGGCAACAGGGCAAAGCAGCAAACCTTACCTTAAGGTGTCCTTTGTGCTGCTGAATACCCTGTCGGATGCACCCAAAGCTGCCTCCAGTGCAATGAACAAGCTGGGCTCTGGCCTCAGAAACAGCAGGTTCTTCACATCTCCCATCCCTTGGAATGGAAGCTTGGTAGGCTGGAAGGCATAGAACAGGCATCCCCAAACTGCGGCCCTCCAGATGTTTTGGCCTACAACTCCCATGATCCCTAGCTAAGAGGACCAGTGGTCAGGGATGATGGGAATTGTAGTCCAAAACATCTGGAGGGCCGAAGTTTGAGGATGCCTGGCATAGAAGAACTTGCTGGGGCACCAGGTCCCTTGCCAGGCTACCACCTCTGTGAAGGGCACCTGGAAAGGAAACTTCCACCAGCAGCAGCTGTATTCAGCAGTGTGGCTAGATCAGTTAGTTCCAAGCACACATCATGCACATGTTCTTTAAACCATGTGTTCTTTTCCCTAGCCGGTTGGCTTTGTTACCTTCGACAGCCGGTCTGGTGCGGAAGCTGCAAAGAATGCATTGAATGTGAGTATTGAGGACCATGCAGTTCAGGTACTTGCACAGCCCAACAGCCAGAATGACGTGGGCTCAGCACGCAATTCCATCCCATCTCATGTCCGGTAACTTCATTGAAAGAAAGTGCTGGTAGACCTTCAGCTACTTGGGACTCATACCAATAACTATTATAACACATACTTGCAAACTTTGCAAGTTCTCCTTACCATGTGGCAGAATGATGCTCAAAGCAAGCTAATCTGGAGTTGGAGCACTTCAGGGCATTAGTGAGCTGTGTGGGTTAACTGTGCGTTGCACCAGTTAATCCCAGATAACATGGCTGCCATGTGTTTTCTGCCCTTCAAGGCAGGACCGGCCCAAGGCATTTTGGCACCTGAGGCAGACCCCCAAATGGTGCCTCCTCCCCTCCATGAGGGAAGAAGGGGTGAGAGAATATCTACGTTGGGAACGGGGGGGGGGAGGATTGACATCGGGATCTGCTGTGTATGTGGATCCTACCACCTGAGGCAGTTGCCCCACCTTGCCTCATGGGTGGGCCGGCACTGCTTCAAGGGAAAACCTAGGAATCTGTGGCATCTGCTGAGATGCACGGAAAGGTCTTCTTTTCCTGTCTCTCACTTGGAAGCTATTTAATGCAGGACTAGCTTGCGCAGTGGGGTGGAGTCGCAGCAATACCCTCCCAAGAGCAGAGTTGCTTCTGCTTGCCAGGAGGGAGAAGGGACAGGCTTCCATCCTCATAGTCCCAACTTCACTGCCACTTTGTCCCAGGCTGCTGTGGCTCTCTCCCCACCCCCAGCAGGCAAGCAGCTGATGATGAAATGAGCTGGGAGCACAGCTTGCAAGGACCAAACATACACAACCACTCATATGGACCGCAAAGGCCAATTGATGCTCTGTTGTGTGTGCTGCTTGCTGGGAGCCTTCAAAAACTCTTGACGGCAGTCTGAAACATTAGGCTCTGTTCCTGCTACCAATACTGCTACATACGTGGACCCAGCCTGATCCCTGGGAAAGGCACACAGACAACTTCTCCTTCCCAAGCTTTTGCACTGTCAAGAAAGCACATTTTCTGTATTGGTCTTGCACATTTTATGTACCACTCATCAGCCAAATTGTGTTCCAGCGTGGTTTCCAAGAAGATTGACTGCATGGCTTTTATTCCATTCTGTTCTTTCTCTCTTCTGCCACTGCAGGGCATCCGCTTTGACCCGGAGAATCCCCAGACGTTGCGGTTAGAGTTTGCTAAGGCCAACACCAAGATGGCAAAAAGCAAGCTGATGGCCACACCGAATCCCACGAACCTCCACCCTGCCCTGGGAGCACACTTCATTGCACGGGACCCTTGTGAGGAATATTGTGGAGCAGGGGGAGGGGTACAGGCCTGCGCTGGGGGGTTTGGTATCCTAGATCAGCCTTTCCTAACCATGGGTCGCCACATGTTGTGGAACTACAACTCCTGTCGGCCCCAGCCAGCATGGCCCCAGTTGTCTGGGATGATGGGAATCGTAGTCCAACATTATCTGAGTGGTTGGGAAAGGCTGCTTTAGATGATGGTGCAGGCTGCCATTTCCTGCTTTTACTGAGGGTTGCCTCACAAATGGTAGCAAATGTCTTCCCCAAGTGAACGCTGATGGGGTCAGCTGTAGCTCCTTTGGGAAGCAAAACTTTTGTATTAATTGATAATAGCATCTGTATACAAAAAAAAAGGTGTCGAAGGGGCTTAAAACGCAAGGAGGTTAAAATCTATGTATGCCTTGGTATGAATGTGGCAGCTATGCCTATGCACAACTCTCTTGTTTTTGTTGTGTGTTTAAACCCATGTGAAGCAACCCTTAGCAAAACACCTACATCTGCTGCACATGGAGGGGACAGTATCTGAAAGAATTGGAGCCCAACCTCCCAGTGCAGCTGGGCCCAGCTCCCATTAGCCCCACCCAGTGTGACCAGTGATGGAAGCTGGAGTGCAGAAGCACCTGGAAGCAAACAGGCCAGGGGGGACGGCTGCCCTAGATTCATCCCTCGTCTTTGAGTGTGGGGTAGGAGGCACCTGTGTGCACACACCTCTGTGAGATGCTTGAACAGGGCTGTTTGGATGGATGGGTACCACTGGGTGGAAGCCCTTTGGTCCTGAGCTGGACTTATGAGATGTGGAGCAGGTGTGTGTATTTGCATCTTAACCTTGCTGCTCTTTCCGCCAGAGGTGCTGCTGCCCCTACACAACCCAGCCTGCTTGGTTTATTTTCCTCTCTCCATCCATGTCTTGAGTGACGTGCTGTTGCTCCCTCATGTCTAGATGACCTGACTGGAGCAACCCTGATCCCAGCATCTCCAGAGGCATGGGCTCCCTACCCACTCTACACCACGGAGTTAACCCCTGCCATCCCACATGCTGCTTTCACATACCCAGCTGCTGCCGCTGCTGCTGCACTTCATGCTCAGGTGAGTCCATAATGCCGCCACCCCCCCTTTTTTTTGATGAGCAGGAATCTGTCTCCTTCCCCCTCCAGCTCCAACAGAATAGCCTGCACCTTGATCCTGTCGTTGCAACTGCAGGGATATGCAGGACCTGGAGCCTGTTTGGGGTTTGATAAGGTTACTAAATTGCCCTCCGCTGCTCACCCAGACAATACGTACTGGCTTGCTTTGGGAATCAGCGGAGAAGGACCAAGTACCAGGAGAGCCCAATTTGGTGACAGAGGAGCTGTCTCAAAGGAAAAGCTATCCCTTAGAGAATCCTGTACCCTAAGCCCTTCAACTGCTAGTAGTCTACAAGAGTGGCAGATCTGCATTAAAATAGGTGGTCTAGTCCAGGCATCCCCAAACTGCGGCCCTCCAGATGTCCTCGCCTACAACTCCCATGATCCCAAGCTAACAGGACCAGTGGTCAGGGAAGATGGGAATTGTAGTCCAAAACATCTGGAGGGCCGAAGTTTGGGGATGCCTGCTCTAGTCCCTCTCAGTGCAGTGGTAGGGAAGGGGAAGAAGACTTGTGTTGGTCTGCTATGTAGAGTTCATGAAAAGGACCTGGCCTAGAATTTGAAAGCATTGAAGTGAGGAAGATGAGATGCAGATAGAAACACTGAAAGGACTGGGAAGTGTTTTGCTGTGTTGCTGTACTGCTGGAGGCTGTCCCAATAAGGACTACATAGTGCAGAGAGCCAAAGCCCTCTATCTTTGTCCAAGCTAATGGCTTGCATTCGATTGAATTAGTATAGCCTCTTTGATAAAGGGGAAATAGATGTCAGCCTTTTTGCTCTACAGTCTCCCGATGCTCTTGCATTGCCTCCCATAGAATAGCATAGCACCCTGTCTCTTTTCTCCCTCCATAAGGGATCCCAAAATCTAGGGGAATTCTAGAATGCATTGCTTTACACAGGCCAAATCCCCTCCATGTGACTCTTTAATGTGCTTGCGCCTCCCTAGTGTGCAACTCTTTCTGTGTGTGTGATGTTTCTACACCAAGTGTGTCAAAATTTATGATCTCTAATATAATAAATGCATTTGACTACATTGTATGGCTTGTGCAGGCAGTGTGTTCAAAAGTTGAGTGCCTCCTGACTGGGAGAATCCTGTGCCTGATGCAGGATATCAGCCAGGGACAGTGTTGGATGTGATGCTTCGCTACTCCTGCAAAAGGGGGAGCTCAGAACAGTGGTGTTTTCCCCTCACCCCTTCTATCCACTTGGGTAGATCATTTCCCTGGAATGAACCCAGCAACTCGTCCTTTGAAATGAATGAATGTGTTACTCATAAAGCTTTTATAGAGTTAAACATTACTTCGCCCCTCCTTACTAAACAACTGTCAGCACAGCATTCCACCGAATACATGAGACTGGAAGACTAGTGTGTGAATGCTAAGGATGGGAGAAGTTTGCTGACAGCTGTTGGAAGGAAGCCTAACCAGGAGATACTTGCTAAGCCCTTCTGCCTATGTAGTTAAAGCAGCCAGATGAGGTGTTTTGTTGCAGTTCCACGTAACACAACAAGGGTGAATACTGTAGTCTCCCCAAAGTGATGCATCTTTGTTGGGGACAATAAAGACCCTCTCTCTTAAATGCTTGCTCCCATCTCTGGCAGCTTATGGGGCATTTTTCTAACAACTGTATCATCGTCTGTCTTAGTCACAAGTCAAATCCCAGGCAGCCAGGAATCTTATAGTGAATGATGAGATGTTGTTTCAAGACTTACCTGTGTCCGAGCTCTCTATTTTTTTCACCCTGGAGCTTTCCTCACAAAACCCCACTTTTTAGCACTCAATTGGAGCAAATTTCAATTTGGGTTTTCCACAGAGTGCTGTTTGTTCCAGTTGAGCTTTAAAGAGCAGTTTTTTGCAGGGGAAGCTCCAGAGTAAAAAAGTGGGTCACTCAGACATGGAGCTTTAACACACTGACCATGCCTGGAACAAGTGGAGGAAAGTAAAATGCAGTTAAGCCCCATCTAGACACCAGATTGATCCACTTTCTGCTGCCGCTAAGGACAAACACAGCCAATTCGGAAAGAATTTGTCCTTGCACTGAACACATGCACCCTTCCAGTGCAATCGCCATGGAGGCACTTGTAAGTCCTCCCATTCCTTTGCTTTCAGCTCAACCCTAGTCAGAATTGCTCCTGGGCTGTGGGAAAGAGTTATGCAGAGAAGCTGCTTTGTAGAAAGGTACATGAAAAGTGGGAAACTGCCAATGACTACAGACTTGCTGGAGTGTCTCCAGTACCAATGTTTCCCTCTACTAAAACACACCACTTCATTTCTGGGGTGGGAAACCTGTGGCCACATCCCCACAGGTGGTTGTGCTGCAAGTCAAGTCACCCCTGAACATTTGCCTTGCTGGCTGGGGCTGATGGGAGTTTGAGTTCATTAACTTCTGGCAGACCACAGGTTCTCCACTCCCTCCTTAGCCGAATGAACTAACAAATGACAATGCAAGAAATGTTCCTCTGTAGCCCTTCTTGCAGCCCAAGAAGAAAAGAGCCTCTAGACGGGTTGTTCTAGTGGTTTGAACAGAGATGACTACGGATTCTGTGTTGGCCCCCGAATGCTGATTCCACCCACCCCCTTCCCCATCCCACCAAATCTCCTGGCAGGACATTTCTACAATGCTGCAGGTTGTCATGATTAGTGGCAGCTGCCAACAAAATGCCTCTTGCCCCCTTCCCCCCCCAAGGGGCTCCCACAGCGGCCAACTGGTGGTTGAAATGATCCCTCCTTTGATGTCTTCAGTGACCTGCTGCCAGGATGCCTACGCAGGCCAGCCCTGAAGCTCAAGGCTGGCCCTGGAGGTGTGGGACACCATAGTTCTGGCTTGCCCCTGCTAGAGTGGAGTGGCTGTACAACAGCTTCATTCCTAGAAGCCTTTAAGGATGGTGGGTCCCGTCTCTGGAAAAAGGCTGGTAAGGTAAACATCATCTCTCTGCCATTTTGGGCACAACGGGGTTTTCCGCAAGCTTCTTTTTTTTATTATTTTTCTGCCCCCATCTCTTCCTTGGCAAGCCAGTGCATGGGCCTCCACGCTATCCACCCACCAAAAGCCCAGGCAGGATGAAATGCCAGGTATTTCTCTAACCCACCTATTGCCAACTTGGCACACATGACATGGCACCACAGCATGGCACCCCTTGTGTTGAAAGTGGCCCCACTGAGCAGGGATGGATTGGTCCTGCCTGTGGGAGGGGAGGAGCCTCAGCGGGTGGCAGGCCTGCCACACGGTGCTGTTGAGCGGGGTGGGGCTCCCTGCCACCTTTTTGCACTCACCACAGTCACGTGGTGGGAGGGGGGTTGAGATTGTAGTTGTAGCAGCAGCACACACGGATTTAATTTCCCCCGCACAGCCAACTGGTGCACACACACACATCAGTCACGCTATGGACTCTGTCAAGGAAGGGAGGACCCATCCTTGACAGGAGTCCAGAATATCCTTCTTCACACTTTCCAAATGTAAAAAAAATTCTGATTTCCTTTAATATAATTTTGTTCTTTTACTCCTTCACTCCAGTCTGATACGGTTGCTGCCTATGTCATGTCATAGAACTTCATAGGAAAGGGAAGATGTTGGAGAGGGTGGAAGTAGGGTTGGACAAATTGGTTAATTGTGGTTTCTCCTGTTTTTCCAGTCTTAAATCTGAGTTCACATTTCCGCATCAGTGCAATTTTTATATATATATAAAAAGGGAATTTATCCTAATATATACATTTTTAATCCAATTTGCATACTGCACATCTTGAAAACCATTTCCCTTATTAATAATAATAATAATGCATTTTTGTTCATATGTTTTCACAGATACATGTACTCTTGTGCACATTTTACCCCATTTTGTACATGTTGCTTAGCTGAGGAGCTGAATTGCAGACTTCGGAGAAGTGGAAGTTTTGAAGCATTGCTGAATTTCAGTTCCCATATTGTTTCAAGGGAGCATGAGTTACGAAAGTTAGGCTTCAAATGCTAGCTGAACTGAATTCTCTCCCTTCCCTAGGTGGAAATAAGGGCTGCAGTGTTTACTAAACCAAAGGGTTATGGTGATCTGACATGCAGATTTTTGAAACTTCACAGATTTCATAAGAACTCACATTAGAGGATGAGAGCAACAGTCTTATACGACATCTCCCTTTATCATGCGATACCTCTAAAGGTGATGCAGGCATCTTTTTTAAAAAGTGTGCTGCTTCACAGTTGCTTACTCATGTGCAAGTGTGATCAATTGAGTAGAGTCATGTATCCCTCATGATATGGACTGTTAGCCACAGTCCATATGTATCCTGTATCTTCCCTGTCATTGCATATTGAATAATTGTGTTTTGATGTGTGTCCCCCCACCAAGCCAGCTATGGTCCAAATTGAGAAAAAAAACATCTTAGCTGCCTTTTTGAAGCTGGTAATATGTACACAGCCCATATATAGAAGCAGCTGGCTTACTAAAGAGACTCTGGAGAGAACCGCCCATTCCGCCAATGCTCTCAGTCTGGTCAACAGAGATCTCAAAGCAGCCACCAGATACACAATTGTCATCTTAGCACAGACATAGAGCCAGCCTCTTGCCCTTCCATTGGGTTGTATGTGGACCTTGGGCAGCTGCATCTCTCCTGGCAGGATCCTGCAGATCTAGTGACTGGGGGTTTTCTTTCCAGGGTTAAAGAGCACTGCACAGCCCGGCCAGGGAAACTTCCTGTTTCCACTCAGTTGTTGAGCAGAAGGAACAAAACTAATTCCAGATGTGCGGGGGAGATGGATGTAGGAATCTGGGAAATGCTTTAGCTACAGCTTGGGAGTGGTGGGAGTTTGTGGAAGGGCAGAAATACAAAACATGACAATCCTGCTGGCTATCAGGTGGGAGAACTAAATGCAACTTTTAACTTACAGGGAAGGATAATGGTAAGAAAAAATTGAGGTTGGCAGGCTTGCTGCAGAGCAAGCCATACTGACAGACTGTGCAGATGTTGGAGGGAGTAAGAAGTCCAGTCCCCCAGATGTTAATATTGGCAGCAGATTTTTCATATAAATTATAGTGTATCTGGTAGTACCAGTACAAAGGTGTGTTAATCCTCCTGAACAACTTTTATATTACATCACATCCACAATGTATATTTGAAGCACTCTTACATCACTCTTAACTGTTATGGCTTCCCCTGAAGAAACCTAGGAACTGTAGTTGTTGAGGGTAGTGGGAATTGTAGTTCTGTGGGGGGGGGGGTCACCCAAGTCTTGACACCCATAACAGACTTCAGTTCCCAGGATTCTTTGGGGGAAGCCATTATTGTTACAGTGGGTATAATTTAAGAGTACTTAAAATGTATGTTGTGGATATAGCCTAAGTTGCGAAAGGTCTTTAAGCAGAGGCTGCTGAATGCTCTAGCTCTGGATTCCTAGCGTTAAAATGGGAGTTGGACCTTCAAGGACTCCCCTGCAACTGCATTATTGGGTGGAGCACATATATTACTAATTATATTCACATTGGTCTTACTATTATGCCTTAGGAGGAGGGCAAAGGTCCAATTGCAACTGCCTTCATGAATCCTCAAAGGTCTGTTCCTCTTGGTTCCTGTGCAGTGATAAATTCCATTTGCTTTAGCTTGGGGATGGGCAACATGCGGCCGCTCAGATGTCCTAGGCTGCCCCAGCTATCATGGCCCAATTGTCAGGGATGATGGGAATTGTAATCCGGCAATGACTGGATGCCCACAGGTCCCCCATTGTTGCTTTTTCAGGTCATGGTTGTTGGGTTACTTCTGGACCAAACGCTGCTGCAGCAGTCCAGATGTTACCTCTTCTCCCCTGTTAAGTTGCCCTAGTCCCAAAACTTCTCAGCATTTTGCAGGTGTCAAAATAGGGGCTCATGTACATTTGATACCTCACTATTCTCACACAAAGGGTCCCTGCGCACAAGCCTCGCACACTACCGCACATTTTCAGGCTCCTTTTTCTGCTTGCTTTATTTTTTTACTCTGAAGCAGCCTCCTCTGCACCGAATTCTGGAGTAGGTGTGTCTCGTGTGCAAGAGAAGGCTATCTGCAACAGTTTAGTCATTGTAATAAACGTTGTAAGTTTTTTTTTTATTTTGTTTTTTAACAGAACTTTAAAAACCACCACATCTTACTCTACCAGTGGTTGTACTTGTAAAATAGCTGCAACTTGAAATGTGGCTGGTCATGTTGACTAGGTGGTTAAGTTGTTTGGGAAGCAGGAGAGGTTGGAAGGGATCTATTTTTAAAATCTCAAATAGGAACATTTATTTACCAGAGACTTGGTTCCAGACGAGAAGAACCAGCTCTGATAAATGTGGACAGTTGGAGCATGTGATGGTTGTGATGGCAAGGAACAGCCAAGGAGTAAAACATCATCTGGGACCCAGGTGGAGCTGTGGTTAAACCACTGAGCCTAGGGCTTGCTGATCAGAAGGTCGGCGGTTCGAATCCCTGTGACGGGGTGAGCTCCCGTTGCTTGGTCCCAGCTCCTGCCAACCTAGCAGTTCGAAAGCACGTCAAAATGCAAGTAGATAAATAGGAACCGCTACAGCGGGAAGGTAAACAGCATTTCCGTGTGCCGCTCTGGTTTGCCAGAAGCGGCTTTGTCATGCTGGCCACATGACCTGGAAGCTATACGCTGGCTCCCTCGGCCAATAATGCGAGATGAGCGCGCAACCCCAGAGTCGGTCACGACTGGACCTAATGGTCAGGGGTCCCTTTACCTTTAAAGCATCATTGCAGAGTTGTAATATGGGGCAGGAAAGTGGCACGTGAGTTGTAGGGTGACTCTTAAGACAGCCATTGTTGCCACTATGTCATTTTTGTGGCAAAATCTACAGCCCTGCCGGTCATTCATCAAACGTGGCCTCCAAGGCATAAACTTCCCTAGAACTAGGAGTTGAGAAAAGATGTATCAGTTGCCTTGGAGGGGTAGGAGCAGAGAAGACATTATGGGACCTTACTAATGTTACAGGCTTAGCAAGCTTGAGTATGTCTCCCTGTGTCAATTATTCAGAAGGTTGAAGGGAGCAATACATGCTGCCAGAAAAGAGTGGCAGTCCTGTTTTCCAGAGGATCTTGAGGAATAATGAGCAACCTAAGAGAAGTAGCTTACGTAGAGTTTTTGGGAGCACTACTTTACCTGCCTTGGATGCACTGACATTTTCCCCTCCTCTATCATACTCTGTCATTCTCTTCTAGATGCGCTGGTATCCTCCCTCTGAAGCTACCCAGCAAGGATGGAAGTCTCGTCAGTTCTGTTAGTTTTAGTGAGTATCTGGCTTGGATGACTTGGCTCAAAATCTCATATTAGAAAGTGGGGATCGGATAGTTGGACACCCCGTATAATGAACTTTGTTAGATAAACCAGACACTGGGCATAACAGTTTTAAATTGGCAGCAGAGCCGGCCCTACTATTAGGCCGAGTGAGTGAGGCTGCTGCCTCAGGTGGTAGATGCATGGAAATATATGGTGCAGGAGACAGGGAGACATGGAATCAACCAACAAGTCAAATACATTCTCTTGAGCTGGTGACAGTAATGCAGCCTGGCCAGCCTCCTCCCATTGTCAGACAATTGGGAAAAGCCCCCAACAATGCAAGCAAGCAGAGACAGCTCGTCAGAGCTACACTTCCAGAGCTACACTACAGCCTTAATGTAACTCTGGAATTGGAGGGTTACATATTATTGCCCACACATGGGAATACCAGTGAAAGCAAGACTCCCGCATGGCAGGTCCCACTGCCCCCCTTCAGTCATAATGTTCAGAAGCACCTGTCATGTGAACAATGTGATTAATGCTGGCTGATGTTGCAGGTGCTTCTAGATGTTATGGCATGAAGTGGGAGAGGTGGCACACTCCCTGGTTAGGGGGGTATTGTCTTTTTCTTACTGTGTTATCTATTTTGTTTATGTTGCAAACCACCGTGTGATCCTTGGATGAAGGGCGGTATATAAATTTACTAAATAGCGACAATAGTAATGTTACTCTTTAGGTTAGACCAGGCACCCCCAAACTTCGGCCCTCCAGATGTTTTGGACTACAATTCCCATCATCCCTGACCACTGGTCCTGTAAGCTAGGGATCATAGGAGTTGTAGGCCAAAACATCTGGAGGGCCGCAGTTTGGGGATGCCTGGGGTAGACCCTTGGGGTCTGGGGTAGAGGATTCTGTCCTGGTTACAGTGTTTGAAGTAAGGTTCAACTGCTGGTCTTCAGTAGGTAAAATGGATGAGGTAGGAGCCTTTTGTCTGCCCTAATAATAAATAAATAAATAAATAAATAAATAAATAAATAAATAAAATTATTTGTATCCCACCCTCCCTGGTGAAAGCCGGGCTCAGAGCGGCTAACAAGTAAAAATAGCACAGTGTACATAAAATCACACAATTAATTAAAATACATTCTAAAATCAATTCAGAATCAAATTAATGGCAGCCATTGGGTTACAGTTCTATGAGGATTACAGAAGGAGAGAGGGGGTCAGACTGTGCTTTGTCCAAAGGCCTGGCAGAAGAGCTCTGTCTTGCAGGCCCTGCAGAAAGATGCCAAGTCCCGCAGGGCTCTAGTCTCTTGTGATAGAGCATTCCACCAGATCGGGGCCACGGCCAAAAAAGCCCTGGCTCTGGTCGAGGCCAGCCTAACCTCCCTGTGGCTCGGGATCTCCAAGATGTTTTTATTTGAAGACCGTAAGGTCCTCCATGGGACATACCAGGAGAGGTGGTCCCATAGGTATGAGGGTCCTAGGCTGTATAGGGCATTAAAGGTTAAAACCACCACCTTAAACCTGATCCTGTACTCCACTGGGAGCCAGTGGCAGCTGGTATAGCACTGGGTGAATGTGATCCCGCAGCGAGGACCCCGTAAGGAGTCTTGCCACGGCATTCTGCACCTGCTGGAGTTCCTGGGTCGGTCTCAAGGGCATCCCCACATAGAATGAGTTACAATAATGGAGGTGATCACAGTGGCTAGGTCAGGGCGAGAGAGGTAGGAGCCAACTGCTTAGTGACTGCTGTTTATTCTAAAACTCATGTAAGGCCCATGAGCTTAGGTTACGTCCACCAATTATCGTATTTTAACACAGTTTTGACTGGTGTTCCCTGTAAGGAGATGCCTCCATTTATAATTCGGTCACTACACTACAGATCTCATATTTTTTTTGAAGTCTGGTCTCCTCTCTGGGCAAACAAGCAATGATAAGGGAGGATGGGGGTGGAAGCTACCCTCCTTGCATCATAGTGGGGCTTAGATGAAGGGTGTTCTCAGCAATGCTCTCTCCCTTGCTTTTTCAAGAGCTGCCTCTTGGTCCACGTTTCCCCCCTTTGTCTCTCCATGGAGTGATGTGCCAGGGATGAAGTTATCTGGATCGCTGGAAACCTTCCTTCCAAGCCCTTCCTGTGGGCACCAGCAAGGTGCTCAACTGCAGTAACTTGTCCTTCTTGTGAACAAAGATGTGGGCTTTCCTGTCCAGGACTGTGAACATAAACTGCCCACCCCCTCACCCAACTCAGTGGACTCTGCATGGTCTGTGTTCTCTCTTGCCTTCCTTCCTGCCTGCCTGCCTGTCTTGCCCTCCACTAACTCATACCAAACTTCCATTTCTGAGTTTCTCCTCCTGCTACGCTGAGGCCCAGTTGGAGAGACTCAGTTTTGGTGACAGACCCTTTTTCTCTTTTCTCTTCTCGTTTTTTTTCTGGTTTCCAGCTGGGTTCCTGGCACAAAAACGTGGTCTAGCTGTGTGTACAGTGCAATATCCAGGGCCTTCTTATCCTAAACATTGTTTATGCAGTTCCGCTGGAGGAAGTGAAAGACAATCAGTTTTGCATGTTTTCTGGCATGAATTTAAAACACTTTAACTTGGGTGTGTGCGTGTGTGAGTGTGCAAAGCTTGTTTTTGTTCTAGCATTTGTGTAACCATAGCAACGGGTCTTGGCCTAGCTATTGATCACTGAAGTTTTTCATCTTGCTTCTGTGAAGACTTTGCTTCTGGAAAACACTATCCTAGTTTTTGCCCTCCCCCCCAAAAAAAAAATCCCCTTGGCTTTCTTTTTCCTCCAGTTTTCCCTTTCCAATTTCTGCTTTGACTAGAATTTGAAAAAGAAAAAAAAAGTTTCTTCTCAAAAGTACAATGCACTGGGTTTCTTGTCCATTTGCCCTTCTCCAGTTAAAAGTCAGGGTTGTTTTTGTGTTTGTTTTCAGTCAGACTTCTATATATAGAACAGCTGTAAAATATTTAACCTTTTTTTCCACATCCCTCTGATTGGAGAGAATCCAGTCTTGCCAAATAATCAGCCATCCTTATGGGAATACCGAACAAAGATGTACGAGTATTTTTGTACCATGTGTAATAAGGAAGTATTTATGCATCATAAAAGATTTTGTGGTTTTTGTGCAATTAATTATTATTAAAGAGAAACTGTAATCTGTATGATAAGTTAAATGTTTAGTTAAAAGCTTGAAGAGAAAAAGACTTTTTCTGTAACTGATTCAGTCAGGCATAGTAACAAGAAGTTGTGCAATTTTCGTTAACATTTTATTGCTTGGTATTTGGAAGTGCTTTAAGTATTATTGGACCATGGCTGTCTCGCTTGTATTAAGATTCTTGAGAAATAAGTTGCTATATCCTATGAGAATGTGAAACTGGATAATATATGAATTGTACTCAGTGGTGTGTTGACTCTTTAGTGCGGTGGGGGCAGGGGTGGAATGTGGTTATTGACTTATAGTGCTCACAAGCCTGTCCTGTTTTGGAAATGTGGCATGGGGTTACATTTGTGCCACACCTTCAAAGTTCTATCCTACCACTTTAGCACCCATAACTTCTCGCAAAGAATGCTGGGAAGTGTAGTTTAAGGGTGCTGAGAGTTGCCAGAAGACTCCTATGCAAAGTGACAATCAGACCCTCTTCCCAGGGAGCTCTATGAATTGTAGCTCTGAAGGGAACAGCGTCTCCTGACAACTCTCAGCACCCTTAACAAACTACATTTCCAAGGAATCTTGGAAGGCATGACTATTAAATGTATATATGTATGCTGGATGTTGTGCATCTGTCTCCCTCACCCCTCATTCCTCATCCTCACTGTGGTGGTACACCTCTGAGTAGGACAGACTTGCTAGGCCACGGAGGGAAGCATACAGCAGAGGCAATTTGGACAGGAACATGTGTCGATATCACACCCTCCAACATTTCTCAGATGAAAATAGGGACATTCTATTCTGCATCGGTATCACTGCTTGAGCATTTCTCCTGGTCAAGCGCAAATGTTATTAGAGGAAACGCACAAAACGGCAGTATGTTCAGCACATAAATCTTTCTGTCCCTATCTCTAGGAACTGAAGCTGTGTACCTCTGAACTACCAGTTGCTGGAAATGCCCTGCTTGTGAGCTTCCTTTTGGCACAAAAGGATGCTGGACTAAATAGACATTTGGTCTTGCTGATTTGGTGGTCTGTGCTACACCATTTCAGACTCTGCTTGTGTGACTCAATGCCCCTTGTATCAGAGTCCTGTCATGTAGAAAACTGCTGTGTTATAGGGGGAAAGTCCCTAGTTTTTGATATGGAGAGAATTTTACATGGGGTAACACCTAGATCCAGGCTTAGGCGCTTTGTTGAGAACTGGGCCTCACTTCTGCATGGTTGGAACGTAGCCAGCCTCCACCTGCCTGCCAAAACATCTACCTAACAGCCATCCAGTGAGTGGCTCTGGCTCTCGGCTTCTTCCTTCATCTCTGTGTTGCCTTTGTAGTACTCAGCAGGGAAAATGATGGGGACTAAACTGGAATTAGTTGCCTCTGCCTGTTGTTGGCTCTGGTTCCACGTGCCGTTCGGGCTCCTTGTCTTCTGCCCTGGCAGTCTGAATGGACACTTAACCACCGCAGAGCCTAGCCATATGATAAATTCTCATACCTGCCCTTTCCTTGAATGAATCCCACTTTTGTGTTTTATAGCCGCCTGACACGTCCCCAGTCATCTGCTGTCCCTGTCCTCTTTGCTTTGTGGTGTGCTTGCATCGAAGCCCAAGCTGCCATGACCAAGGGCCTCCTCTCTTACGCTGCCCACCAATTTGGCACCTCTGGAGGGGTGAATGGTCTTCCCTTTTTGCCTGCTGTGTGGATGCACCTGTTCCATTAGAGGGGCAAGATGCTCCGCCGTCACCAAAAGGCAGGGACTGTTTTCATGAATAAATGATAAGTAAACCGTTCATGTTGAAACGACTGCTCAGCCAAGCGACATTCTCCCCAGCACCAAATAACTCTTCCCCTTCCCCCTTCCTGCAGTGCAGGTGTCTCCCTAGTGGGCAGGACTAGGGAGGGGAGGTTGCAGGCAGGGTGGAGGTGTTTCCGCAAATGCAGGTAAAACTACACGGCCCCTTTCCCAAATCCATACACGGAGAAGAAAGCACAAAGCAGACATTGTCTCTTCCAGATACAAACTATTTCAACATTCAAACCCAGACATCTATGTATTCTCCATGTTATCGGAAGCATCGGTCACTGGATTCTTCTGGCTGTGTTTGATGAGACCTGGGCTTGCAACCCTGCTGTCTGGTGTAGGCTGGCTGATCTTGACTTTGGCTGTATTCCTTCTTGGCTGCTGGGAGGTGGCCTCTCCATCTGCCCCCTTACCCTTGCTGCTGTTGGCAGAGTCCCTGCCATAGGCACAGGGTGTAAAAAATCACCTTTCTGACTATGGGAAGATGGCGACATAGCACTGCTATTGCAGCGAAATCAGGCATGGAAAAAGCTTCCTGTCCTCCTCGCACCATGGCACAAAGCCACACAATTTTTTATTTTATTTTTTTGCCTTTCATCCTCTCCTTGCCCTCCCTCTGGACGTTTCAATTACCTGGATTGTGTAAAATGTAGTAATAATTTCTAATTTCTACTGTGGTAAAGTGGCTTTTTCTTTTCAGGGGGCACTGCCCATACAACTCCTGCTTGACAGGTTTCCTGCTTGGCAGGGGGTTGGACTGGATGGCCCTTGTGGTTTCTTCCAATTCTATGATTCCTTGCCAAGGGCCCCTAGTTAAACCTCTCTCTAACTTTTGGTTATCTTCTCCACATTCCCTACCCTTTTGCTAAATCTGAAGCCAGAGGGACATCATTGCTTATGAGAGGAAGGCAAGGCAGCAATTGGAGCAAAAATCCCAAGTCGTATCTAAGAACAGGCCCTTTTCTGGCAAAGACCTTCCATGATCTGTGTGTAAGCAAACAGAAGGGAAATTATTAATATATCTCAAGGCAGTTGACAACATAAAATGCAATATAAAAGCACAAAATGCATAATAAAAATAGGAACCAAAAAACAACACACAGCCCAATAACCCCTTCCACAAACATATTCAAAAGAAGTATATGGTGCTACTCAGCCAAAAGCCTGATTGAAGAGGAATGTTTTTCGCCTAGTGACTAAAGGTGCATAATGAAGGTACTAGCCAAACCTCCCTGGGGAGAGCATTTCACAAAGGGGCAGCCACTGCAGAACAGACCCGTTTTCATGTTGCAGGGTCTGAATAGGTTCATATGGAGAAGCAGTCCTTGAGGTATTGCAATCCTGAGCCATAATTGACTTGCCACCTGCCATCTTACAGTGCTAGGCTTTTGCCAGAAAGGCAAAAAATATTTTTTTCTGAGTGGTGATGGTCTTCTTCTTGGAGCTAGAGCAACGTGTCTAGCTTTTGGTTTCACTTGATCTTGTGTGTCAGTGAGGGACATCCAATGATGACTAGGGATGATGATGGTGATGATTTATTGCATTTATATCTCACTTTTCCTCCAAAGAGCTCAAGCAACATCTGGAAGGCCAAGGGTTCCCCACACCTGCTCCAGATTATTTGGGCATGAGAACATTTTTTAAAAAAAATGAAAGTACAAACCATGGAACATGGAGGTCTCCATTTATTCTGCCTGTGTTATGAAATAAGGGCTATATTGGAAGGAGTGAACTATAGTCTGTGGGTCACCTTTCCTGACAAAGCTCCTTCAAGAAATCGACTTGGCTGCCCTTTGGTTTCTAGGAAGCTGTCCTGTACCTGGCATGTGTTATTAGTCTCAGCATTGCCTGCATTGAGTGGTGGCAGCACTCTGGAGTATGACAGGTATTTTCCCCAGCCTTACCTGTTGATGCTAGCAGTAGTCAAATGGGGGACATTTGCAGTTGGAACATGTTATGTACTAGAGCCAAGCCCATCCCATATATGCAAGACAACTTATGCCAGCTGGTGGCGCTGTGCTCTAAACCAGTGGTCCTCAACCCCCGGGCCACGGACCGGTACCGGTCCGTGGATCAATTGGTACCGGTCCGCCCAAGGAACATTAAATACAATTAAATTAAAATTATTAAATCAAAACAATCTAAATAAAATATAAATAATCAATGCCCCCCCCCTCAGCGGGCCACGAAACAATCAACGCCCCCCCTCAGCGGGCCGCAGTAAAATTATCAAACGTTGACTGGTCCGCGGCGATAAAAAGGTTGGGGAGCACTGCTCTAAACCACTGAGCCTCTTGGGCTTGCCGATCAGGTCAGCGGTCTGAATCCCCGCAACAGGGTGAGTTCCCATTGCTCTGTCCCAGCTCCTGCCAACCTAGCAGTTCGAAAGCATGCCAGTGCAAGTAGATAAATAGATACCGATGTGGCAGGAAGGTAAACAGTGTTTCCGTGCACTCTGGTTTCCATCGCGTCGGAAGCAGTTTTAGTCCTGCTGGCCACATGACCCGGAAAGCTGTCTGTGGACAAACGCCAGCTCCCTCGGCCTGAAAGCAAGATGAGCACCACAACCCCATCATAGTCTTTGACTGGACTTAACCATCCAGGGGTCCTTTACCTTTTACCCTTACCAGCTTCTTTGCCCATCTAGGCATTGTCTGCAGACTCTTAAGCAACAACAGCTCTTCAGGGTCTTGGGCAGAAATCTCCTATACCTGCTCCCTTGTGCTTTTAACTGAAGGTGCCTAGAGCATATGTTCTTCTGCTGAGCAATGGTTACACCCTCTGTCCCTTCACACAGGTGGGGTACCTGTGGCTGTTGTTGAACTCCAGTTGCCATCACTGAATCAGCTAGCACAGCTGGAGGTCAAGGATGATAGGTGTTGTAGACCAGGCACCCCCAAACTTCGGCCCTCCAGATGTTTTGGACTACAATTCCCATCATCCCTGACCACTAGTCCTGTTAGCTACGGATCATGGGAGTTGTAGGCCAAAACATCTGGAGGGCCAAAGTTTGGGGGTGCCTGTTGTAGACGCACGATACCTGGAGGGCCACAGGTTCCCTATCCCTGAAAATGTTGCCTCCCACTTCCTTTCTTTTTACTCCAGTGGCTTCTCTCCCCACAAGCACCTGCTCAGTCTCTGCATTGATTCCTGCTGAATCGTTTCCCCCTCCGCTCCTGTCTGTCAAAACCAGCCACAGTACTCAGCTTTGCTCACCTAAGCGTGAATGACCCCTGGGGACCACTAGAGCCAACCGTGGGAGCACCCTGCCCTCTGAATTATAGACGAGATTGTTTAAATCCTGCATTAACATGGGCTGAGCATGAATAATTCACACGCCCCGTGCTTGCAAAGGGGTCTTGCGCATGTGCGCACACATCCTTCATAATAATCAAAGTAGGTCATAGCAGCAGCAGAAGCTCACTGCAATAAACCTGTGTGTGTGTGTGTCTGTCTGTCTTTCTGTCTGTGTGTGTATATGCACACACGCAGCTATGTTGACAGGCAGAGCAGATTCTGTCTTAATCTGGTGTGTTCATAACCAGCTTGTTGGGAGGCAAACTCCATATAGCACAATGGGTGTCTGTTTTTGAAGACAGAATCTCCCCCTTCTAAAAACAGACACAACATGGTCAGCTGTAAGTTGTTATTCCCTTAAACCAGGGTTGGGGAAAATTTTGGGGTCAAGGGCCATATCGCCCCATGGGGAGCTTTCTGGGAGCCACATTCTAGTGGTGAGCCAGAGGCATGAGTTGGCAGAGCAATGATCTTTCCAGAGGAGGAAGAAGGACTCTAGGACCCTGTCAGAGGCGTTATGCCTCCTTCCCAAAGCCCAGCTCCTTGCTTAGCCCGCTTTGGGAAGGTGGCAGGAGGGCTGGGTTAGATTTCAAATATGGTCTCGCTCCCACCCACCACTGGTGTGACAAGACAGTGTGCTGCCCGGGGGCTCCATGTCGAATAACTACTCTGGCCCATCATAGCTGTAGCCAGGATTCTTGTTGGGTGGGGCAAAAAGATCATGTGTAAAAATACACCCCCCCAAAGCGGACATTACAGAGGGCTGGCTTTTGTTAGGGGGAGACAAACTTTTGCGGGGGGGGCGCAAAACCTCAGTTAATTGAGTCTTTTAAATGCTTTTCAATCATTTTTTAGGATTTGGGATGCACTGCTCCCCTCAGGCTATGCCCATGCAGCCCACTTGGTATGAAAAGTTGGCCGCCCTGATGAAGGCATTTTGGTTTTCCTGGTTTTACGAGAATTCTGAACATGGCTATGGCACCATCTAGGGGAAAGTCTCAGTTCAGCAATCCAAGAACTAAGAAGTACCGTATGTTGTTAAATGAAGGCCTGAGTAGTGGGTAGTGGGGGCATGAGAGGTGGTGTGTGTGTGTGTATACACAAACATACACACATGCGTATAGAAGGCTTGCCGATTGGAAGGTAGGCAGTTCGAATTCCCATGACACAGTTAACTCGCATTGCTCTGTCCCAGCTCCTGCCAACCTAGCAGTTCGAAAGCATGCCAGTGCAAGTGGATAAATAGGTAGTGCTCCAGCGGGAAGGTAAATGGCGTATCTGTGCACTCTGGTTTCCGTCACAGTGTTCCATTGTGCCAGAAGCAGTTTAGTCCTGCTAGCCACATTACCTGGAAAGCTGTCTGTGGACAAACGGTGGCTCTCTCGGCCTGAAAAGCGAGATGAGTGTTGCAACCCCATAGTTGCCTTTGACTGGACTTAACCGTCCAGGTGTCCTTTACATTTTTTACCTTTACACATGTACAAGCATATTATCAAATAGTAATGAACACAACTGTCTCTTTCTCACTCTTCTGATCTTAAAATTCAGTTCTGCAACGTTTATGCAGCAATTTCCAAATGTCCGTGTAAGCCCCATTATGAAGGCCTCGATTGGGCCTCAAGTTGAGAAACGTCATTAAACTGCATGGGAATGCAGCCTTTTTTCAAAGGAGAAAAACAAATCCCCTGGATTTTGCTCAAGTAAGAGCTGTTCGACAATGGAATTTGCTGCCAAGGAGTGTGGAGTCTCCTTCTTTGGAGGTCTTTAAGCAGAGACTTGACAGCCATCTGTCAGGAATGCTTTGATGGTGTTTCCTGCTTGGCAGGGGGTTGGACTGGATGGTCCTCGTGGTCTCTTCCAACTCTAGGGTTCTATGCTAGTAATAAAATAAGAACTGCAACCTCCAATTCATTTTGCTGCCTGGGAATACCTGTGGCCTATAGGTCATTATGTATATAAAAGGAAAAAGACAAGGTTGTTGTCCCTTCTCTACTTCTTTATACATTCTAGCTCTGGAAACATTAGCAATTACAGTAAGAGAATAAAATAAAAAGAGGTGCAAAGATGAACAGAAATTGGGAGGGACTCATATTCTTATGTTTAATATATAGTTTTAACATTTACAGAACCTATACGATCTTTAACAGAATTAGTGAAACTTGCAACTGAATCTGGATGTTTAGTGTAATATGCATTGAATAAAGTAAAAGCAGAAAATATGGATATAAATGGCAGCAGATTCCAGGAAAAAAAAGATTATAGGGTATCTGTGGTGGTGATCTGATCCCATAAGATTAACAAATAAGAGCAACACACACACACACACACACACACACACACACACACACACACAACACACACACACACACAAACAAACAAATGGCAACTGGAAATCTTAAAAAACAATGTGAGAAGCTGTATCTGTTTCAGGCCAAATTGCCTGAAGATTTTTCACTTCATTTCAACATTTATCAACTGAGATACTGACTCAGCAAATTAACAAATGATAAGTGTCTTATCAAAAATTGTTTAGAACAAGAAAAAGCCAAGAAATAAAGTGGAGAAATGTGCGGGATAAAAAGAAAAAAAAGCTGTCATCTGTATTGCGTTATATTATGTATTGCAAATTGCATTAATTGGATCACTGAGCAAATTGACACTGCAGAGATCAATCCAATCTCTGCCCAGGGAGAAGCAGCTTATGCCACCACCTTATTTGAAGCCTTGCAGTTTATACTAGCCAGGGTGATGATGGGTATACCTTCTCCTTTTTCTGTCACAGAAGAGATGTCCACATCAGGCCCCTTTCTGGGAGCTGGACCAGGCATAATAGCCATTTCCTTGAGATGATGGTGGCATTGCCTCTGCTCTGCTCTCTGTGCCTACAGCAGGGACCTCCATAGTGGTGGGACCCTGTCAGCCCACAGGAACATCTACTGGATCCTAACCTTCACCAGAAGTGTAGGCCAGGGGTTAGGATCACAACCTAAGACATTTTACAACATTTGAAGAATTAATTATGAAGACTGGTACTAACAGATCATCAAAAATCTACAAGTTGCTCTTAAAATAGGATAGTGGGCCAGAAAAAGTTAACAGATTAAATGGTAAAATGGGCTCAAAGTATTGGGGGGGGGGAATCCCACAGGACACATGGGAAATTTTGTGGCACAGAGTCCATAAATGTTATTTGAACATGGTGATAGGGAGACTTGTTAGACAAATATACTAATACTGTTTTATGTGCTTATAAGGGATAATGCATAATCCTACAGTTCTTGTTTTCAGAACTGACTTGTATCTGAAAAAAAGGAACATAAAAAGCTATTTTCAGTTTCAATTCCTTGTGGACACATCTGTATACATAATTACTTCCTAATCTCTCTCTCTCTCTCATATATATAGGGTACAAAAATAGGGCTCCTGTGACATTCACTTATACAACGCTTCTCAAGTTTAAAATATTGGCTTTATTGATATTAATCTTGTTCCATACTCAAAGAATGTCTATTGGTTTCTCCCTTGAGTGAGCCCTGTGATACTTAATGAAACTCTTTCTTACCCTGAGAGCTAGGGACAGGGGATCTGGGGCCTTCCAAATGTTGTTGGTCTACAACCCCCATCATCGGTGACTGTTGGCCATGATGGCTGGCGCTGGCGGAAGTTGGGGGTACAACATCTGAATTGCCGCAGGCTCCCCACCCCTGCTTGATGCATCTGCGTGGCTTCTCCCTCGTGTGAGTTCTTTGGTGAGAGGTGAGGCTTTTCCTCACACTGAAGCTCTTTCCACACTCCAAACATTTGTAAGGTTTCTCCCCTGTGTGAGTTCTTTGGTGAGTAGTGAGACTTGTGCTCAAACGGAAGCTCTTTCCACACTCCAAACATTTGTAAGGTTTCTCCCCTGTGTGTATTCTTTGATGAGAAGTGAGGCTTGGTCTGACCCGGAAGCTCTTTCCGCACTCCAAGCACTGATATGGTTTCTCCCCTGTGTGAATTCTTTGATGGTACATGAGGGCCGAACTCTGACTGAATCTCATTCCACACTCCAAGCACCGATACGGTTTCTCGCCAGTGTGATTTCTTTGATGGTATGTGAGGGATGAATTATGACTAAAGCTCATGTCACACTCCAGACATTTATATGGTTTCTCCCCCGTATGAATTCTTTTGTGTTTACTTAGGTATGAGCTCTGGCCAAAGCTGCGACCGCACTCCAGGCATTTATACGGTTTCTCCCTTGTGTGAGTCCTTAAATGACAAGTCAGGCTGGTGCTCGAACGGAAGCCCTTCCCACACTCCAAGCATTTATATGGTTTCTCCCCTGTGTGGATTCTCTGATGAGAAGCGAGGTCATTCCTCTGACTGAAGCTCTTCCCACAATCCAAGCATTCATGCGGTTTCTCCCCTCTGTGGATTTTTAGATGGGAAGTGAGGTGAAAGTTCTGCCTGAAACTCTTTCCACACTGCAAGCATTTGTATGGCTTCTCCCCTGTGTGCATTTTTTGGTGCCTATTGAGTTGTGACCTCCAACCAAAGTTCTTCCCGCACTCCTGGCATTTAAATGGTTGCTCCTCTGCGTGGATTTTGCCACGAGCTTCACGGTTTGGGTTCGAATCAGATCTGTTTGGAGACACAGGACAGTTGCTGGTTTTGTTTCTTTCCTCTTGGGTTGCAATTTCATAGCAGCCACTGGCTTTTGAAGCGAAGGACTGACTCTCACGCAGTGCTCCCTCATTCTCCATATCTTGGATGTCACCTTCTAGAACAAAAACAGGGAACTGATAAGAATCTGAGTTAGGCCAGGAGTCTCATATCACCCAAACATGTCAGATAACTCTTCTGATAAAAGAAGAGCTGAAAATACTTAGGTGGGAGGCAGTTCTTTTCCAACCTCTTCTATCTAGTATTGACTGACTGCTGGTGTGGTGTAGAACAAGGGGTGGGGAACAGTATACTGGCCATTGGGCCTGATTCTTGCCTGCCCTTCTCATGGGCTTTAAATGAATAGTGCAGATGGGAACCTTGAGGGAGACTACGAGACTGTATAAACTCATCAGAAAAATATCCACAAGTCTTTTGAAGCACCAGAGGCCAGTGTGTTGGACTGTTTCATATTCAAGCCACATTGGATTTTGAGATGGTCCAAATGTGGCCGAGGCAGACTCATATCTATTTTGTGGCGAATGTACAGCTTGATTTTTTACTAGCTAATCTGTAATGTGGATGGTGGCAACGAAAGACACTTCCCCACTCCTGTTACAAGATAAGATATCTTTATTGTCATTGTCCCCTTGCGGGACAAATTACTCGGTTGCTACATCCACTCAGATAAAGCATTCCGCATAATCCAAAATTACAAAACCTAATTAAAAACAGTAAATATAATACAAATAACAAGTAAAATAAGATGACTTCAAAGTCCAGGTTTTCCATTTAAGGCCAAAATCGCTCTAGAGAAGAAACTGTTCCTGAGGTGGGAAAACCTTTTCCAGATCGAGTGTCGCATTCTCTTCTGGGCAGCATGCCGGTGGTGGGCGGAGCCAGAGGCAAAAGTGGGTGGAGCAAACAATGTAAATTTGACCTGGTTTCTACACAGAGACTCACACATCCTTCTCCGCCCTCCATCCAGGCAAGAGGTATTATCAGAGTTCAAGGACACATTCCGGCCAGGCAAAAACACCTGTGGCACAAAGAGGGTCCAGTGAGGTGCATGGTCTGAGGAGAGCTCTGGAGCCAGACAGAGAGGTCTAGAGGGCTGCATTTGCCCCCTGACCTGAAGTTCCCCACCCCCTTACATTATACCCTCAATTATTTTGTGCAGCAGAGCTTCCTCAGCAGCGACACCAAAGCTGTGCAACCTGTTCCCTAGGGACATATGACTCCCTCCTCTCTCTTTTTTACTGTTGACTTTTAGGCAGTAAACAATGACAATGTGGTTCTGTTAGGCTAATGCAATTCTAGAATGGCTCTGGTCTATATTTCATTTATTACGGCCCCACTGTCCAATGACCTGATGTTGACCAAAAAGTTGTTTCCACTATGCTGTGGTTTTAACATTGCGTATTCATGTCTAATCAATTGCAGGTGTCAATGCAACAAAATTTTTGTTCCCCAGTGATCCCCTTTGTGATTTCAGTTAAATGGAAATGCAGGATATCAATGCTTTAGTAAATAAAAATACTGGTATGTCCCACTAGACCGGGTGAAGGGGAGCTGAGATGCTGAATGGCAAGAACTGTGCCAAAACATGTTAAGAAATGGAAAGAGGTGTTTTCATCATCTAGGGGCTCTTAACTCTCATCAGCCTTGCCCATATTGACTTGGGCTGATGGGAGTTATGAGTCCAAAAACGTCTGCAGAGCCACAAATTCCCCAGCCTTGAACTAGGCAGCCTTACCAAGAGAGGCAACGAGTGCACAGCTCTCCTCCATGACTTGCTTGTGCAGAGCTCTCTGGTCAGGATTCAGCAGAGCCCACTCTTCTTTAGAGAAATTCAAAGCTACCTCCTCAAAGGTCACCAGGCCCTGAAAGAAAAAGAAAACATTTCCTCCTCATAGATAAGACAGAAATATCCAAAAGGCCAGTTATGGCAGAGGTGCAGTGGGGAAGATGTCTATTATCTTGCAGGATTTACATCTTTCACGAGTTGCATTCATAGATTTCCTAGTGGACAGCTTTGAGAGACACAAACAGAAAGAGAAAGATTCATCAAGGTCCAGAAATGTGACCAGGGGGAACAGAGAAAACCAAGCTTCTCCTTTTGTCTCTGCAGGGAGTCTTGCCCCTACCTGTTTAGGTCGCACAGAAGCCATTTCCCATCTACCACAAAGTCGAGATGGCTGAGCATGTTTTTCTGGCACCATTCCATTATCTATAAAAACACACACACAAAGAAAGATAGTGGGAAGCTAGTAGAATAAGCAATGCATGTCCAAGTACACATGGGCATTACAAAGGCCTGCTTCCCACATCGTGATAGGCCAAACCATGGTGTGATGCAAATGGGCAGGAGGCACTGATTATAACATAGTTCCTCTGCAGAGAGCTAAACTAGGAACCAAAGTTTGGACGCCATGCTAAGCCAAGCCACGGCTGAGCTCACCTCAGTGGACCACAGCAGCAAAACGACCAGAGAGAAGCAAAGCAATCATGATCTCCCCAACTACCAGCCTCATACTGTGTCAGGTGTGGGGAACCTTTGTTCTTCCAATTGTTGCTGCACTACAAATCCCATCATCCTTGGCTATTAGCCATGCACCATCCAGAAGTCCTAAGGTTCTCCAGAGCTGCACTAAGCCATGGCTTGGATTAGCGAAACATGTAAGCAAGGCCCATATATTTTCCACTGAATGGATTTTGGATGTCGGCACCCATTTCAGTTGTTGGGGGTGGGGTGGAGCTCTTGGCTGCAATCAAAATATCGTCAAAAACTTGAGGCACGCTAGGGATTTCTTGCATAATAAATAGGGGCAGACCCAATTGAATTATGCCCCATTAATCCTTACACTGTAAGGTGGTACCTCTGTTGGTCTCCTGCATGACCCCTCTTCCTGGTGGACTGTGTCTGATATCTGATGGAGCCTCCTCTGTCTCGGGGAACCCAGAGCCCACTTCTGCAAGCAGTTCCAGCTCCTGAAACAGCAATGAGAAGCAAAGACACAGAACAGGAGAAGGCTTAGAAAAAGTATGATCAGAAGCAAAGGTTTGGGGTCATCCCTCCTTGGATGATTTCCCAAAAGAGATAAGACAATTAGTGGGGAGTTTTAGAGTCTCCTCTCTCACATTCCTGAACTGCCAGGATGAAATGCCCTCACCTGCTGCTCTTTCTGCTGCTTATCTGCTTGACTGAGGAGAAAACCTTCTGCCAGGGCCACTGCCTGGGAACTGGTCTCGGCTCCACATTCTCTGACCCAGCGCTCCATCTCCGCTGGAAGGATGGTCAGGAACTGCTCCAGGATCACCAAGTCCAGAATCTGACTCTTTGTGCGCTGCTCCGGCTTCAGCCATAGGCGGCAAAGATGGTGGAGCTGGCTGCAAACCTCTCTGGGCCCCTTGTCATCCTGGTAGCGATACCGCCGGAAGCGTTGGCACCATACAACTGAGCTACTTGTGTCCTCTCCCGGGGTCTTCTGCACCACCGTTCTTCCCCAGGATCCCCCACTGCTCCTATTCCTGATGGCATTGAGGCGGCCTCTTCCTTCTTTGGGGCCGGCTAAATCCTTCTTGCCCATCTTGGATTGGTGCTCCTCTTCCTGCAAGAGGATTGCTTTTCCCTCCTCCCAGTTTTTGCCTTGAGGTAAAGATGGCCCTAATTGGTGCCGTTACCAAGGCCTGCAAAGCCAAGACATCATTCTGTAAGTGCATTATTACTTTGCCAAGGCAGGGAGATTTCCCATAAGCTCAGGAGCAACCATGTCTTGTACCAAAACGAAAGGCAGTGAATGCATATTGTGAGACACAGGCTGGGATGAGGAAGAATTCCTTCACTTGAGGGCTATAGATTAAAGCCCTCATTCTGACTGAGGTTCAAAAGGTGCAGAACCTGTTGCACTAGTCCAGCTGCCAACCGGTAATACTTCTACTGGTAGGAAGAAAGGGAGGTGGAAAGGGGAGGCTGAGATTTTTAAATGAACATCTTGAGAGGAGGTTCTTGCACTTAGATTAAAGCATTGAGGGCCAGAAGATGGAGCGTTCCCCGCTTCCTCCCACCTTGGACCTTTCTGTGGTGGCAATAGTCTCTCCATTTGACTAGGGCTGCTAAGGGGTGTGGCTGAGGAAGGGGTGTGGTCTGGGGTGAGTCCTGAGGGCCATAGAGAGGCCACATTTGGCTCCCCACTTCTGACGCATTGAAGTATCCTGTTCACAACAGTAGCCAGACACCGCTCCCAAACTTTTGTGTCCATCAGGAATGGGGAGTTTTCTCTCCCTCTCCTGTTTTCCTCTCAATGTCTTTCTCCCCATTTCTTTTAATTATTTCACCGCACGCTTCTGCGGCCCATCCCCACCCCCTTCCCCAGCACAATGTCGCCACGTGAAGCAACGCATAAATGAACACAAGACTGGGACAAAGGAAGGAGAGTTGGCACCTGGTCAAGGGAGGCACTAATTCTAACAGAAGTACAGCTATCATTAATTGATTCAAGTTAGAATGGGGAGGGGGGTCCTGGATGGGCCAGCTGCCCTGCTGTGAAATGGGGCAAGGGTCTTGCTTGCTCTTCTCAGGCCTTCTATGTCCCGAACCTCCAAACACAACTCAATGTGGTGTACTGGTAAGAGCACTGGACTAGCACCTGAGAGCCCAGGGTCCAAACGCAGCCATATAAATCTCACTGGGTGGCCTTGGGGCCAGTCCTTGTCTCTCAAGCTAACCTACCCCACAGGGTTTATTTTATTTATATAACACCCTTCACCTGAAGATCACGCGGTAGTTCACAAAATAAAAGTACGAAAAACAACAACCACACAAAATGCATAATAAAACAAGAACAGAACCAAACCAATAAGCCTCTCCCACAAGCACATTCAAAAGCCACAGATTATTTAATTAGCCAAAGGCCTGAGAGAAGAGGAATGTGTTTTCCCAGTACCTTAAGATATGTAACCGAAGACATCAGATTAGCTTCCCTGGGGAGAGCATCCTAAAAGAGGGAAACCAGTGTAGAAAAAGCCCTTTCCCATGTTGCTGCCCTCCAGATCTCTCTGGACTTCAGATTATGATCACAGGATCTGGGGAAGTTCCTTTGGGGAGAGGCAGTCCTTGAAGTACCGTGTTTCCCACATTTTAAGACACCGTCTTATAATGATTTTACTCAAGAAAATAAGCCTATGGCTTATTTTCGGGGGGTGTCTTAGTGGTTCCTGCCTCCTCCTGCCGCGGCCGGCGTTGCTGCTGCTGGGCTGGCAGCACCCTGCGAAGTCAGGAGAAGCCGGCCAGACCGCTGGGGGGTTTAGAAAAAACGTCCGGAGCGCGTCCCAATGGCAGTGCTCCTCCTCACCTAATGGCAGTGCTCCTCATGTGCCGCAAAAGCCACTAAACAACTGGGGGGGGTAGAAAGGCAGCCAGAGCGCAGCCCGATAGCAGCGCTCCTCACGCACCACAAAAAGGACACAGAAAGCTGCCGGACAGGGGGCTAAAAAGCAGTGAAGCAACGGCCACAGCTTTAAATGGCTCGCAACGCCCCCCTCGCCGTCGCTAGGGCTGCCGAGGCTGGATCGTGCCTTTCATCCCGCGCCTGCGCTGCGCGCCGGATTTTGCCCAATCCATCGGGGAGCAGGGAGCGCTCAGAATCTGGCAAGGGGGGTCTCTCTTCCCATTCGGGCACCTGAGCATTGCCGCTTGAAAGGCTGGAGGCTCTCGGCAAGGTGGTCTAGAGGAGCGATCGCGGAGCGCTCCTCTCTGCAGCTGCCGGTTGCGGTGGCCGGCGGCAGACAAAAAAAAAAAAGAGGCCAGGCTGCTGCGCTCCGCCCAGCGCTGCAGGGCGCTCCGAGCGCTTGGCGCTGCGGAGCGCTCCTCTTTGCAGCTGCCGGTTGCGGTGGCGGGCGGCAGACAAAAAAAAAAAAAAGAGGCCAGGCTGCTGCGCTCCGCCCAGCGCTGCAGGGCGCTCCGAGCGCTTGGCGCTGCGGAGCGCTCCTCTTTGCAGCTGCCGGTTGCGGTGGCGGGCGGCAGACAAAAAAAAAAAGAGGCCAGGCAGCTGCGCTCCGCCCAGCGCTGCAGGGCGCTCCGAGCGCTTGGCGCTGCGGAGCGCTCCTCTTTGCAGCTGCCGGTTCCGGTGGCGGGGCGGCAGGCAAAAAAGAAAAAAAAGAGGCCAGGCCGCTGCGCTCCGCCTGGCGCTGCGGAGCGCTCCGCTCTGCAGCCGCCAGTTCCGGTAGCGGGGCGGCAGGCTGCCTCGGGCAGGGAAAAAAAGAGAAGCTAGGCTGCTGGCTCGGGCGCGCGGAGCACCCCGAGCCTCTGAGAGCCAGCAGGACGAGGAGGAGGCTTGCCGGGTCGTCGCACAGCAGCGCGCGCGGAGCGCCCCGAGCCTCCGGCAGCCAGCAGCAGCAACAACAATCCCAGAGGCTCGGGGCGCTCCGCGCGCGCTGCTGAGCGACGACCCGGCAAGCCTCCTCCTCGTTCTGCTGGCTCTCAGAGGCTTGGGGTGCTCCGCGCACACTGCTGGATGCCGACCTGGCAAGCCGCCTCCTGCTCTTGCCGGCTCCCAGAGGCTCGGGGCACTGCACCATGCCTCAGCCCCCACAGCACTGAGCGCGCCTCCTTCGCCTCCTCTTCCCTCAGCGGTCTCGCTCCTCGGAGGTATGGCTTATTTTCGGGGTATGGCTTGTATTTCCTGAACGCTTAAAATCCTGCTATGGCTTATATAATGACTACGTCTTAAAATAGGGGAAACACGGTATTGCAGTCCTGAGCTGTTTTAAGTTTTTATAGGTCAGAACCAGGACTTTGAATTGGGCCCAGGAACGGTGGCAGCTAGTGCAGTTGAGCCAGGATCAGTGTAATATGCTCCAACCGGCTGTTCAAAAGACATCTGAAGGCTGCCCTGTCCAGGGAAGTTTTTAATGGTTGATGTTTTATTGTGTTTTTAATATTTTGTTGGGAGCTGCCCAGAGTGGCTGGGGCAACCCAGTCAGATGGGCAGCTAATAATATTAATATTAACAACAACAACAACAACAACAACAACAACAACAGCAACAATAGCAGCAACAACAACAACAACAACAACAATAGCAACAATAGCAACAACAACAACAACAACAACAACAATAGCAACAATAGCAACAACAACAACAACAACAACAATAGCAGCAGCCCCAGTGAGCAACCCAGCTGCCGAATTCTGCGCAGCTGAAATTTCTGAGCCGCTTTCAGAGCCAGCCCTACGTATGATGCGTTGCAGCAGCCACAGATTCATTGAGAGTTGGAAGAGACACGGAGGGTCGTCTAGTGCAACCCACTGCAATACAGGAATCCAGCCCACAGCCATCGCTGCAGAGAGGGCGGTCCATGTACTCCACCTTGCGCTCCTTGGTGGAAAGGTGGAATATAACAGCAATCAAGCAAAGGAAGCCTTCTCTCTGCAGGGTTTGAGCCTGGGCACCTTTTCCAGAATCAGGACCCCCCTACTCACTCACCCACCGTTCCCTGTAGCCCCTAGGCTCCCCTTTCCCCAAACGCACAAGGGCGGAGGCTCACCAGATCGCAGAAGGAAGGAGGCGCCGCTGCAGCGCCTACGGAAGCCAAGGGGCCACTTTCCGCTCCTGGAAGAAACAGGGCAGGAAGAGGCGTCCATGGGTGGGGCTGGCTTTGCTCCAGGGTTCACTTCCTCCCTTCCCCCCCCATAAAATAAATTCTCTCTAGGAATCCGACTCGATTCATTTAACCCAGTGTTTCCCAAATTTGGGTCTCGAACTGTTTTTGGACTGTTCCCGTCATCCCCGACCACTGGTCCTGCTAGCTAGGGATGATGGGAGTTGTAGTCCAAAAATCAGCTGGTGACCCAAGTTTGGGAAACCCGGATTTAACCCTTTGAGTGCCCCGCAACAAATCCTCTCCGTGGAGCATCCAAAACGCAAGCAAGCAATGCGCGCTGGGCAGGTGGTGCTTCTTGATGCGCACCAGGCGGGGAGTCCGATAGGAACCTGGAGAGGCGCCGCCGCGTTTCTTTTATCGTTATTTCCCGTGCCGGTTGCCCTTCCTGAACGCCCTTGCTATCCCGCAACCCACGTGGGGGAATGGGGCGTTTGGCTTGTGCAAGGCGATGGAGGGAGGAGATGCATGCAGCAGGCTGAGATGGTGGGTGGAAGCAGGGCTGGCCCACCCGTGAGGCAAAATGAGGCAAGCTCTTCTGGCAGCAGGATCCAGAGAGGCAGCAGATTCCGATGCACATCATAGAATTGGGACCCTGAGGATCATCTAGTCCTGCCCCCTGCAATGCAGGAATATGCAGAGATTTTGCACCCTTCCCGTGTTGCTGATGTAGATCTTCAATTACCCCGCCATTTTGTGGTTCATTTCAGGGTGCCAAAATGTACTGGTGTAGGTGGGACCCTTTTCTCGCTACTTAGTGCAGTCCAAGGCAACTGAGACTCCGTTGTTCAGTCCTCAGGCAAGCCTGGCCCTGCCAAAGTTTCCCATAGTGGAGTGTGAGAGGAGACAGAGGGATAAAGTTGTCTTAACGCCCAATTTGCGCTGAACCTTACAAGCAGCATCATAGAGGTTCCAACTATTGAGGAGTGGCAGACAAAAATGATGGATTATGCTGAATTGGCCAAGTTGACCTGTGCGATCCGAAATCAGGGAGAGAGAGTGGAGTAAATTCATTGACTATATGGAGAAAAATTGTACAGGTATAAAGACACTTGCAGGACTGAAATAAATCCTACAAATTGAGATTGAACTTGTAAAAGGAACTGCAAGACAGGAGTAAAACAACAAAGCCGTGTGAAGGAAGGGAGGGAGGTCTCAGCTCGATAGAGAAAAAAGAGATGAGATGAAAAAGTTATGATACAAATATTTGGTTTAATTGTTGTATGTGTTTGTTGTTTTGTTTTTGTATTAATTGGAAAATGAATTAAAAGTATTTTTTTAAAAAAACATTTCAAGCAGCATCATGGCACTTTAAACAGCCACGGCTTCCCCGCAAATAATCCTGGGGACTGTAATTAGTGCTGAGAGTTGGCAGGAGAACCCCCATATTCTCCTCAGAGAGCTAGTTCACAGAGTTAATTGGAATATGAGAGACTAGTCTCTGTATGAGGGTGAGCAGGAATACCTGCACAGTATTTGGAAAGAGGCTTCTCACTTTCCTTCCTGGGGCCTTTGGAAAGTCTCTGCTGCTAATTTAGGTGAGGATACAAGACAGCACAGTGAATTTAATTTGACTTAAAGAATTCCAGTTACCAATATAACCACTTACTATTCTGTTTATATTCTTGCCACCAATGAATAATATGGAGAAACAAAATCATAATGCACAGGTCTCTGACCTGAGGAGTTTACGGCCTAAATTATGACTGGGAGAAGGAATCCACAAAAGCAGCTGGGGTGGTGGTGGATCATGTTAGCCAGAGATGAAGATGGGAAATGCCTTTCAAATCTGTGTACATCTTGAACATCTTGAGCCTCTTCCTTTCTCCTGGCACGCACAGGTGGATGACAGAAACACAGTTTTAAAATGCACATTCATCTGGTCTAACTGAAGCCATGTAGGTAAGTGGATTTATAATAGCAGTTTGGCCTCACTGAGTTTTAAGTGTCTACGTCACCTGCATTGAGACAAAGATGAAAAATGTGAAGGAGTAAACCCTACACAAAATCAGAGTGGAATCCCTAAAATGGTTGGATTGTGACTTGTATGCCTCAGTTCAGCAACTCCAGCAGCCGCTTTATTTTGGACCACATCAGCAAGGCCAAGAGCAGGGTCTTGTTTTCTGGGCAGTCCAGGACATAACGCACACTGCCCAGACTCACACAGCAAAACCAAGTGCAGGAGGCAGCAGTCACGAATTACTGGTCTCTGCAGACACAGAGATGCGCCAATGGTTTGACTTCGCCCTGTGGATGTGCACTCCATTGTATCTTGAGACGGACAGAATCCAACATTTCATGTTAATAAGCAGATCAATGTTGGGATGTTTGTGCTATCAACACTGCTTTGTGAATTTTTACCAAAACAAATGTACATCTGGTTGGCCCCTGTAAGAACAGGATGGTGGACTAGATGGGCCTGGGGCCTAATCCAGCATTGCTTTTCTTGCGTTCTAATGAACAGGACTCTAGTCGTCCATAAGCCTTTTTGCCATCATAAATCTGTGGCCCTTTAAAGACCTGCACAACTCTTTGTTGGAGCTTCAGAATTCCAGCACAGCTGCCCCTTGTGATACAGGAGGGGGGAAGTGTTAGCTAAAGACAATTCCAGGTGCCTGCTTGTGTCTCTCCCAATAATAATAATAATTTATTATTTATACCCCGCCCATCTGGCTGGGTTTCCCCAGCCACTCTGGGCAGCTTCCAACAGAATACAGTGATGCCTCGCAAGACGAAATCAATTTGTTCCGCGAGTCATTTCGTATTGCGAAAATTTCGTCTTGCAAAGCACGGTTTCCCATAGGAATGCATTGAAATTTAATTAATGCGTTCCTGTGGGCAAAAAAAGTCCAAACAAATTCAAATTTGGTTTGCAAAGTGTTTATTAAGTGCTCTTTAAAGGCTTACATACTGTACAGAGGATTTCAAAAATTTCAAGCACAAAACTTCAACTTTTTAAACATGACAGAAAAACATTTAAAAATAACAAACATGAGGCAGGACCTAGCACAAAAGTCCCTGAAACTATTCAACTGCAATTTGAATGTTTTGTTTGTTTGTTTGTTTGTTTTGACCCAGGAGCACCTTTTGTGTCTGCAATTTTTAGTCCAACTTTCCATAAAACACCAGGGGAGATTAAATAATTCCTCCTTCTTTTTACACACCAAAAAACTCTGATAGCTACCATATTTTTCGCTCCATAGCATGCACCTGACCATAGGATGCACCTAGTTTTTAGAGGAAAAGAAAATTTATTTATTTTTGCTTTCTTTAATTGAGGCTCAACACTGAAACTGAACAGAAACAGTCCTTGGACTGTGCAAAACTCTTCAGAAAGTACATCTTTAAGGCATGTAAACAGGGACATCATACAGAAACTTTTTAAAATCACCAAAGGACTCTCTAAGGCTCTAGGGGACACTTTTACACAAACATTTTAAGGTGACCAAGTGAGGCTGAAGTGTCTCAACCTACAGGACCAGTCTTTTAAGTCAGGAAACTGGAGGCAGACAGAACTGTCTCCACATCACAGCAGCAGTCTTTTATGTTCCCAGAGCTGCGGAGGGTCATGATGAACCTCTCCATGGTCTGCTGCTTCAGCCGCCTTTTCAGCACCCCTCTGAAAGAGGACATGATCCTTGTATCAAACGTGATCGCAAGGTCACGTGCCAGAGCCTTGTCTGGATGGTGCCGCTGTGCTTAAGTCTGCACGTTTTTCCACTGCTGGCAGATGTCCTTCAGTTCCCGTGGAGGACAGCTGTTCCTCACTTGTCGCTTCTTCCTCTTCCACAACCTCCACGAACTCCGTGGCAAAGTCCTCAGCCGCAGGAACATCGGAACTGGCAGCCTCTCCATGCCTGACCACTCTGTGGATTCCAGATCTGGTTTTGAATCTTTCACACCAGCCTCTGCTTGCCTTGAAGACTTCTGGCTCGGCTGAGGTGCCCGGCTCCTGCTGTACGAGGTCTGCGTACAAGGCCTTGGCCTTCTCACAAATGGCAGCCTCAGTCACTGTGTCCCCTGCACGCTGCTTCTCTTCCATCCAGATGAGCAGCAACTTCTCCACCTCCTCCAGAACAGCTGGCCGGTTCTTCACGATCCTGGTGACTCCCTTGGCTACATCTGTCGCAAGGATCTTCTCCCTCATCTTCAGGATGGTCGCGATGGTGGATGGATTCCTCCCGTACTCCCTGGCGAGGTCTCTTACTCGCATGCCTCCGTCGTGCTTCTGGATGATCTCCTTCTTAATTTCTAGCGTAATCTTCTCCTTTGTCCTCTTCCCGGCCTCTGCAGGAGCCGCCTTCTTGGGACTCATGTCAGCACAGTTGCTAGGTTCGCAAAAACAAAAGGCAGTGCTTCACATCCGCTTCACACACACCTTCCCACCCCTGGCCAAACCTGCCCGGGACAAACAAGTGGCATAACAGCCCCCCCCTCCAAAAAAAAACACACACAGGAGAACAAATGCACATGGTGAAGCTAAGCTCCCTACCTTTCCACTGCTTGAGATGTCCCTGTGAAGAAGCTCCTTAAATCCTGGTCTGGAAAGACAGTTGCAAATGAGTTCCACAGATTCCCCAAACTGCTGGAAAAACTCCCCTAACCCCCCCAAAACAGCAGGCCAAAACTGCCCCCCCAAAATGTACCTCACCAGCTGGCCCCACAAAATGTACCTCAAACGCTGGCCACCACTTCCCAAAAGTTATGAAAAGTTCAAAGAAACTTACCTTACCTGCTGGTAGTAATTTCACCAAACCTCTGCAACTTACCAAAAAAGAAAACCCCCTACCCCCCCAGAAAAAATCCCAAACCCTCAAAATTTTGGATAATGTGGGGAAGATGCTCAGAACAGCTCACCAAATGGTGGCAAAAAAGTTCTGAAAACCTTCCAAAAAGCTTCCAAAAAGGCTTTGGTGAACTGCTCTGAACAGTTGACCAAAGACAGGGTTCGCCCACAGCACAGGCCACAGTTGCTCTTTGAAGTCAACCCTGGAACTGCACGTGGAGAAGTGAGCCCAGGCTGCATTGGGGAGGCTTTTTAAACCTCCAGGCACAATGCATCCTGGGTATTAACGGTTGTGCGATCCAAAACAAACAAACAAACAAAAGCAAAAAAATTGTCTTGTGAAGCACGGCCATAGAAAAATTCGTCTTGCGAGTCACCCAAAAAGAAAAATCGCAAAACATTTTCGTCTTGCAAGTTTTTCGTTGCGCGAGGCATTCGCCTTGCAAGGCATCACTGTATTTGGAAAGAGGCTTCTCACTTTCCTTCCTGGGGCCTTTGGAAAGTCTCCAGGCTAATCTGCTGCTAATTTAGGTGAGGATACAAGGCGGCACAGTGAATTTAATTCGACTTAAAGGATTCCAGTTACCAATATAACCACTTACTATTCTGTGCATATTCTTGCCACCAATGAATAATATGGAGAAACAAAATCATAACGCACAGGTCTATGACCTGGGGGGTTTACGGCCTAAATTTTGACTGGGAGGAAGAATCCACAAAAGCAGCTAAGGGTGGGATCAGGGTAGCCAGAGATGAAGATGGGAAATGCCTTTCAAATCTGTGTACATCTTGAACATCTTGAGCCTCTTCCTTTCTCCTGGCACGCACAGGTGGATGACAGAAACACAGTTTTAAAATGCACATTCATCCGGTCTAATTGGAGCCATGTAGGAAAGTGGATTTATAATAGCAGTTTGGCCTCACTGAGTTTTAAGTGTCTACATCACCTGCATTGAGACAAAGATGAAAAATGCGAAGGAGTAAACCCGACACAAAATCAGAGTGGAATCCCTAAAATGGTTGGATTGTGACTTGTATGCCTCAGTTCAGCAACTCCAGCACCCGCTTTCTTTTGGACCACGTCAGCAAGGCCAAGAGCAGGGTCTTGTTTTCTGGGCAGTCCAGGACATAACGCACACTGCCCAGACTCACACAGCAAAACCAAGTGCAGGAGGCAGCAGTTACGAGTTACCGGTCTCTGCAGACACAGAGATGCGCCAATGGTTTGACTTCGCCCTGTGGATGTGCGCTCCATTGTATCTTGAGATGGACAGAATCCAACTTTTCATGTTAATGAGCAGATCAATGTTGGTATGTTTGTGCTATCAACACTGCTTTGTGAATTTTTACCAAAACAAATGTGCACATCTTCGATGTAATTGTCACAATGTGCACCTTGTTGCGTATTCATATCATCTCGCTCTTCCCATCATGTATGGATGTATGTGTTCCTGTTACTTGAGGAAAACACCCCGTGCATCTGATGAGGGATAAGGCTTTCAGTGGCTACTACCCACAATGGCTATGTTCTGCGTCCACAGTCAGAGGCATGTCTCAGAATGTCGGTTGCTTGGAATCACAAGATGCAAGAGCTCCTCCTTCTCCTCAGCGCCTGCTTGCAGGCTTCCCACAGGCATCTGGTTGGCCCCTGTAAGAACAGGATGGTGGACTAGATGGGCCTGGGGCCTAATCCAGCATTGCTTTTCTTGCGTTCTAATGAACAGGACTCTAGTCGTCCATAAGCCTTTTTGCCATCATAAATCTGTGGCCCTTTAAAGACCTGCACAACTCTTTGTTGGAGCTTCAGAATTCCAGCACAGCTGCCCCTTGTGAAACAGGAGGGGGGAAGTGGTAGCTAAAGACAATTCCAGGTGCCTGCTTGTGTCTCTCCCCATAATAATAATAATTTTTTATTTATACCCTGCTCATCTGGCTGGGTTTCCCCAGCCACTTTGGTTGGCTCCCAACAGAATATTAAAAACACAACAAAACATCAAACATGAAAAACTTCCCTAAACAGGGTTTCTGTCAGATATAATAATAACAATAACAACAATAACAATAACAATTTATTATTTGTACCCTGTCCATCTGGCTGGGTTTCCCCAGCCACTCTGGGTGGCTTCCAACAAATTTTTTAAAATACATTAAAATGTCACACATTAAAAACTTCCCTGAACAGGGCTGCCTTTAGATGTCTTCTAAAGGTCAGATAGTTGTTTATTTCCTGTAACCCCACTTCTCACAGGGAGGTAACGGCCAGAAGGCCCTCAGAGCTGGACCCCAGTGTCCGAGCTGAACAATGGGGGTAGAGACGCTCCTTCAAGAGGGCCATTTTTAAAGTTAACCACTAGCAGCGTGAAAAGGGTTTGAAAACACAATGGAAGCCAGTAAAGTTCTTTCAGTATTTTCATTTATTTAGTTTAAATGGTTTCTTTTATTTCAACAGGTATACAGCACTGAGTAAGAGAAAAAAGGAGAAGGGAGGAAAAACAAGACGAAGCAACTAAAATGGTAAGTATACATAAAAGCGAACGAGCAGTATGTACAGGGATTACAATAAAGGGACTGCAGCGTAAAACATGTTCATAACAAAGCTAGCAGGGTATGAAAGCATTTGCTAAGATACATAGTGAAAAGGTAAGTAGCCTGGTTAAAAATTATTTCCAGATAAACTCATACTTAGCAGGGACCATATTAAAATGTGGGCAATTATTGACTTAGGTCATGAAAGTCCACCAAACAGCTGCATAATCTTCTGGTTTCATAGTACAGCCCAATGCAAAACTGTTGAGTTGGTGAGTTTTTCCGTAAGCGCAATATGCGTTGCTTTTTAAAGCCAATTTTCATGTGCAATGCTTGAACCATCTTTCTATCCCTGGGCAACCACAAATCTGACGGCCACCGGCAGGTAAAGGGCCAACAGTTTCAATCCAATCGAAGAAGTGTTGTCTCTAAATATAGGAAGGAGGCACTAAGCCAGGTCCACTTGTGCTACAAGTACCAATGATGGTGCCAATTTCTACCGTTACCACAGACCAAAAGGTGCAAACTGGACAGGCAGGGTCACCAGAGGTGCCAGAAAGTCCCTAAAGTCCCACAATTGCACCAACACAGTGTCTAATTCCCGAGTTTTGTGTGTTTGACTTCTATGAATGACCACCATGAAATTCTCTCCGATAAAGTTCATTCAATAGTGGCAAGATTATTTTCCTGCTGACCGGTCAGTCAATAACTTGGTGTATGTGTCTACCTGCAAGTTAAGTCTCCAGCGCTTAAAAATATATGGGGGGGGGGAAGGTGCCTGTACTCACCATGAAGTTGTTACATACACTGCCACTTAGTGTAACGTTTGGGGGGGGGGGGAAGGTGCCAGTACTGTGCACCCTTGCTTACCCCCCAGAAAAAAAGCACTGGTCAGTGCTTTGAACTGGAGTACAAAGTTCAGGTATGAATGGCAGAATCCACATACTATATATTTTACAAGGCACCTAATATTTACTAAGTTCTCTCTGTTCTTGTTCCTGGGAAATGAGGGGGTGGCCACATCTGGATTCCTTTTTTTTTAACAAGCACCTTTTTTTGAAGCTTTTTCTTGATAACTTGAGATCTATCCTGCACCCTTCTTCCCCAAATAGCCTCCATATTGCACTATGTAAGGATGCTCTTTATAGTGTTATGTGTAAAATCAGTCCTCCGGTTTCCAGCCAGACTAAACTAGCTACAGTAAGCAGATTACACTTCAGTTTTCCCAGCGGTGCAGTTTACCTGTTAGTTTCCAGGTTCAATATAAAAGGTCGGGGCCAAATATATACTACAATGCTACCAGAGTCCAGTAAAGGTACAGAATCGGGGTGTAAAACAGACCTTCTGGAGATTCTCAAAGTCCTTCTTTAAAAAGCAGCAAGTTTCTCGCGTTTATGACTTAGACAACGTGTTTGAAAGTGGGTGGCCAATGCCTGCTGAAATATATTCTCAGCAATCAATCAATCAATCATTTATTATATTTGAAAGGGAGACAACTTCTGTGCCCTGCTATGTTCCATGAAAAGCCCAGAGAGCAATTTTATAAGTCCATGCAACTGCCTCCTGCTGGGAGAAGGTACTCTGAAATGGCATTACGGTTTTTTGCTCTCAAAATAGTTTCCCTTTTTGCAGTAACCTAGGGTTCTGACAAGGGACCCAGGTGGCGCTGTGGGTTAAACCACTGAGCCTAGGGCTTGCTGATCAGAAGGTCAGCGGTTCGAATCCCTGTGACAGGGTGAGCTCCCGTTGCTCGGTCCCAGCTCCTGCCAACCTAGCAGTTTGAAAGCACGTCAAAAATGCAAGTAGATAAATAGGAACCGCTACAGCGGGAAGGTAAACGGTGTTTCCGTGTGCTGCTCTGGTTCGCCAGAAGTGGCTTTGTCATGCTGGCCACATGACCTGGAAGCTATACGCCGGCTCCCTCGGCCAATAATACGAGATGAGCGCGCAACCCGAGTCAGTCACGACTGGACCTAATGGTCAGGGGTCCCTTTACCTTACCTTTAGGGTTCTGACAAGAGTAGTTAAGAATCCTCTAACCCTATGCTGAATATTGTGTAACCTTTTCGTATAAAATCAGAGAACCGCGCCCCACCCCCAGTTAAGTTTCCCTTTTCATAGGCTTATAAATGAGCAGATAGATCTCTTTCACATTTTTGAAGGTGTTTATCTTTGCAAGTTTACCAGTTTTATTCCAAAGTGCCTGTAGCCTGTGGTGACAGATGATTTTGGGAGAAGACTTTTACAAATGGTTTAACAATAACATTTTTAAAATAGGAAAAAGATTTTTAAAAAGTGGTGGTGGGCACTGAATTACAGTGGTACCTCGGGTTAAGAACTTACGTAATTCATTCTGGAGGTCCGTTCTTAACCTGAAACTGTTCTTAACCTGAGGTACCACTTTAGCGAATGGGGCCTCTCACTGCCGCTGCGCTACCAAAGCATGATTTCTGTTCTCATCCAGAAGCAGAGTTCTTAACCTGAGGTACTATTTCTGGGTTAGCGGAGTCTGTAACCTGAAGCGTTTGTAACCTGAAGCATTTGTAACCCGAGGTACCTCTGTACAGCTACACATCCACTTGATTTGAGCTTGGTTTCTTGTGTTTACAGCATTTTTGAATAAACAAAACAAGTAGAATCAGACTGCACAGGGAATTCCTCAGCAGGAGCGTTAGAAACTCACGATATATAAACTAGGTATCAAATGGATCCTTAAGCCAAGGTTACAAAGGCCAAAACAGAATGTCTAGTTGCAATTTTGGGGCAAGACAGCTCCAAATTCCTATTTTTCAAGCGATTAACTGACTGTGATTGATTCTCAGTTAAACATCTGGCTAGTTCAGATGACAACCTTGAGCTAGGTTAAGAATTTTGAATCATTAAAGAAGAAAAGCCACTTGATCCAGGGACAGTCCACATATATATTGGCCTATTCCTACTTCTTTTTCTTAATGGCGACACGGACCATTCATAACATAGGGATATTCTTCACAAATGTGATGGGTGGGGAAGTGAAAACAGATCCAAGGATTCCCAGGCATGCACCTCCAGGTGGTGGAGACGTCAGGCCCCATCCTGATGCCCAGGCATCTTCACTTGGTTATAAGTGGCCAATAGTCAGGTGCAAAATGCGCATGGCACCTGGCTAATTTCAAACACTGCTCAGCAGTAAATGAAGTGTAGCAAAAATAGCATAAACCGAAAGGATTCATTGATGTTTATGGCAAATATTTCTCTAGCCCTACTGAAGTTATTTGGGCTTCCATATCCTTAGCCCAATGTGAAGAGAAGGCAAGCAGCGTAATAATGATACAAAAAGCAAAAAGATAGCTGTGTTATCCCATAAGAAACATTCCCAAAAGTTCTCTAACTGCTGGATTTTGTATTTTCAAAAATGGGGAACCAGTCACGTGTGTTTCTTTACCCTAGCATCTCTTGGTGTCACCTAAAACATACATAGCAGCTGAGGAAGCTTATTCGAATAAGACTACAACCTCCTCCCATGCCCCACTTAGACCTCACCAGCTCTAAACATTGAAAGCAGTATCATGGCACTTTAAACAACCATGGCTTCCCTCAAAGAATCCTGGGAAGTGGAGCTGGTTAAGGCTGCTGGGAATTCGTAGGAGACCCCTATTCCTCTCAAAGAGCTACTGTTTTCAGAGTGGTCCAACAGCTGGTTCCTCTTCCCAAGGAACTTTGGGAATTGTAGTTATGTGAGGGGATTAGGAGTCTCTGGGCAACTCTCAAAACACTTCCGAGTTTATTAGCTACAACTCCAAGGATTCTTTGGCAAGCTGTGACTCTGTAAAGTGGCATAGTATCGCTTTAAATGTACAGTTGTACCTTGAATCTCGAATGCCTTGGCTCCCGAACGATCAAAACCCGAAAGTGATTGTTCTGGTTTTGTACGTTCTTTTGGAAGCCGAACATCCGACATTGCTTCCGCGGCTTCCGATTGCGTGCAGGAAGCTCCTGCAGCCAAACAGAAGTCACACTTTGGTTTTCAAACGTTTTGGAAGTCGAATGGACTTCCAGAACGGATTCCATTTCACTTCCAAGGTGCGACTGTATAGTGTAGATGGGGGCTGAGACCAATGCAGTCTTTGGGACACTAAGCTAGCTCCCCACCCGCTTCGCTTAACACTCAAGTGTGGTGAAGCATTCCGGAGAACTCAAAAGCTCGCTCGCCATTTTTAAGGACATTTTGGTTATACCTGGGCTGAGTTACTGCAACAATATACACCCACGGTCACAAGTAAAATGATGTATTTAAGAGTGATATATCAGTTAAAAGGAACACAGCATAGAAAAGAACAGAAGCCACTGAAAATAACCCAATCAAAGCTAATGATGAACGCAAAGCAACCACACCTCACATAAATTGTGCCACTGCTCCAAGACTAATGGGATGCCTGGCACTGCATGTCATCTGCAAGCTTGCTATAATTGGGGGTGTACGACGAGATGGCTGCTCGCAAACAGTCATCCAGATGCTTAGGCGTCAGCCGTGTTCTGTTTTTTGACTTGATAAATTTTCTAGCAGAGAAAAGGGAGTCACACGGATAAGCTGACCCAAAGTAAGAGTTTACCTTTGCAGCAGTCTTTTTCAACAAAGGGAACTTCTGAGAACCAACCTGATTCCAAAAGTTGTCGTGGCCTGAATGAGATTTCAAAACCAAGTCATTCTGCAAGTCCACGATCTCCAGCTCTATTTCCTCCAGCCCAGCTTGGCAGAGTTCTGCAATGGCCATGGCGGTCACTGTGACATCGATGGTGTCGAATGGGTTTGCAAAAAAGGACACGACAGGCTCGATGTCAATGAGCTGCTCAAACTGAGTAAGGAACTGCTCCTCCAGGATCTCCAGGTAGCCCACAAATGGCGCACCGTTGAAGTCGTCCTCTCCAATGGCTTGCTTCATTGACGGGAAGTAAAGGAGCGATTTCCTCTCCAAGTGTGACTTCCACAACCTCAGTTTATCTTTGAAGGCATTGACTGCAGTGACCATCCCAGAAATATGCTTGTCTTTACCCTGAAGCTCAAAGTTCAAAATGTTCAGTTTCTGCATCAAATCAGCAAGGAAAGCCAAGTCCATTAACCAAAACCTGTCGTCAAGTTGCTCAACATACTGATCTTTAGACCTAAAAAACTCCTTAATTTCTTCAATCAGGTTTAAGAATCTGGCCAGAACTTTCCCTTTACTCAGCCACCTGCCTTCAGTGTGCAAAAGGAGATCATTGTGCTCAGCATCCACATCCTCCAGAAGCGCTTTATAAAGCCTGTGTTTTGAGGAGACGGCCCGGATAGAGTTTATTATCTTTTTAACCACATCCATTATGTGTTTAAACCGGAGTACTTTAGCACATAATGCTTCCTGGTGAACGATGCAGTGATATGAAACAAACTTGGGAAAAGATTCGTCCTGCTGGCACTGGGCAATAAACCCACCAATGCAGCCTGTTGCTGCTCCCTCGTCGGTGGTGATAGATGACAATTTGTGAAGAGGCAAATTTATTTCCATGGCAAAATCTTTGAAAGTCTGAAATATATTCTCACCTCTTGTTTTCCCTTTCAGAGGTAGTATTCTGAGTAGCTCTTCTATTACAGAAAGATCACTCAAAACCATTCTCGCAACAACTGCCATCTGAGACGGGTCTGTTATATCTGTCGATTCGTTAAACTGAAGTGCGAACCAAAGGCAATTCTGAAGGTCACTTTGCAATTGATAATCCAAGTCTCTGGATATGGACTCAATTCTTCTTGTGATGGTGTTTCCAGACAGCTGCAATTTTTGAATCGCTGCAAGTATTTCTTTTTTATTAGGGAAACCTTCGAACATGGAGTCACCGGCAGTCAAAAATATCTCTTTCAACAAGTCCCCGTCCACAAACGGCTTTTTCCTCTTTGCAAGCAAGCTTGCAATTTTAAAAGACGCCATTGTATTATTCTTGGATTGCACCACAGGCCTGGTGGCTGGTGTCGATGGAATCTCCAATTTAGATTTCATTTCATGGACCTTTTTTTTCCGAAGTTCAGAATCCAGGGGATACTCTTTTGCAAAACTGCTGTGGTTCCTTTCGTAGTGTCTCTGGACATTGTGCTTCTTTGAGACTGCAACGGTCGAGGAGCAGACTAAGCAGACACACTTGCCATTCAGATCCACAAAGCAATACCTCTCTTCCCACTCCTTGTTGAAAAAGTAAGTCCTTTGTCTTTTAACGGTCGGCGGCTCACTTATTTTAATAACAGCTAGTATAGCAGGGGGAGGAAAAGAAGAGAACTTCAGTTCAGCTACTACTCACACGTCTGGCCAATTTTTTTTTTAAAAAAAGCAAGAGTAAATTAGTGTCAGAGTAACTGATATAAGAGCAAATCAAGTCTCTAGAAAACCGTCAGTCACCAAAGCCAAAGAAATAAACGACTCTATGAAAAAGCAAATAACTCTACAAAAACAACACACCCAGGAAATCAGAGTCCAAATTCTAATGCTGCCATGGGGTCCACTTTGGCTGTGGCTCTCACACGCACCAGTGGTGGTTGGTGCCCACTGAGATTGGTAGGGGGGAAGGCAGAAGGGCCAAGAGTAGGTGGAGCCAGAGCCAATGACAGGCAGAACCAATTAGTTCTAGTTTTGTCCCCATCCTCCTCTCTGCTGTGTTCTACAAGGAGAAGACTGAGCCTAAGGAGGAAGAAGCTGATAGGCAGAGCAGCTGCCTGGACTGAGTGAGAGTACAGAAAGCAGGCAGGGTAGACGGAGGTTGGCCAAGACGGAGCAGAGAACCTTGTGGGTACCACCCACACCCCACTACTCTGGAGCATGTATACGTTTCCTCCCCTGTGAAGATTATTTGCCTGGGTAGTGAGCTACATACTCACAGTTATGTTCTTTCCACACTCCTGTATTTTAAATCATTTCTCTCCTGTGCAGATTTTGCGACAAACTTCAGGATTTTAGAATTTTAACTCCACACACACATACGGCACTTACGCTTTTCGCTTCTTTTCCTTATTTTCCCAATTTTCCCTTGGACTGTGATTTCATGATAGTCGCCGTCTTCAGAAACGGGGGATTTAGTTCTCCTTTTATGGTTTATTTCCGTTTTCCTTTTCTGCTCTTCGCTCTTTTTGCACCGCCCTCTCTCCGGCGACATCCCTCGCGGTTCTCCTTTACTCTCCACTTCCCATCTTTCACCTCCTGGAATAAAGGCAGGAAAGGGATAAGCAAGTTTAAGAAATGGGCCCCAAAAATAATTGAGCTACAATTAGCCATTGTGATAAAGGACTAAAATATTAGGTGGGCGATAGCTCCTTGCATTTAGTGACAGCTGCCATGATATAGCTGGACTAAGATCATGGAGACCAGGGTTCAGCTGCCAGCTAACCAGATGACCTTGGATCAAACACTGGTTAAGGCAGCCTTTGCCAACCTGGTGCCCTCCAGATGTTTGGAACTGCAACCCATCAGCTGTGCTGCCTGGACTGATGGCAACTGTAGTCCAAAACATCTGGATGGAGCCAGGTGGGTAAAGGCTGGGTTAAAGGTTGGGCCATCAGGTTAGGCGCAAATGTTATTTTGCGTTTGTAAACAGGTCTCATTATCAACCGGGGAAGAAGAAACATTACCTAGAGGGGCCATGATCCCACAGCTCTTCATCATGAGCTGCCTGTGCACAGCTCTCTGTTCTGGATCCAGCAAAGTCCGCTCCTCCTTAGAAAGGTACATAGGAGCCCCCTTCAAGGTCGCCAGATCCTGGGGGGAGAAAGATAAGAACCTTTCCTTCTTAGGAATATAACAAGAGATATTATCTTTCAGCAAAAGCTAAAAGGCAAGTTCAGGGGAAGTAACTGGGCATTTTGTGCAAAATTCAAACCGTCACTGAGTGGCATCCACAGATGTAAAGGGGGACATGACAGCGGTTTAAAATGATGCACAGAGTGGAGACAGTGGAGGGAGCGAAGTTTTTTTCTCCCTGTCCCATAACACTACAACTTGCGGCCATCCAATGTAGCTGAATGTAAATTCAGGACAAAAGAGAGCACTTATTCTCACAGCAGAAGATGCAGCCAACTGGATAGGTTTTAAAAGGGTTAGATGAGTCCGTGGAGGACAAAGCCTATCAATGGCACGTTCAGCCTCCTCTCTGAAGGCAGTATTGCTCTGGGTACCAGTTGTTGGGCATCACAAGCGGGGAGAGCGCTGCTGTGCTCACGTCCTGCTTTTGGGCGAATGTGAGAGCAGGTGCTAGATTAGATGAATCCAGCCGGGCTCTTCTTACGCCCATGAGAGATTTGTGACAGGACAGAGGCACACAGTCCGTCTTAAATCAACTTCCTCAACAATCCTTTCCCCCCCCCCTACCTTATCAGGTTGCCCAGAAGCCGTTTCTCGTCCACCGCACAGAAGAGATGGCTGAGCACGTATTCCTGGAAGCATTCCATAGCCTGTAAGAGACAAGGTGGTGGGAAGCCAGTTGCACATGATGGGAGAACCTGTGGTCCTCCAGGTGTTATTGGGCTCCAAAACCCATCATCCCTGGCTATTGGCCCTGCTGGCTTGGGAGCTGTAGTCAGGCAACATCTGGAAGGCCACCCACATCACTGCAGTAACATATCATTGCTTCAGAGATTTAAGTGTTGCATGTCGAAGCACACATTAGTGTTACAAAATGTCTTGTCAGAATACATTTCCCATTTTATATTTAATTTGGGTGAAAACGCTCTTCCCCATTTCCATCTTGGGCACAAATCAAAGTGCTGGCAAAGTCTTCCAAGTACGGAGCACGAGCACATTTTTTTAAAAATTATGGCAAAAGACTGGAGATTTGGAAGACCCAGGGAGGTACAAAAACAGCCCACAGATTTCTTTCTTTTTTCTTTTTTAATTTTTTTTTTAGTTTAAAAAAGCCTTTATTTCTCTCTCTTAAAAGCATTACATAAGAAATCATCATACACAACAAAAGCGCAAAATAACACAAAATAAACTTGAAAAATGAAAGCAAAATTACAACTTATATATACAAATTATATATATACAATAATTCTAACACAAAAGAATAATTGAAATGGAAAAAAGAAAAAGAAAAATAATAATTTAAGTAATAGCAGACATAAAGATATGAAAGCAAGAAGAAATTAGAAAAACATAAAAAAAATATATATTGAGAAAAGGGTCATGGGACGTGATATGTCTCCAGGAGACGCATGTCTCAAGGAAGCATGAAAGAATTCTTGGAAATAAAAAGCTAGGAGAAGGCTATGTTTCATTGGATAAAAGAAGGAAGAGAGGGGTAATTACATATGTTAAGAGAAATATAAAAGCAGAAAAGTTGTTCCAGGATGATGAAGGGAGGATTGTGGGGGTGAAGCTACATGTGCCAGGGGGAAATGTGATCATAATAAATGTGTACGCACCAAATGGATGCAAAACTAATTTCTTTAGAAAATTGGAAGAACAAACAGCCCACAGATTTCTTAACATCCTCAGTAGGGAAGACCAAGTTCAAATCCATACCTTGCCAGCTGGTCCCACCGTCACCCTCTGGCATGATCCCCTTTCGTAGCGGGCTGTGTTTAGTGTCTGGTGAAGTCTTCTCTGCCTCGGAGAAATCAGCACCAAACAGCCCCTGCCCCTGAAAAAATCAACAAGATCCAAAACACTGACTTGGAAGAAGACTAGGGAGAAGGTATTGACTAGAGAGAAAAGGAGTGATCAGAAGCAAAGGCCTTGGGATTGCGGACATCCCTCCTTGGATGATTTCCCCAAAGAGCTGGGCAATTAGTGGGGAGTTTTAAGATATCCTCCCTCACATTCCTGGGCCCCCCCGAACTACTGGGATGAAGTGCCCTCACCTGCTGCTCTTCCTGCTTCTTCTCTTCTGCCTGAGTCAGGAGGAAAATCTCTGCCAGGGCCACTGCCTGGGAACTGGTCTCTGCTCCACATTCTCTGACCCAGCGCTCCATCTCCGGTGGAAGGATGGTCAGGAACTGCTCCAGGATCACCAAGTCCAGGATCTGAATCTTCGTATGCTGTTCTGGCTTCAGCCACTGGTGGCAAAGGTCATGAAGGCGGTTGCAAACTTCCCGGGGGCCCTCGGCATCTTGGTAGCGGAACTGCTTGAAGCGCTGGTGCTGCACATCCGCTCTGAGCAAGTTCTCGCTCAGAGTCTTCTGCATGGTTTTCTCCCAGGATTCCCCGCTGCTCCCAATCTTTATGTTTTCAGGGCTCCTTCCTGATTCAGAGGCAGCAGAGTCTTGCTCTTCCATCTTGGAAGCCTCCAGCATTAGCGAAGGCTTGCTTCTTTTGCCTGCCAGCTTTTTGTCTCAAGGCAGAGATGTCCCTAACTAGTGGTGTTGCCAAGGCCTGCAAAGCCAAGACATCCTTCTGTTAAGTCCATTAATGCCCCAGGCAAGGAAGGAAGATTTCCCCCCAACAAATATGGATGATTCCTGCTTACCAACATGGACTCATCCCAGAAGGAAAAGCAGTGGATGCCTTTTGCTGGAACCCTGAACCTCCTTCACCCACTTTCCTCCCTCTGGTAACCCCTTTTCCTCACTGCCTTGTTCTCCTTAAGCTTAAACTACTCTTAAACTACTGTGAAAATAGTTTAAATTAAGGCTGCTGCTTGATGGTCGAAGGGTTGTTGCTGTTTTATCAGAAACTTGGGGAAACTTAAGTTGCCTTACCTTTTCAAAATTAAATTATTATTATTATTATTATTATTATTATTATTATTATTATTTTGTCTGGGGATGCTGGAACAGATATACACACAATGCCTGAACCAAAAATCCACCTAGATCTGTAATCAATAAAGTTGTGGCCATTTCTAATCCAGATCATTGTCTGCTTGAGTTTATTAAACACATTTAGCTCCTGCCTGGGGGTGAGAGTGGGGTGGCACTGTGACTGGGGCCACAACAAACAAACTTCGTGGTGAGTTCCCTCACCCTTTCTCCAGAAAAAAAGCACTGGATGGGTGTTACTGCACTTTATTAATTACAGTATCTGCCTATTTGTCCAATGGAGCTTACAGAAAACTGCCCATTTCTAAGGAAAACTCATTTTATTTTCTCTATTTTTATATTTGGAGAACAATGTAAAACAAAGTAACATTTCTCTGGTACACTGGCAGGGTACATGCAGGTTCTCATTCTTGCGTCGCTGAGAACTGCCTCGTGAGAGCAGGAGCAAAGGTTTGCACAGGAAAGTAACCAATTCCCAGCAGTGGAATCCTCAAGCTCTGCACCCCGCAGCAACCGAGACCGACCATAGAATTGTAGAGTTGGAAGGGACCCCGAGGGTCATCTAGCCCAACCCCCTGCAGTTCTGGAATCTTTCAAACCCACGACCCTGAAAGTAAGTATCGCACGCTCTACCGACTGGGCTATCTCTTCCCTCTTGTTTTCAGCCTCTCCCTTTAAAGGAAATAGCGTCCTCTTTTTTTAAAAAAATGCCCCCTGCAGCACTGCAACCCCCCCCCCCGGCAGCACCGCTCTGCAAAAAATGCACCGGAGGCGAGGATTGTTCGGTCGTCAAAGGGGGTCGCTCATTCTAATCGAAGCACAGGCATATATAATCGAAGAACCAGGACCGTTCGTTTTGCTCCAGTTTTTAAAAATCGCCGAATTCAAGAGGCCTGCTTGTTTTTGCAGAGGACGATTGAAAGCGGATTCCCCAATACTGCGAGGAGGGGGGAATCTGTTGTCCAGGCGCCCTTTCTCTGGTGCGAAACAGAGAGCTAGGCTCGCCTCGCCCTTCCCAGCTCTGCAAAGGACCCCTCCCAGTTTGTAAGCGACCCACATTTCTTGCGCCTTTTTTCTCCTCTCACTGGCTGGGCTCTGGGCCAAGTATCTCCCCCTGGGGTCTTCCCGCCCCACTCATCACTTTCCCTCCCTCTCTCTCCTTTGCAAGCCTCACGGGGTTCCCCTTCGCCCAGATACACCCAACGCCTCTCACCAAATCGCCCGATGCAGCTCTCGGGAAAGACAAAGGCCGCTCTCTCTCCCCCAATGGTGGATCCGGGAGGGGAACGGGCTTCGTGGGGACGGGCATTGGATATGGAGGACGCCCCTCCTCTTCCCTCTCCCTCTCCGCCCCCCTCCAAAAAAATAAATAAATCAACTCTCCACTCTAGGAATCGAGCTCCGTCGAGCTAACCCTTAGAAGGCTGTGCGGCACGATCCTTCCTCTGCGCGCATTTAGTGGTGGACGGACAGGAAGCGAGCGCGCGCGCTGCCTTTCCACCTCCACCACCCCCGGCCACTCTGCAGCGTGCGCGGCGCAAAATGGTTGCTCCTCTGCCTCTCTTGGTTTGCAAGGAGGAAGCTGGCAGTGCAAAATACAGGACTGGGTGGGGCGATTCCCCCTCCTCCATCTCGCGCAAAAGTGACTTCAAAGTGATACAGAAAAAATAGAGGTGGTTGGCTTTTGCTGCCCAACTCCCCAAGGGACTGAGCCTCCCCCCCCCAGTCCATGATCGGTCAGAGATGAATGGAGGCAGGGTGCAGTGAAAGCAAGGCAGATCTATATTTTTCTGTTGCAACAGAGTTCCCTCCCCTCCTTGCCAGGAGGCAAGAGACCCTAAACCAAGAAACATCTCTTTTAAGGGTTTGCATTTTGGCGTGGAGAAGCACATCCCCTCCACAAACAGTCAGAAATTAATCACACCTAAGGTGGGGTTCCAGGGTGGGGTTCCAGAAGGTGGGGTTCCAGAAATTAATCACACCTAAGGTGGGGTTCCAGAAATTAATCACACCTAAGGTGGGGTTTTATCTTGTTAAAATATTTAATTGTAGCCATGTCTAGCTCTTGTGATGGGACCCAGGTGGCGCTGTTGGTTAAACCACTGAGCCTAAGGCTTGTTGATCAGAAGGTCAGCGGTTCGAATCCGTGACAGGGTGAGCTCCCGTTGCTCGGTCCCAGCTCCTGCCAACCTAGCAGTTCGAAAGCACATCAAAATGCAAGTAGATAAATAGGAACTGCTACAGCGGGAAGGTAAACGGCGTTTCCATGTGCTGCTCTGGTTTGCCAGAAGCGGCTTTGTCATGCTGGCCACATGACCTGGAAGCTATACGCCGGCTCCCTCGGCCAATAATGCGAGATGAGCCCACAACCCCAGTCGGTCACGACTGGACCTAATGGTCAGGGGTCCCTTTACCTTTAAGGTGGGGTTACTGTGACTCAGGCAGGTCAAGGAGTGATATTCTTGAGGGTTTAGCAAGTTTTACATAGTTCCAGACAGTTTACACAAAGCGTATCAGGATGCTGTCAGACATCCCTCAACGCAGAGCATCTGGGCGAACAGATACAATGGAGGCTCATAGATAGAAGAGAGGGGTCCCTTCAGGAACTTCCTTTTTGCTACCTGCCTACGTGTTCTCAGGCAAGGGGGATTAAGGAGGCAGAGGAAATACTGAGTCTTTAGGAGAGCCAAGACATGGTATATGTGTTTACCTTGTGCAATCATCAACATTTAAAAATTGATCTGTGTAGAGCTGAAAACGTACAAAATGTAGTTTGGAAATTATTCATATTCTAACTGTATCTTTACCGCTCTAGTCAATAATCTCATCTTCAAGTGTTATCTGCTTGTATTCTTTAGTACATCTCAGATACTTCATGTGTCTTCTCCTTAGTTTTTTCAAGAAATCACTTGGGAGAAGATCCTGACTACCAGTAGGTATTGTCCATGCTAAACATAAAATTTCTACACCCCCCAACCAAAAGCTGCAGTTCTCCAAAAATTTATCGAGTTACATATATTTTGCCTTTTAATGTGAGCATTCATGAAGCAGCCTACCACTGGCCTTGTAGAATTCTGTCCCATCATCCCTTGAATCATGCATGCTGGGGCTGATGGGAATTTGAATCCAACATCTGGAGAACCAAAAGCCCCCAAGCACTGGCACAATGAACACATCCATATGGCAAAGCTACAATGAACACAGGAAACTGCCTCCCACAAGGTTTACCACTGGTCCAAGACAAAAGCAGCTGAGACACATCTTGACTGACCAGCTTGTGAACCTTCTACCCTTCCTCTATTAAATTAGTTCTTGTGTTACATAAAGCCTCCAAGATTCAGCTGTAAGTCCAGTGGGCCTCGTCCGTTTTGACACTGCAGAACACTTTTTGGCTTTTTTCTGTGACACAAAACTGTTTCTCACAGAATGGAGCACACCACATACCATGCCACTGTTCTGGGTATGTAGTAATCTCTGATCTGATCCTCCACTAATTTAAGGGGGAAGCATTCGCTACACATTCACCTTCCTAAATGCCCCTCATAGTCAATCCAGCTACATACAGCACAACTGTGTGGTTAGTAGTTTGTGCATGAAAAACCCTCTTTTCATGGGTCCCGTAAGCCTGGGTTAAGAATGTCTACGGCAGAGCCACTCCGCACAGTATTGTATCAAACTTAAACGATGCAAATGCCACGCACAAGAACACAAGTCAGGGCTTTGTTTCTATATATTTATTTTAAAAGTGAAAATTCGGCAATGGCTTCAGATGGCGCCTCTTGGGGTTTTGAAGTTCATCCCTACAGTAGGCTGTGTGACCTGCAGGTTGGATAGGCTGCCGAAGTCCTGGAAGAAACACAGAACAGGGAACACTTAGCAAAGACACACCAAGCAGATTTCAGTGTTGATAAATGAAGAGTGCATGCTCTCATCCTGACTAGCTGCAGAAATAATGTCATTTAACTTTTGAAGCTAACCTAAAAGGTGCACAAAACTGACACAATAAACTACAGCTCTTTGTATTTGTGGAGAACACAATAATGATCTCCCAAGCAGTCTGGCTTAGCCAACAAGATCCAATGACCCATTTAGCACTGCAGCATTCAAGAAAAATGCCCCCAATAGTACTTTGAATACTGCTGCCTGGCAGTACCAAGAGTACTTTTTTAGTAGTCTTGGTACTAAAAAAACACACGCACAGAGAACATTGCATTGACAGTGATTCTCAAGAAGTAGCTAGCTGACTGTTAGAAGAGCAGTTCCTATTGGGAGCTGTGCCAATCCCCTTGCCCCACTCACCAGAAGCTTCAACATCTCCTTGGTATCAGGGTCCACTTCAATGATCTCCTGATCCAGGGCAGAGACCTGATGGGGCAAGAGGTTAGATTTGGTTTAAATAGTGGTCAACAGACTATAAACACAATTCACACCAGGACAACACAGCACATGTATGTGATACAAACATTATACCAGACAATGGTTCCGTAGTCTGCTTGAGGCCACTACTAATGACCGGCTTAAAAGAAAAAATGGAGGAGGAGCAGCCCAAAACAGTGTGCCAATAGCAATATCAAAATATACACCAGTCCACAAATATTATGACACTGGAGTGGATTTCTCTGGTATGGGAATGGGCTCTGTACAATCATATCCCAACTTTACAGTCAAAGTTTTCATTCTGGTGCCATCAGTCACACTAATCCCTTAATTTACTAAGGGAACACATTTTAGGATTGTAACATATATACTGTATGACAATTTCCCTCCATCTATGTACAGTCACCATTCATTAAGTGCATTGTGACACCAACAAAGGTTGTAAGCAGATAAATTCATGCATAACATGCCAGTAGTACCAAATTAGATGGAGCTACAGTCAAAACTTCCAAGATTTGGGCTGCCTTGCACCATCTTCTGCAACTTTCAGAAGAAAATAAAAATTCCTAAAAGGAGCAGAATCTTCTTGACAAAAGCCTATCACCAGCAGCTACAGAGCTCTAAGGATAGATCAGGAAAGGGAAGTGATAGGAGACAGCACTTGGCCATCACACACAAACATGGCGACTGGGAAAGTATTTCATAGTTCATCAAAGTAACCCGAAGGGCTATTTCTATTGCTCCAATACCAAGCATACACAAGAATCACCCATGAAAACTGCTCAAGTTTTAATAACCTAGGCTTATATTTACCAAAATACTAATTAGAAACATCAGACAATGACACATTTGAAATAACATGATTTTACATAAACAGAGGAGCCAGTGTGAGAACAGCATTCTTCAGTACATGGAAGCAAATTACTGGGCAGGAAACACACACCAGACACTCCTCACATTTCACTTTCCCAACTGCATCCTAAATAGGTGGATAATCCACCAGAAACAACACTAAGTCCCCAGAAAGTGACACCAGTCTTGAGTCTTTCCAAAAGTACGATACCAAAGGTCTGTCGATTACAGGCCTCTTGGATCTTGCTTTTTTAGCCAGAACAATGGTAAACATCTCATAAAACTTCTTCATGCTACATTTTTAACAAGGCTAAGCTTGTATTGGCTATTCTCAATAGGATCAATAAATATGCTGCTTTAAACTGAAAAGGCAAGTTGTGAATGAACAAAAAGCCATTGGTCTTGTTCCTACAAACATTCATAAGAATGTCAACCAATGCCAATGCCAGAGCAAGGGAGAAACTAGCCCATTTCTCCTATGCAGCTTAAGTGAAAAGCCACATTAATCAGATGGGTAGTGCCTAAACGAAAGTGAAATGGCAGCCTGTATTCAGTCCTAGTCAACTAGGGTTCTGGCCTAGAATTAGGTTAAAAGCAGTCAGAAGAGACACTGACATTGAAAGTTATTAGAAAAGAAATGGAGTGTTTTACTGAGAGGTTGTGTACATAAGCTGTTTTGCTCTGATGCTTCTCTGCAAAGAGATTACCAGCCACTAGTTTTGAAAATCAGGAGTAAGGTTTTTGTCATGACACAGGTAGATAAAGTCCAGCAAAATTGCCCCTATAACTAAGAGGCATTAAAACAAAAAAACAGCATTTGAGAAGTCTCAAGCAGTGAACACCACACTACTGCATTAAGCACACAAAAATTGTCTGAAAAGCTCAGGGTTTGGAAGGGATGTAAACAAGCCCCACAAACACGGGAAATGCTTTCAGGAATTCTCTGCCTGCAGTATCAATGATCAGGCCACAAGCAACAGGCCACAATCACTTTCGATGCAGGTTTGTCAGTCCTTCTCAATGTCAGTGAACAACCACAGCATATCCTAGCGACTGGACACAAGCTGCTGAGTGCCATAGCTAAAGCTTCCATGCTACTCCACCTGCTAAGTTACCTGATGCTACAGAGCTGAGGGGAAGCACATTCTCGCCTCTGCCAGCAGCCAGGTGATCTAGGCTAGGGCCAACCAGACAGCTGCACCCCCCCCCCCGGCTTCCAGAAAGATCATAGCAAAGGGAGATCAACCTACTCCCATCCATTTGCCAGTGAAGAAGCAACTGTTCTGAGGCTTGCTTTCCTCTTTCCTCTCCATTCCTTTTGTAATATTTATATTAACTACGTAGACAGGGACTGTCTCAGTTAATAATGTAAGTACAGCATTTAGAAAATGGTAGGAACTTTGTAAGTGTTATATAAGATTATAGACAGCCTTTATTAGACTAGGTTCTATATACTCTTACCTAAATGTGCCCAATTCTCAAGGACCAACTCAGACAACAATATGTAATGCTAGTTTCAGATCCAAGTATGCCATCCTAGTGCCCATCACCCTTTTGAGGCATTCCTAGCTGGCTTTCAGCATTACATTCATGTATATTTCAAAGTTGCAGCGCAAAGTATGTCTAACAATGTCACCTGTGACCTGGTTTGTTACAACACTGGGAGATCGTAGTTGAGCCAGCAATAAGGCCACCCAGGTGAATGCTGCATTTCTTAGAGAGCACGTACAGTATGCCAAGTGTACTGGACCAAGAATGTCAAAATAATACATGCAACTTCTCAAAGCATGCAAAAATAGGAGACACAATAGATTCCTTGCTATCTGAAGAGAGTGGAGAATCTATGCACTGCAAGTAACTCATCTGAGCTTCTAAAACCTACCTCAGGGACATAGTTGTCTCTTCTTTCTCTTTCCTCTTCCTGCAGTTTGATGGAGATGCCCCTAACTGGTCCTCTTTGAATGCGTTTCATCAAATGGGTAACATACCTGCAAAGAGAGGGGTGTCTGGTTAAGTTTGACTGTGACTCTCTCAAGTCCCATTAAGGAAAAACAAAAGACACACACAAGAAATAATCTTCCACCCCTGTTCTAACCTTCTGGCTAATTAAGGAGAAGCCCATAGGAGTGTATGAGAAGCTCAGGGTTTGATAGGGATGAGAATTAACCCTCCAAACACGGGAAATGCTATCAAGAATTCTCTTCCTGCACTATCAATGACCAGGCCACAAACAAGACCAAAATCACTTTCGATGCAGGTTGTTAAGGTGTTTATAGCTCACTGGAACCTCCCCAGAGCAGTTGGCTGTAAGATTTCCATTGTGTCACCTAGCATGTGCTAGGAGGTCAGAACCAAACAACGTACCCAGCAACTTTATTGCGCAGCTTTTTGCTAGGGATGATGGCGATCTCCTCACATACTCGCTTGTTTGTGTGGAAGTCATTCCCAAGACGGGTATAGTATTTTTCAATTATGACCCGGGCAGCCTTTTTCACCGTCTTTGTGCGCACTCGTCCCTGGGAGGGTCAAAGGACAAAAAAAGCAAAATCAGCAAGATGCAACAGAATGACTACAGCACAATAAATTTTGCAAGGGGTTTAAAATCTTCAGCGTGTCCTTTCCGGCAAAGAGTGGAAGAATCCCCAGGCAGCTTCCCTCTCAATGGTCCTATTGACACAGACTCACGTCCCGAACATAGTGCACTGGAAACAAATAGGGAGCAGGGACAATATGGCAGATGTGTGCAGCCTTATCTCAAAAGGGTTCAGAAAAGGTGACATCGGTAGAAACAGTCCCTTTGAGGCAGTCTTTCCCAACCTGGGGCTCTCAGATGTTTTTGGCTACAACATCCATCAGCTCCAATCAGCATGGCCAAACACCAGAGATCATGGTGCAATCCAAAACACCTGGAGAGGATGGGACTTAAGAAGAACATGCTACGGCTTCACATTCACAACTTTTTGACTGATGTTTTAAAACAACTTCTGTCAGGAGTTCATGCAACTGCATTTAATAGTTAATGACTATCTTGTTTATGTGGCATACGTTGCACTGTGCTACATACAAACATTATGCCTTGTGTCACTGCTTAGGCCATGGTTTGGCAAAGATGAGACAGAAGCTTCTAAACTTGGGGAGCAGCTTCAGTAACTCATACAGCAAAGGGTCAGCACTACCCATGCATGGCCAGAAAACATAAAAAAGCACCACTACCCCCAGGCACAGCAGGGAAAAGGTCTCAAGCTAGCTGCAGGAAAGTCCCTGCCCAGCCTTAAATTGTCCACAAATCCAGATGGGCCACATCCAAATGAAAGGGTGAACAAACCTTAGGTGCTTTGGCAAGGGGAGGGGAAGAGCCAGGGTGGGCTACTTTTCAATAGCATTTTTAATGGTCGGGCAGCTAAGGCCGAGGAAGACTTGAGGTGAGAATACCGTATTTAAAAGACACACTCCGGACACTTTTCTCCTCTGGAGAAAATCCTCTGGAACCTTTTCCTGAGACGCATATACACATGCTGCCCCATCACGCCGAAGAGAAACTTGATTCTGCCGGATTTCTCACCGTCTGACAGGTGCTAGGGAAGCAGGACGCCCCAAGGTCCAGAAAGAGAAGGCGGCCGCCCTATACTCGGCTCCTTCCCAACCCTTTCTTCCCTTTTCTCTCCCATCGCGAGTGAACAAAGGCCTACGAACAGGGTGCACGGAACGCCTTCGCCGCCATGACAGAACCCGATCTCCCTCTGGAACTCACAGCTGCCGCCCCGCACCCCCCGCTCTGCTCCTAAATGCATGCAAGGCCTGGCCGGCCTAACTACGGCCTTGGAGCCTTCACTCAAGGAATGCAGCCATCTCTATACCGGAAGAAACAGGGCACCCCCACCCCGCCAAGTCGGGTTCAGCCCGCAGGGACAAGAAGCGGGGGCTTAGCCTCTGGACTACCGACCGGGCGACCTGCAGCCCCCTCCGCTGGTGCTAGTTCCACCCCGCATTCCCTTCCCAATGACCCCCCGGCGGCGGATGGCTTCGGATTCCGCCGCCCTCCTGCTCACCATGTCGACGGCGGCCGGTCCAAAAGAAAGCAAAGCATGCCGGGAAGAGAGCTATAAAGCGCTGGGGGCTAGAAGGACCAACCAAGGGAAACGACGCCGCGCGTCTCCTCAGCGCCGCCTAGCGGCACGGAGGGAGCTTTTTACAGGCCGGCGAGATATAGAGGGAGAGAGGGTCGGGGCGTTCTGCAGCAAACCTTCACTTCCGGCTCATGTTGGACGAAGTTGACTGAAGTCGTAAGGAATCCATTCAGATTAAAATGCCCGCTTTGCGTTGCGGTAATTGAAATCGCTCGCTGTTATCTGATTATCTGTTATCTGATTTCGTTTATTACTTAAGATATTTATTACTTAAGAAAGGTCCGTTTCCCGCTTAATCATCGAATCATATAACACTGTAGAGTTGGAAGGGACACCCCGGGGTCATCTAGTCCAAACCCATGCAATGCAGGAATCCTGCCCACAGCCGTCCCTGGGTGGGCTCGAACCACCAACCAGACACACTGTACCACTGTGAGCATTTGCAAATGGATTAGTTTACTTCAAGCAGAGCCTGCCCAAGGCATTTTGGCACCTGAAGCGAGCCCCAAAATAGCTCCCCTCGCCTGCCAGGGAAGAAGGGGTGCTTGAAGATCTACATCAGGAGCAAGGGGTGGGGAATAAAGATACACATCGGGATCATGCTGCCCCTGTGGATCCTGTCACCTGAGGCAGTTGCCTCGCCTTGCCTCATGGCTGGGTCTGCCCAGACTGCAGATGAACTACAACTCCCATCAGCCCTGGCTAGCACAGTCAATTGTTAGGGCTGGTGGGAGTTGCAGTCTTAACACCATCTGGCGAGCTGCACGTCTCCCAGTGCTGTAGTAAAGGTAAAGGGACCCCTGACCATTAGGTCCAGTTGTGACCGACTCTGGGGTTGCAACGCTCATCTCGCGTTATTGGCCGAGGGAGCCGGCGTACAGCTTCTGGGTCATGTGCCCAGCATGACTAGCCACTTCTGGTGAACCAGAGCAGCACACGGAAACACCATTTACCTTCCCACCGGAGCAGTACCTATTTATCTACTTGCACTTTGACACGCTTTCGAACTGCTAGGAGGGCAGGAGCTGGGACCGAACAACAGGAGCTCACCCCGTCGCGGGGATTCAAACTGCTGACCTGATCGGCAAGCCCTAGGCTCTGTGGTTTAACCCACAGCGCCACCCACGTCCCAGTGCTGTTTTAACTGCCCCTTAATAGATTTACTGCCTCTCTTTAGCTGTTGGATGCATCTCCACCTCCTGACAATTTGGTTGTCACTAGACATTTAAATGAACAGGAGCCCAATGGGGGCGGGAGAGGGGGTGGCAAATCACCCCCATCTAACATAATTTCAGTTTTAGGAGTACTGTACACGCTTATTTCAAAGCCTTGCAATAAAATCTAAAATCTGCCATCCTTTACAGCCTTGACAAGATGATTAGTTTATTCAGTTAATTAGTCACTCGGTTTATCAGTATCAGCCCAGTTACTCTTGTTCTCTGGGCAGTACATGAAAATATATATTTCAAAAACAATTTCAAACGTGTGTGTGTGTGTGTGTGTGTGTTTCTACTAATTTTCCTACTCATATTGAAATACTGCCCCTCAATGAGGCCAAACTTCAGTTCACTATATATAATACGCACACACACACACACACACACACACAATTCTATAAAGCAGCATTAAAACATGTTAATGTGGCAAAGGGTTTAGGGTGTTTGGTTAGCCCCTGGAAGGAAAGGGTTAAAATGGTGATCTTCATCCAGTCACTACCTAGCATACCTAGATAAAATGAGGAGCATACCCTCCAACATTTCTCTGGTGAAAATAGGGACATTCTGAAGAAAAGTGGGGCATTCCAGGATCAAATCATAACCTGGGACAGCTTCTCTAAATGAGGGACCTCCCTGGAAAATAGGGGCACTTAGAGGGTCTGGAGGAGGGAGAACCTTGAGCTCTGTGGAGCAGAGAAATAATAAATAAAATTTTATTTAAAATAAAATAAAGAAAGGCTTCTTTTTTTTTCCAGGGCAAAAAGAGTTCCGTTGTTCTTTACCCTACTGCTGGGCAGTAGATGTCCAAAACATTTTTTGTAAATTATTTCCCCCCACTTGATTCTTTTAGCCATAGGCTGTACCAGCAATGTTAAACCATTAGACTTTTTATTCATTCAATCAACCATTCCATCTATATAAGAATAAAATTCTTCCAAGGTGGCTCACAATACCAATAAAGTCACCAAACAAACAAACAAATCCACCACAAACATGCATGATTAAAATGTAAAACACAGTCAATGTAAGATGAGAAATAAAGTATTTACTCTATATCTAAAGACTACAAGACAGGTTGACTTGACTGAATTCCTTGGGAAGGATGCCACACAATTCTGGAGGCACCACCACCCAGAAGGCCCTGACCTGCTATCAGCCAACCTAATTTATATTACTGACAGACAGAAGAGCTTCTGAAGCGGATATTAGGGGCTGGGCACATTCATATGTCCAGCTGTATTTGATATCTGGAGGCCAGAGGTTGACGAAGGCACATGGAAGCTGCTTTATACTTGGCCACACTACTTTCTGATCTTGTGCAGTATCGCTTAGTTTGACCGGTAGAGGCTTTCCAGGGTCATCATAAGAGACGGGGTTTCCCCATCACCTTTCAATGGAAGATATCATGGACTTAACCAGGAACCTTCTGGATGCAAAGCACGTGCGCTGTCACTGAGCAACAGGCCAGAGCTGCTTTCATGCACCTTGGCCAAAGAATTTCATCAAAGCTTTGCAGAGGAGATGGAGAATCTGCTCAGTAACTCACCTGATGTACCACTCAGGATATTTCCCGAGTGGTGTCTTATAGACACTCCCAGAGGGTGGCTTTCCCTTCAAACGGGGGAGCCCTCTCAGTCCTACAGCATAGTTAAATGTTTTTAGTGGATGAAAATGCTGTCTTCTTCTCCAAGTCCCCTGAAGCAGGCATCAGGCTGGTCTCCAAAGGTCCGAGGCTCCCCCTTAAGCGTAAAGAGGTGCGAGGTTTGCTGCTGATCATCATTGCTTCACCTCTGGGCTTTTCAAGAGAACCTCCCCCTGCCAAATGCGTCCTGACCAACGAACCATCAGCATGCCTGGGGCAGAAGCCTCCAGATGCAATATTGGCCAGCAGAGAAGTCTCTTTGCTGAGTTTCCCAGCCCAAGCCTCAGACTGGGATAGCACATCTCTTTTTCCCAAAGAGAAAGGTGAGCATGTGGTGGCTGTTATCTCCTCTTCTTGGGTGGACTGACTCCCACTTCCCCATAAGCTCTTGCCCATTATGCTGTGATTCTTGCTGCTGAAAGGTTCACAGGTTCTGCTGGGGTTTATGCTGGGGCTTCTCCTGCCAGAGGCTGAAACGGGAATATGGTTGTTCTGGGTTGCCTGTCTCCTTATCCCATTCTTTGCCTAGGAAACACAATGCTGATTGTTAGGCACTTCTTAGGCGTGCAGATGAGACAGAAATGGTGGGCTAGTTTTATAAATGGACTGAAGTTTTCACTGTCACCAAAGAAAACCAAATACCTTGGTGGCAAGGAAGAGCAGTGTGTTGCTGTCAAAGTTTTACTGTAATTTAAGAGTTGCATTCTTTAGCTCTGCTTCGCCAATTAATTGGCGGCTCTAAGCACACTTTGGTCCCATCCACTTTTGGGGCACTCCCACCACAGCCATGCAGGGAACAGAGCCCTTTTTGCAGCAAAGCAGTATCTAACTTAACAATAATAAATAACTGATTGAAAATGAATGGTATGTCAGTATGATAAAGAACAAGGTGCAGTGATCCTGTTAATTATACCTCCCCACTCCTGCCATTTAATTGCTGCTGTGACATTGTGAATTTACTATTTGGTTTTGCTATTTAGTAAAGATTGATCATGAGTTCAACTGCCAACTTCTGTTCTGAGACTACTCAAAGTACATACGCATGTAATGCAACTGGAGCAGCATCCCATAATGAGAGCATTGCCACATTGGCACTAAGGCAAAGACATAAGTGGCGTGTTCTCTTGCTGTAGATGTTTACACATTGCCTAATAATGTATATTAAGTTACCCCACCCTTAATATACTTTTAACTCACCTTTAAATTAATAGATCCAGGTATCGTATCTGAAGAAGTGTGCATGCACACGAAAGCTTATACCCAGAACAAACTTAGTTGGTCTCTAAGGTGCTACTGGACAATTTTAAAACTATTTATTTATTTATTTTACTATAAATTCATGTCACTGTGATGGTGAACTCCTAGTTATTCTTTGTAATGGGGTAATACAGGGGTGCAGAAACCAAATCAAGGAAAAATTTTAAGGTGGCCGCAGACCAGCATAAATAGAACTAAAAATGAAATTGAAACATTAGATCAGCCTTCTTCTAATCTTACATTCTGGTGTGGGGCAACCACCCCAATCTGATATGTGTTATTTATAGGAATAAAAAGCATGCTGGCCATAAGAGTGGGGGAGAAAATCAAGATCTGCTAATACACTACCTTGATCACTAGGATCCTCTGATGGGGCAATGCAGGTGGTTCCCCACAACCCTGAGTTTCAGTTGGCCTTCACTAGGAACCAAGCCTTTAGCATGGCAGCCCCTGCCCTGTGAAACTCCCTACCTGTAGAGGTTAGGCAGGAAATGCCCCTGCCTTCTTTTAAAGCTGTATTTTTTTTTTAGGCAGGCCTTCACAATACATATTTTTTTCTTTTTAACCTATTGCTGTTTCATTGCTGTTTCAATTATGTTTTACAGAAATTTATTGCTTGATCTTCCTGCATTTTATGTTGTAAGCCACCTTGATATATTTTATGAAAGTGCGGGTTAGAACTCTTCAAATAAATAGAAATAAATAAACAAGTATTTGTTGGCCCCTAGGCTAGTGTCTATTAATAGGAGGGGACTGTAGATGGATTTTCCTCCCTCCACTTTCCACAACCGGTGCAAATCCAACTCTTATTACCTGGCAGCTCACCATGCCACGGGGGTAGCGGGCAATGCTGCTTCTGATTAGCTGCTGCTTGTGCCAGTCTTGCTGCCAGTGTTCCTGAGCAAGTTCTGACCTCCTTCCTTCCAGACGTTTCGCCAGCTCTTGGTTCTCCCAGTAGATGCGTGCAAGATCACGCTGCCGCTTTCCCCAATTTAAGCTGTATGAGGAAGAGCAGATCACAGGGGAGGGGGTGGTCTTCTTTTAAAGAAGGAAAGGAGGAGCTGTGGACCTCCAGAGCTCCAACTCTCATCAACCCCTGCCAACATAGCCAGTGGCCAGCGATGATGGGATGATGGGAGATGGAGTCCAAAAGCGTACAGAGATCCACAGCTTCCTCATTCCATCTTGAAACCCTTTATTCTAGATCTAGGTTTATTGCATTGTGTCTGGCCCTCTTTGAGCCACAGCCAGCCCCAAATGATCTGAATTCAGATGGCATTTGCCTCCACCCCCTTGCTGGAAATAGCTTACTGATGTCAGGTGGTGTTATTTCCCCTTCCACTATCAGACTAGAACTTGGATCCCTCTGGCATCTCTGCTGAACCTACCTTAGTCACTTTTAAACCAGGGTTTGGGAAACTTCTTTTGTTAAGGACTCCCATTTTCTCATGGGTGACCTGCCGGGGACCACATGCTGATGGTGGGCAGGGAGAGGGCTATAGGTGTGCAAGACTTGTCCTCATCCTCGTCCTCCTCTCCCCCACCCCTTTCCCTCTTCCTTGTCCCCCCACTCACCCACAATACTTGTCTGAGGGCCACTAGTTGCCCATACCTAATTTAAACCCACTACTTACAGACCTGTGAATGCAATAGAAGTTCCAGTTGTCCACCCGTCCCTGCGACTGCTTGATGCGCCTAAGTTTGGCAGAATGTAAGAGGTTTTCCTGGTCCCGGACAGCTTGGCGCTCTCTTTCCAGCTGAAAACACACCACATGAGAGGCTGATGACAATTTAATTTTCCATCTGGAGATTTATTTGGCTGAGCCAAATATATGTCAGCCCAACTATTGCATTCAGTTCTGGAGTGCAGAAGACCACCTTTCATTTATTAGACTAATACTATGATTTGTGATTGCCCCATCAAGTTTACAACAGGGACCCAGGTGGCGCTGTGGTTAAACCACTGAGCCATAGCTGCCAAGTTATCCCTTTTTTTAAGGGAAATTCCATTATGCTGAATAGGCTTCCTCGCGAGAAAAGGGAAAACTTGGCAGCTATGCACTGAGCCTAGGGCTTGCTGATCAGAAGGTTGGCGGTTCGAATCCCCGCGACGGGGTGAGCTCCCGTTGCTCGGTCCCAGCTCCTGCCAACCTAGCAGTTCGAAAGCACGTCAAAATGCAGGTAGATAAATAGCACGTCAAAATGCAGGTAGATAAATAGGAACCGCTACAGCGGGAAGGTAAATGGCGTTTCCATGTGCTGCTCTGGTTTGCCAGAAGCGGCTTTGTCATGCTGGCCACATGACCTGGAAGCTATACGCGGCTCCCTCAGCCAATAATGCGAGATGAGCGTGCAACCCCAGAGTTGGTCACGACTGGACCTAATGGTCAGGGGTCCCTTTACCTGTACCATCAAGTTTACAGTATATGTCTAGTAGATCTTGAAATTATTTGTTTGCATATGCAAGGGCCAGTTATCCCAAGATATCCCCAACCCTCTTGGATATAAACTTCTGAATTGTGACTGCATAAACAAGCCCTCATTGAGCATCCAGTTCAGTTCATTCCACAATACCTGGAGTTTCTTCAAATTCACCTGAAGATGCAAAGGTGTAGGTGGGGCTTTTGTGTTGATCACAGGAACTGCTAGTTCCACCTGCAAGGTTGGGAGAGTGTCAGGAATAACTGAAGCTAATGATCTGGATTCATGCTGTTTCTTGAATTTCTTTGACCGGTCAGTTTAGATATGATGATAGCATTGTTACAGCTCACAAGAGCTAGACATGGCTACAATTAAATATTTTAACAAGAAGATACCCAGATCTATCATGTCAGCAAATCAGGCTCAAAGATAGGATGACAGGAAGCTGTGTTATGCCAAGTAACTAGACCATTGGTATTACCCAAACTGTGGCTTCAAACAGGAATCTTCTCCCAGTCCTGTTTGGAACTGCTGGGGATTCTCCTGCAAGCGTTTAGGTACAAACAGCAACAAAACCCGTGAATGACTCATTCTGGGGCTATTTAATTGCACCCTGCCATGGGGTCACCCTTTGAGTCATCCCTTGGGAGAGCTGCAGGAGTTTGGAAAGCTCATCTTGGAAGATTTTTTTTTGGCATTTCATCCAAGTCCAGCTTCCTGAGACCCAGGGTGAGAGTCTGGTGATTTAAGCCACTCTGACATTTCTAAAGGAGAAGTGGAACAGAAGAAAGCATAATGACAAGGCTGCAACATTTAATAATTTCATTATCAAGTAAAACATATCCCCAGTTAACTGAGCAGCAGATTTCAACCACTTTATTTTTTTTATTTTAACAAAGTACAAGTTATTGTAAATACAGCTGACAGAGAGCTCTACCTTCCAAGAGGCATCCCTTCCTGCAAGGGGAGAGGAGAAATGTTTCTTCTGCATTTACACCTGCTGCAAAGTAGCCTCTAAAACAGATGGCTCTCCATATGTCGCTGGACTCCACCTCCCACCAACCCCCCAGTGAGTATGGCCAATGTTCAGGGATGATGGGAGCTGTAGTCTTAACAGCATCTCAAGCGCCCACAGGTTCTCTTCCTTAAAAGTCTTTACCTGTGTACCTGCCCACCACCCCACCCCACTCCCTACAGCTTGCTTTGGGGGTACAAGTGAGGAATATGCCAGCTGTCATAAGACACCCCAACAATATCCCTTTTGTAGTCTATAGTGTACCTTCCTGCAGTGCTCCTGATAACTGGCTTTATCCCATTTCTCCTGCAGGTACCTGTTGGTTGCTGGTAGGAGAGGCTGGTAGGCTCGGTACATGCCTGACACAAAGCCTTGTATACAGTAACCCGCTGACAGCACTGAAGACAAATGGCTGGAGTGACCCAGCTGGGAAGGAGGCAGGCAGCTCCACTGGGTCCTAACCTCCACCTGTTCTCTGGGATAGTTGATGCTTCAAATGGCAGGAACCCTGCACAACTGAAAACAGAGCATGCCTTCTTTTTCATAGGCCTTATGACAAGCTGGTGGCTTGGTCCACAAGCTTTGTTCAGGGTGGTCCAGGGCATGTCCCTTTTAAACAAGAATGTTGATTTTAAATTGTATTCAAATTGTTTATTTCTTATATTGTGTTTCATTGCCTTAGCATTTGAATTCCTTGAATGAAGCGAACTGGTTCTAAAGTGCAGAGAGGTTTGGCCAGCTAGATGCCTATCGGGAACCCACAAACAGGACCGGAGGACAAGGGCTCTCTCCTCCTGGGGTTTCCAGCAACTTGTATTGAGAAGCTTTACTGGCTCCAACCATGGAGGCACAGCATAGTCTTCATAGCTAGCCTTATGCTACAGGAATTTGTCTGATCCTATTTTAAGGCTGTCCAAGTTGGTGTCCATCACTGATTTCTGTGGGACTGACTTCCAACATTCAGGTACATTAGCTGTCCACAGGTACGTGTTATGAGATAAACTTTTCTCTATCCACTTTATGTCTATGCCATGCAGAATTTTATAAACTTCTATCATGTCAACTTTTTTTTTTTGCTTTTTCTCAAAATGTTATATGTGGGGCTGCCTCTGAAGATGGTTCGGAAACTTCAGCTAGTGCGGAATTTGGTGGCCAAGCTGCTCACTGGGGCAAGATATCTTGAGCATATTATACCGATCGCGGTCTGACTGTACTGGCTGCCAATTTGCTTCTGGGCCCAATTACATGTGGTGGTTTTGACCTCTTAAAGCCTTAAATGGCCCAGGACTGCAATACTTCCAAGGACTGCCCCTCTAAACTGACCCAGACCCCCAATCACCATGTCAGGCCCTTATCTTGTGTGCCTCCTCCATGAGAGGTCTGGAGGGTGGCAACATGAGAACGGGGCCTTCTCTGCAGTGGCTCCGTTTGTGGAATGCCCTCTCCCCAGGGAGGTTCCCCTGGAACCTTCATTATATACACCTTTAGGCACCAGGCAAAAACGTTCCTCTTTGACCAGGCTTTTGGCTAACATCATACAGTATATCTTTTTAAATGTGTTTGTGGGACGGGCTTGGGAGAGGAGGCAATTGTTTTGTTTTTATTATGTATATTGCATTTATATATTGTATTTTTATGCTGTGAACTGCCCTGACATCTAGAGGAAGGGCAATATACAAATTTAATGAATAATGGTCGTCGTCGTCGTAGTAGTAACAAAAGGTCCCAAATGCTACCACCTTTCTTCATAGGGGGGGGGGGTTTACTCCATCCTCCTGATTTTGGCTACCCCTTTCTGAACACACTTCAACTCTACAATATCTTTTGAAGTGAGGTGACTAGAATTGTACAGTGTTTTCAAAATGGGGTCAACACTAGATTTGCACGGCAACATTGTGATTTTATTTTGATTTTCAACCCCCCCCCCCCAATTCCCAGCATGGAATTCACCTTTTTCACAGTTGCTGCACATAAGACGTGCTGAATGCCAGCTGGATATGGTTGTTTGTACATTGTTGACAGCTTTTGAAGCACTACATTCACCTAGAAAACTGCTCCTATTCTTAAGTACTGTAGTCTCCAGAAGCAGAAATGGGATCACACTTCCATCACATCCTGACATGGCAGCCAACAATTAGGATGTCATGAAACAGTAGCATTGGGATGGCTTTGTTTTCTTTATATTACAAAGCCCTACTGAAATTGTATTAAAAATTGTCCGGCTTGTTCTGAGCAAAGCCACTCTTTTTAATTGCTCTTTTTGTGTATGACTGGCCCCAGAGAACACGGATTAAAATTAACTTTTGTCTGGGATGACAGTTGTTTATTTGCCAAATGTAAATTCACTTATCTTAATGTCTCATCCGTTTCTTTGATGTGCTGAGAGAAAGAAGCTACATATGAAACTAGGATTTGAACCAATACATAATTTGAGGCTTTGCTGCTATGGAAATTATGTTGCCTTGTCTACCTGACAGTGGCAATCTGGTCAACTCTGGCTCAGGAAACCACATGGTTTGCAAGATCACATGCCTCCCCAAAACATACTTTCCAATTTTTGCCCCAAGCTTCTTCCTCCCTACTGTGTTCTGTAATGGCAACATTCAGATGAAAGTTCCACCTGTACTATAATTTTGAAGCATTAAACAGTCATGGCTTCACCCAAAGAATCCTGAGTTTAACAGTACCAAGAGTGAGGGTGCCCTGTTTTCCTCACAGACATAGAATCGCAGACTGGTTTAACAATCAAAACCTCTTCCCGGGGAATTCTGGGAACTGTAGCTTTCGGAGAGAAATGGGGGGTCTGCTAACAATGCTCAGCTCAACCACATGCGGTTCCCAGGATCCTTTGCAGGAAGCCATGCCTGTTCAAAGTGGTGCAATGCTGCTTCAGAGAGAATGGTTTCACAGAACAAAGGTCTGTTTTCACAAGAGCAAGGATGCCAGGGAAGGAGCCAATCACCACACAGAGCAGGCTTCCTCTACAGAGGACGTGACAGCTGGCCTCCTCCACAGGCTCCACCGTCAGCCTCTCCCAGGGTGATACTGCAAAGCCAGGTGTCATCACCATGGAGCATTCCTGGGCTTCATTCATTATTCACATGCAACTCGGGTGGAAACTTGATGCCTTGGCTGGTCTAATAATCCGCAGGGAACAATGCAAGCCTTTGAAAGGGAACATAGGCAAGAAAAGGCAGAGGCTGCTTCAGTGCACCCACCCGCCATGTAAATAGATTCTGGTTGCTTTTGTACTAGGCCCTTTCCTCTAGAATTGCCAGCCTTTGTTCACTTTCAATTTTCCATTTGAGAACTCAGATGATGACTGTTGCCAAATCGTTTGGGGGTAAAGCACTACAGAGGCATGGCAGCTCTTGTGCATTTTAAATTTCCTGTTGGCATGGTTTGTTCAATGCATTGCTTCTTGCTGAGTATGGTAGTGGGGTTACTGCAGCAGCAGTGTTTCTGAATGGCTCCCTGAACACTGTCCCTTAATTTACAGTAGGATAGTTTCTGTGGCAGGGGGAGGAGACGGGAAAGAATCCCTTCAAATGAAGTGAAAGAAGAGAATGCTATTTTCCCATAAAGGTGTGGGGGGGGGGAGATGTGTTTTTTTAATTAAAAAAATAACCCTCCTATATAAACTGCCAGTGTAATGAAAGGGTATTCAAGGGACCACTTGAATTACAATAATTTGCATCAGGAATCCCACCATGATGCTCAACAGGAAGCAATAAAATAAGCAGTACAGTGGTACCTCTACTTACAAATTTAATGCGTTCCGAATGCACATTCGTAAGTCGAAAAAAATTGTAAGTCGAATCCCATAGGAATGCATTGGGAGAAAAAATCCGTAAGTCGAAGCAACCCTATCTAAAAATTCGTAATTAGAAAAAATCCTATCTAAACCGCATCCAAGATGGCAGACGGAGCTCCGTTCGTAAGTAGAAACATTCGTAAGTAGAGGTACCACAGTACTGACAAACAGGAAGCATTCAATTAACATTGGACAGGACCTTTTGCTGAATGGGACTTGATTGCTCATAAGCATCAGAAAGGATCTTTGCCATGGTGAAGTGCATCATATTAAGGTGCAGTGGAGAAAGCCCAGCTCATTACAGTATTACAGTGCTAAAGGTCTCCCCAACAACCTGGTTTGATTACTCCAACTACTATAGGGACCAGCTGGGAGGTTATGATGAAATGAGACATCCCAAGTACGGTCATACCTCTACATCTGAATGCTTTGACTTCCGAAGGTTTCGACTTCTGAAGTCGACACACCCCGGAAGTGTTGGCGCATGCGCAGAAGCGCGAAATTGCGCTTGGCGCATGCGCCGACCGCACGCTTCGACATCCGGAAACCTCGACTTACGAAGACGGCTGTGGAACGGATCGTCTTCGTAAGTCGAGGTACCACTGTAGTGTATTTCCAGTGAGGAGGATGTAGCAAGGCACTTTAGGGAGGCTCAAACACTGCTTGCCATCTGTGTGCTGTGATGCTGTGAGAACAAGATGCTGGACAAGGTAGGTCACTGGCCTGATATAGCAGGCTTTTATGTTCTCACAGTGACCAGCCAGAAGTCTGTGGGAAACTCTCAAGCAGGACTGGAGAACAAGTGTCCCCCTCCCCTATTAACGTCATGTTTCTCTGTATCAAAAATGCAAAAAAGAAAAAAAGTGGCTTGTTTTGCTCTGTTAAAAAGCCTGTTTGGAAGCTTCCAAGACACACGCATTCTCTCACATGCACACCTTCAAAGGAAAAAAGGGCACCTGAGGATTTGCTGCAACGTGTTTATTATGTGCCAAGAACGACATCACAGCTTTACTCCACGCATCTGTAGGAGAGTGCAGTCTTGCCTGCATGTACAACAATGAGGTAGAGACTTCACATACTGCTTCACAAAACCCCACAAAGAGCAGCTGGAATATGCAACATCAGCTCAGCAGGAAGAAGGGAGAACTTAGGACACTGGTTCTTTGGCACACAGCTTCCAAAAGAGGGGAAATAATAAAACAAAATCAAAACTTCAACTCCCAGCACAATCTATGGGCTGTGCTGCTGGCTTGACTACATTCCTTAAGGGTACCTCTTGTTTCCTCAGGACAGAAAAGGGCTCCTACTAAAGCACAGCCCTTTAAACCAGCTTAGTTATAAAAAGAAAATTGAAGTCTTGGAACTTTGTGATTAAAAACCTTTATCAAGCCCCCTTAGTGCAACTTAAAGTGCAACGAACTATATACAGCAGCTCGAAGTTCCGTTTATCCGGTCCAGTTTCAAAATCCAAAAATCCTATCCTTCTGGGTTGCAAATACTGCTATTCACAACTGGTAAACTTCATTTTTTTTTTAACTTAACAGCTCCCAGACACAAGTTGCAATGATGTTAAAAGCTGCCAGGAAAGAAAAAAATCTCGTCTCAAACGACTTAAAAACCATTTCAAGAGTGTAAAAAGGAACTGGTAAAAATCCTGGAGCGTAAAATATGAAATATGATTTGGTTTAAGTGAAGAACAAAGTCTCCTTGTTGTTATAGTAAAAAACTCCAGCTGAACAATTTGTGTATTCCGTTCAGATGGGGGGGTTAAATGAATGGAAAGGCACTGTATGGCAACTGCAAAAAAACGGAGCCAATGAGACCTGCATTATTACCATCAGTATTGCAAGGAAGATAAAAAAGGGCCCTTGATAAATAAGAAACCGAGGCGAAGGCATCTGCATTAAACACCTTCTCAACACATGGTCCTTGGCGCTTCTCAGCAGCAACAAGGAACCAAAGTCTGGGAACTGCAGAATCATTTGAGGGGCCCTCCCCTCTGAAATAATCCCCAAACAAACCCCCGACAAAAAAAAATTCACTGTGCATTAGTGCAGAAACAAATAAAGACCAGCAAGTGCAAACGTGAAGGCAAGATTCCCCGTTAGTCCTTCCGACGGGCACCCCAAGCCTGGGTGTGGCACCGGCAAACATCTCCGGGCTCTCTTCCGGTGGCGGGTGAACAGGAGAACTTCCTCCTGCAGCGACTGCAGTGGCTCCTGGTATCTCCCAGCTCTGCTCTAGCTGGAGTCTCTGTTCTTCTGGTTGCGCATCAGTGGGCGGTGGTGATGCAACATCTCAACGGAATGTTTCCAATGCCAGCAGGAGCGACAGAAGTACTTGAAGCAGACCTATGCAAAGGGGTGGGTGGGAGGAGAGAGAGGGATCAAGAAGCATCAGCCTGGCTCCATGAGATGCTCTGACATGCAGCAGGAACATGTAAGATTATAGAATTTTGCTTACACACACACCAATCTCTGGTTGGTATGCCTACAAGGTTACCTTATTATTCTGGAATGCAATTTATCAAGAGATATCAGATAATTAGATAATTAGAGCATATTCAAAAATCTCTTCAGTTATCCCTACTAAATAATAATAATAATAATAATAATAATAATAATAATAATAATAATAATTTATTTATACCCCGCCCATCTGGCTAGGTTTCCCCAGCCACTCTGTGTGGCTTCCAACAGAAGTATTAAAATCCAATAATTTATTAAACATTAAAAGCTTCCCTAAACAGGGCTGCCTTCAGATGTCCTCTAAAAGCCTGGTAGTTGTTTTTCTCTTTGACATCTGGTGGGAGAGCGTTCCACAGGGCGGGTGCCACTACTGAGAAGGCCCTCTGCCTGGTCCTTGTAACTTGGCTTCTCGCAGCGAGGGAACTGCCAGAAGGCCCTCGGCACTGGACCTCAGTGTCCGGGCAGAATGATGGACAGATGCTATGAAGGCATTTTGCCAAAAGGAAGTTCTGACATGGTGCTACCCACTGCCAGGATCTCTATAGCACCACAACAGAATGGTTGAAACACCTGAATATCCTGGATTATAGATAGGCTACCTTTCCAAACCTATCTAGGAGAAGGATAACTCTGATCCTAAACCTGTGCTGCCTTGCGGGAGAAGAAAAGGCAAAGGAGTAAACCCTACACCAGGCATCCCCAGACTTCGGCCCTCCAGATGTTTTGGACTACAATCCCCATCATCCCTGACCATTGGGTCCTGTTAGCTAGGGATCATGGGAGTTGTAGGCCAAAACATCTGGAGAGCCGCAGTTTGGGGATGGCTGCCCTACACATATCCAGAGTGGAACCTCTAAGGTGGTTGGATTGCACCTTGAACGCTTCCTTCTGGTAACTGCTGCAGCAATGCTGGTGCCAAATGCATTGCTCTGCTTTTCTTTGGACCGTATCAGGGGGCCTTGCCCTGGGCTGCCCATATGACCTCCAGACACACCGCCCAGGCTTGCGCCCCGGGGGAGATCACTTTGGTGCTGCTTATGCAGCGGTCTGACTTCACCCCTGGAGGTGCACTCCATTGTCTCTTGAGACGGATGCAAACAACTCCCAATAGCCCCATCAAGCATGGGCCAATGGTCAGGGATGATGGGAGCTGCGCTTCAACAACACCTGGAGGGCCAGAAGTTCCCCACACCTGCTAGACACGGACGCCAAAAGCTTGCCTCCTACCATCACAAAACAAAAAGTTTGGGCTGGGAGTTAGCTAGACATCCAGCTCTTCATCCATGAAAAACCTGCCAAGAAGTTGAAAAGAGGTTGCCCTTGGGCAAGTGGAGACTGTTCTCATCTACGTTAGTCGTCCTTCGGAATATCTGAAGCTGCCTTATACAGTGTTGGATGATTCGTCTTTCTGTGAGAGGGACTCTTCCCCAGTCCTACCTGGAGATGCCAGGGATTGAACTAGAGACCTTTGGGCATGCATGCATGCAATGCAGATACGCTACCACTAAGCCACAGCCCTTTCCCACCCTAATCAAAGAGAACACAGGACACCAATGACAGCTGTTTCACCTGCGCAACAGAGCAGCTTCCACTCACTCCAAAGACGGTGAAAATGGGCAAACATTTTAAAAAGGGGCAAAGGGAATGGAGCCCTTGAGAAGTTTGTTCTGTGCACTACAGGAGAGTGGGTGGGGTAGGAAATGCTGCTCCTTCAACCAGGTCTAAGGTGGGTGGGGAAAAAAACCCAAGAGCCTTACCTGGTCTCTGCAGAAGAAGGGACCTGGTTGAGACCTGCAGACTTGACACATGGCATCTTCCAGGTATGGATCAATCTGAACCTGCCCCAGAGGTAAGGAAAGGAAATTAAAGCCAGATAACACACTGGCCCAGAGAGAGGGAGGGAGGTCAGGGGACGAGGCAGCACAGCTGGAGTTCACAGTGCAATCTTAATGGTGAGAGGAGGAAAGAAGAAATGGGGGCATGCACTTCGGGGGAAACAAGCAGGAGCAAAGGCTGAAAGAGTTCTGAGTCTCCTGCGAAAGCAGCTCCCAGGGCTTGATGTTGAGGAAGACCAGTGCTACTGTCACGATTCATCTGGCTAAAGCTTTGCTTTCATTTCCTCCACTGGAGAAGTCTGCACCTTTCCCCAGAAGAGGACCACAGGGGTAGTGGTCTCTGCACGGAACATGAAAATCAACTAGGTGCAGCCTCGCAGAATATGTATCCCCCCCCCCTACCATGAGTGAATGGCTTGTTTCTGAGGCACTAAAACCAGTTTGGAGACTGACTGGCAGACTTGCTTCAGTAACTGCGTAAGGAGAAAAAGACCGCCCTTTCCCAGCATATTTGGAACACAGAAAGCTGCCGGAGTCAGATACATGGTGGTCCATCAAGATCGCAATTGCCTACAATGACTGGCAGCAGCTCTCCAGGGTCCCTCCCAGGTGATTGAACCTCAAACCTTCTGCACGCAAGGCAGATGTTCTACCACTGCGCCACAGCCCTTGCCTCTTCTACTCCCACCATTTCTTTGCTCAAACAGGGTTTTCTGCAGACTCAAGCTACAAAGGCTGCTCCTGAAGGAGAAAAAACACTCTTTTTGGTGCCTGTTATGTGAAAAACCGGCTGTGCTTACTTGAGGCTAATGCACCCTTTTTTGAGGCCTTATTACAGTGCGGCTGCTTTGGTAAGATTTTAATCAGGGTCAAAGGGCAACGTTTTGAAGCTTAGCTTCCTTTACACGGCTATTCTCTGTGATCTTAAATTATGAAAGGGATGCTTTATATATAAGGAATTTCTTGAAATAAATGCCTTTACAAGCTTGCTAGCGTGGATATAAATATATTATGAAACATGTTTGATGTATTTATGACTGTTTCTGATGCACCTATATATTGATCTGTTTACTGTTCTCACGAGCTGCTTAAGAGCACACTTTGGAAAACCAGCATATAATAAGCTTGATGATGCTAAGATTCCTGGAATATCCAACCTCCTTTGCAATGCTGGAAGAAGATCTATGCCAGGAAGAGGCAGTACTGAGATAGGTGAACCAGTGGCCCAACTCTTCATGCCTTATATCTGCTATTTCTTTCCAGCTCCCTGCTTGCTTACTGAAATCAGTATTTATAGGGGAAGAAGTCCTACTAGCTTAATTCCTATTCACACCCCAGCTCTAGTGAGCCCTTGCCCTCTGCTGATGTCCCCCAGGATATATATTTTATCCCACCTAGAATCTCTGTTCTAGTTCTAGGGACTATATAGCAGCACCCACTTTCGGGATCCCTGCCGATAAGCACACCACAGGAGCTTGTCTTTTCCTTTTGCGCATCTCACCTTTTTTGTAAACTTGGTTGTTTTTATCTCCACAAACGCAGCACTCACTGCTTTCAGATAGCTGCGCTGGTTGTTGAAGGTGACACGGCCAGATCCTGAAACAAAACCCAGCCCATTAGTGCAGTGCACAGCTCCAAGGAAAGATCCTGGTACATATCTATCTACCAGCATAGTAATGCAAGACTTATGAGTCAGCACGAACGTGACTTGCTTGCCAAGGTCTACCACAGCAGGAAGGGAGAGGGGGTTCAGAGGTTAATGGAGGGGAGGGATGCTTGAGGAATTCAATCTTCGCAAATTCCTATACGGAACGTCCTGATCTGCAACCCACAGACTAATGTGTAGATTGGAACCTAGCCACCCAACAGATTTCACACGACAGCAGCAAGGCGACCCGTTTTTCCACTTTATTCTCACAACCAAGCGGAGATTTGAACCAGAGTCTTCCAAGTCCTAGCTCTTAAGCGCTCCATCACTCTTTTTAAAGTGATATACAGACTTCTTCAACAGTGCAGATTAATGTGGAAAAAGAAGGAAAATATGGGAAAACACACAAGAAAGTGACACCGGCCCGAAATAGTCAGATTTGTCTATTTCCAGTAGCAGCCTGCTGCCTATTCATCTTGACAAACTATACTCAAGAGACTTCTAGTGCTGAATGGACGGTTCAAAGCCTTTTTAACTTGAAGCCAAAATAACGCTGTATAGATTTATAGCAAGGGAAGCTAATCTGTGACCCTCCAGTTATTGTTAAGATTTCAACTCCCACCAGATCCAGCCAGCGTGGCCAATTGTCAGGGATGATGAGAGCCGTCAAGTCAAACATAATCTGGAATGGCAAAAGTTAGCCACCCCTGATTTATACCTTCACCATCCTGATAAGCTGAGGCAGAGATCAAAAGCTACAAAGCCGGCAAGTCTTTGGCCGGAACAGCCTACCCAGAGGGAAACAGTTCAGTTTAAAGGGCTGTTATCCAGCGTTCTCTGTCCACTCGCACTAGCGGGTAGCCGAGTTTTAATGCTGCGCAATGGAGGAATCAAATGCAGCGGCTGCGCTAGCATAAACTCATTGCCTTGCAGAATGTGCAATCTGCTGTGAAACAAACTTAACAACCTTCTCATGCACTGTCTTGCAGAACACCATCCGGAAGCCACAAAATACTGCCAGTGGAACAAGGGAACCACCAAGTGTCTTTAACTTAGCACTACGTGGGATACAACTCAAAGTGACCACGAACCTTTCCCCCAATCATGCTATCCAGCAGTAATATGCCACCCAGTGCAAGGCCATTTGATACCCTCCCCACAACCCTTGTGGCACCGGCTTAAGCCAGGCTTTGGGAAGGAGGCGTGAGACTCTGGCAGGGTCCAAAAGCCTGGTAAGCACTTGCCCAGCTTTGGGAAGGAGGTAAGAGGACTCGAGGATCTAGGACCCTGCCGGAGCCCTCATTCCTCTTTCCCAAAGCTGGACAAGCACTTACTGGGCGTTGAGAAGGCACCCTTTTCAGCTGCGCATCTGGTGTGACCACACCACTCGCATTGCCCTAAAACTGTCTCTGTATCCAGGGTCTTCAACTTAGCCATTCAACACCACTTTCATTTACAAGGTACCATCTGTACCTATTTTTGGACAAGAGAAATCATGGTAAGGTACCACCAAAAGGCCCAGAAACCAAGAGAATATGAATGGTCGTCGATTAGCCTCACTTACCAATAGGGTACTTGTGCTTGTCAGTGTCGATACCTGCATACACGACGCCAGCAAACAGGTCATTGAGGATCCCTGCTAAAGCTTCGGCATTCAGCATCCCATGAAGAGCTCCCACGAAGACCGTTTTGCCAGGGTCAAGCCTCTGGGTGGGGCTGCGCACAAAGTTGCTGTCTGCCAGGACCCATGGGATCACTTGTACCTGAAGTCACCCGAGAGAAAACTGTGTTCAAGTTGAGTCCACAAGCCACATATCCTCCCCCTTTGAAAAACAAACCTACCAACTTATTTTTAAGTGCACCTTAAATGGTCTTCCCATGTCCTTATGCCAAGTCTACTTCAACCATTGTAACCTTCCAAACCGCTGAGTCAACACACAGATGGCTGCTCTTACATTCAGACTATCTGACTTTTGTACAACTGGCCTTTGGGTCAAAGGTGTCCTGTTGGGATCTGAGCTATTAGAGACACCAACTAAGCTCATGGGAATTGTAGTCAAAACCCATGTTGCGGAAGGCATAATGCCTAGTTCTGGGCACCACAATTTAAGAAGGATGTCGACAAGCTGGAACATGAGCCGAGGATGGCAGTAGGAGCTGTTCAACATGGGAATGGTCTCCCTTGGGAGGTTGTGGACTCTCCTTCATTGGAGGTATTTAAGCAGAGGTTGGATGGCCATCGGTCATGGATACTTTAGCCGAGATTCCTGCATTGCAGGAGGTTGGACTAGATGACCATTGGGATCCCTTCAAACTCTATTATTCAGTGTTTCTATGGAAGCCAGGAGATGGCTAAAGAATAGTTCTTTTATTCCACTTCCCAATTCTGGTATACTTTGGTTCGCTACTCTATTTTAACTGAATATTGTGTCCTGTTAACAAGGAGGCTGCAGTCTCCTTTCCGTTCAGTTCCTCTATGTAAAAGCGTATTCTGCCTTACGGACTGCATTAATTACGCATTCCCTGTGAACAGCAGGGTTGGCATGACCCAGTGATAACATATGCTTGCACCATGGAAACAATACTTTGCAAGCAGTACATTTATGCAACACTTGCCCAGATTATAGTAGAGCCAAGATATGTGACTGAAGCAGCAACGCAAAATGTAGTCGTAGCCAAAATCCTACGTGCACTGTCCAAACTTGTCTCACAAGGGTCACGTCATCTAAATTGTGCATCCCACTTGAACACGTGAATTCAACTAGGGACATAGGTAACTTGTTATAGATGTGTGGTGCTAGTATCTTAGGGATGGTTTGTTTAGCAGAACACAACCTTGCCCTTAATTTGGGACATGCAAATAAAACACAGAAGGGTGACTGAGCACCCTGCTGGTGTGTTTGCAGTAGATAATAATTTTATTATTTGCAACCTGCTCATCTGACTGGGTTACCCCAGCCACTCTGGGTGGCTTCCAACAAAATATAAAACACAGTGAGACATCAAACATTAAAAAACTTCCCTATATAGGGCTGCCTGGAGATGTCTTCTAAATAAATAAAAATATTTATCTTTTGTGGTTGGTTGTCTGCACATATCCAGCCATCTCTCTGCAACCATAGGCACTAGAAACAATATTTAAAGAAGCTATTTTCAAGATGATACTATCCAATACATTCAGAACACCCCCACCACTGGCAATGTCACAGGGCAGGAAAGCAGAAGCCAACCAGCAATGGGATGCATTTTTCATGGTGTTACTGCTTGCGCAGCTATCCTTCAACAACAAAGACCTCTTACTGGAGAAGATCAATGAGGAGCCTTGCTGCCAATTCTGTCAACACAGAGTCACAAGCAACCTCTTCCAGCATCTATCACACTCCACAACGCATTACCCATCCCCCTGACCCACTGGCAACACAAACCATGTGCTTAGAGACCTTCAGAACTAGCACTTTTCCAAATGCACCACTCTCTATCCCTATCCCTCTTCCTTTCTAGCTAAAAGCTGCATGTGTTTGGAGTCAACAACCAGGCAACATATGGCACAATCAGCCTTTGTGCAAACTGGGAGCAAATCCACCCATCACTGAGGGTAGCTGCCTATGCAGAAGTCACCCTGGAGAATGAGGGGCCGCTGCCAGTGCTTCAAAGGCAATACATGGCTCCTAAATAAAGCAATGCGAGGTTATAGCCACCCACCTGGGCGCTTTGTTTGGACTGCACAGCGGCACATCCTCTCACCTCTTTGCAGCGCATCCTGCGGCTGGACATCTTGAAATAGTACTCGCTCAGGCCACTGGGACTCAGCACATCGCGGGAGCAGTTCTGAAGCAGAGCACGCACAGATTTCTCCGATTCAAACACTAGATATGCATAGCCTTGGGTGGAAGACAAGAAATTTACTTACAAAGTAGGGTACAAGCATGTTCCCTTCTTCCCTAGGGAGTATTTTTGCAGTGCAGTCTGTATTAAGAATTGCCCAGTTGTACTCAATGACCTGACTTAGTTCAACAGCGACCAGTTTGATATTTTGGGGATGCTTAAGAGCAATGCCACTCTCCCGCCTGCATGCTGGTTAATCAGGCAGGCTGCCTCTGAACATCGAGGCTCCATTTACATATATCAGTGGCTGATGAGCCCTCTTCTCAATGCTTTGGAGAGTGCAGGATCAGAGAAAGATAACCTTTTGTCTATATACCACTTTCACAAATACATAGCAGGTAATTTCCACCACTGCATAGAGATGGGGGGAAATAATGATATTAGGCTTGCAATGTACAGAATCTCATTCCTTTTCACCGCTTCCATTAATGGAAGATGGAAGAGTTGGGTCAACTGAGCAATTCTTAGGCACAGCAGAGATTGAAATCCTCTACTCCAGACCGTCGCATTTGCCAGAGACACAATTTTCTCCCCATTAAGTACTCAAATGGTGCACAAAGACTGCGGTGCCAAGTGATCCAGGGTGCTTGCAAACCATAAGAAGTGAGCTTTTTCGTTTTGCTAACACAGTGCTATTTCTAGACCCTGTTCTGAGCTAACAGTCCCTGTGGGTGGGATAGCCAGGGTGGGATGGCTAAGCCGGGGAAACCACTGGTATGTCCAACTTCCCATGGCAGGTAGTTGGGGAGAGAGAAGAGAATATACTTATCAATGTACTTTTCTCAAAAAAGAGGCCTTGCTATTCCAAGCAGGAGATTGAGATTCCCCGCCCTTGGCAAAAAGGAGTGTGCACACACTAGCACTGGACAGACTCAGCACTTAATTGTGTACTTTAAATCAACAGAGGTGTATGGGATACACCGGTGTGCCTGTGCACATGCCCAATTAATGTGCACAAGCTGAGCGGTAGCAGTCATAGCTCTGTCTAAAGGCAGCTCCCTCTGCCCTAACAGCACCCACTTCCTTCCAAGTACAGCCACCACCACCCTTCTTGGGACCTGTTAGATGATCTAGACGTCATTCCTAACTACTGGGCATCCCTATGGGTCATCCTGGCTAAACCGATGAGAGTTGCAGCCTGCAACATCTGGGAATGCACCTGAACTGCCCAATGAGGGAGGAACGGTGCCAAAATTGGAGAGAGGTGGAAGGGGGGAAAAAAACCTAGCATGGAAGTACTCCAGGTTTCTAAAGGCTGAACATTAGGGCTGATGCATCTTGAACAACAGAAGACAAGTCACTTCCCCAAATGCCTTAATGGCAAAGAAAGGTTTCCTGCTTGGCTCAGCAGTAATTCAACCCTTAATACAACGGACTGGGGAGAATGTCAACGGCAGCTGCGGCTTCCTCAGCACAAATAAACACAAAGCTCTGTTCTTTTCCCTGTGTCCTGTGTGACTGCCACCGTGTGAACACCGCTGTGTGCAGCCCCTCACCCCGAAAGAGCTGGCAGATTATATTAACGGAAAGAACCTGTGCACCAGAGTGAGGCCTGTAACCCTACGGTGCTCTACCCGTCCGGTCTCCACCATGCAGCCATGCCAGCCCAGCAGCCCTCAGTGCTCTCTATACGTAGCATGGATAAAAAGGTTCCTACCATGTCTGTATTACCTTTAGGCATATTACCTTTGGGAGGGTAGCGGGGGTGCTTGCTATCCTTACCAGGCCACTCCACTCTCAGCGAGCCAAATACACGGAAAGTGCTGATCAGACCCGCTGCACAAATGAGAGATTTAGTTTACAGGGGTAAGAGAGAAGAAGAACAGTTTGGATTTGATATCCCGCTTTATCACTACCCGAAGGAGTCTCAAAGCGGCTAACAATCTCCTTTCCCTTCCTCCCCCACAACAAGCACTCTGTGAGGTGTGTGAGGCTGAGAGACTTCAGACGTGTGACTAGCCCAAGGTCACCCAGCAGCTGCATGTGGAGGAGCGGAGACGCGAACCCGGTTCCCCAGATTACGAGTCTACCGCTCTTAACCACTACACCACACTGGCTCCTGTGCATGGAGTTATGCTTTGGGCATATATATAAATTATAAACATACAGCAATGTAATTAAATAAAACTTCCCCATGGCTCCATCGAACGTTGCATCAATAACGGTTGGCTAACAGATGCGGGTGGCGCTGTGGTCTACTCTAAACCACTGAACCTAGGGCTTGCCAAACAGAAGGACGGCGGTTTGAACCCCCACGATGGGGTGAACTCCCGTTGCTCAGTCCCAGCTTCTGCCCACCTAGCAGTTCAAAAGCACGTCAAGTGCAAGTAGATAAATAGGTACTGCTCCGGCAGGAAGGTAAACAGCATTACCGTGCACTGCTCTGGTTTTGCCAGAAGCGGCTTAGTCATGCTGGCCACATGACCTGGAAAAACTCTGCGGAAAAATGTTGGCTCCCTCGGCCAGTGAAGTGAGATGAGCGCCGCAACCCCAGAGTCATCCGCAACTGGACCTAATGGACCTTTACCTTTAACAGACACATGGGAGGGACAAGCACAGGGGAAAGTTTCCTGGCCAGCACAGAACCTCAACGGAGGAAAATTATGAACTTACCACCACTGGTAGGTGTGTTACTTTAGGGGATGGAACTTAATTTTTGCAAATTTCTTCAGTGAGGGGTCTTAAAAATATGTTTTGGGATTTAAGGAATTCAAATTTGATATTTTTGTGACCGGACAACATTTAGCTTGGCAAGTCAACGTTGGACGAAGAAGCAAATGAACTGCTTTCAGAGAACCAGAGAATTGTAAATTTTACCTTCTGAAAATGTTATCATTTGGCATTAACTGACAACTAATGATGATTATATACAACATAACCGCAAGTACTTGATTTCCATGCTATTTAACTTGCCAAGCAAAACTAAATTGTATTAATTTAACCAAAATCTCTTTTGAAATCCCAAGCTGTGTTACAACTTTTTAGCACCCCTCATTTTTGGAATGTGAGCTGGAGGTTAAAACGAGGAGAGAGGCAGATTCCCGGCCGCCCCCTTGGAATGTCCTGATTGGATGCGCCAAGGGAGTGCCACGGCCAGGAGCCAGGCAATGGGCTGGGGGAATGGCAACCATCCCCCCCCCCAACGTGTCGGCCTCGTGGGCCCACAACCTCCACTCCTCCTTACGGCGGAATGGACTTTTGAACTTCTGTACTCCATATCCAACCCAAATGCTATTCACTACTCCTGATAGGCATTTTCTGCCTTCTCATGTAATGACACTTGAATCATTCCCCTTTTTTGTGCAATTCAGAACAGCAGCTCTGATATTTTAAGTGGCATTCTGTGAAACACATAATAGCAATTATGTGGGGGACTCCACCGTTAGTGTCTTAATTATTTGCAGAGCCCACACACTCAATGTGAACCTATCTTTATCCTGACTTCCCTTGTAAAGCAGCCTGGGGAAGCCACAGATTGAGGATTTTTCTTGATATTATCTGAGACTGACTGGCCTGAGTTTGCCCAGCAAGCTTCTTGTCCAGCAGAGGCTTAAATCTGGCTGTCACCAAGCCAAGTCCAATGTTCTATTCACCACAATTCACCATCTCATGCTCAGAGCATAAACAGCACACTATGTCTCTGTTCAAGGCCACAGACCAAGGAAGACGAATACAAGAATATACTTCAATGCATGAAGCTGGCTTGTATGGCCTATTTCAACTGGCACTGGCTCTCTGGCAAAAGTCTTTCCTATGCCAAATAATGACCTGCTGTGTGCAAAGCGAAGAGGCTTAACACTGAGCTGTGGGTCTCTCCTATGATTGGTGAACTGCTTCTGGAATTCATGTGGTTCCAGAAACATGTGGTGCTTTTTGGTGTGTGTGTGTTTCTGTGCTTTGTTCTGCTTTGCAGCAATTTTCATGCTGATGTTTATAAATGTTGCATCATTTTTGGTATTTTTGGGTATGCTGCTGGGCGGCGGGGGGTGGGTAGCTTTGCAAAAAATAAAAAAGTAGCTTCTAAATTAAATAATTGTATAATTGTATAGCTGGAAGGGACACTGAGGTCACCTAGTCCAATACTCTGCTGTGCAGCAATCTTTTGCCCAACATGGGGCTCTCTTGCACCACTGAGCTATCTCCAGGTTTTCAGATAAGCAACACAATACTTTACACTGAAAGCCCACTAACTTTAAGAATAGCTAGGCTGAGCAAACAATTGATAACAGAGGCAGCTGTACTAGCTAGCATTATCAATAGACCAGCTCCAAGAGCAGTCGAGCTGCATAGGCCACATCCCTTGAGGCTGTAGACTTGGTATGGAGAGCCTGATGTTGCCGCACTAAAAATCCCTTCATCCCTGGCCTCTGTGCTCATGCTGGCTGGGGCCAAAAGGAGTTGAGTTTCCAACACTACCTGGAGGGTCAAGGCTTCCCCACCCATGCCCTGGCGCCCTCGAATAAGAGGCAGATCAAGTCAGGATGAGTTGTTCTGAGGACAGACTGTGGAAACCCCTTAATCTTGCTCTGAAACATTAACAACCACCTTCAGACCAGGAATGGGAAACCTGTCTCTCTCAAGACATTGCTAACCACAGCTTCCATCATCGCTGACCAGTGGCTATGACGGCCACTGTGGATGGGAGTTTTAGTTCAGCAACATGAACTAAATGCATGTGCTTGTCGTCTGAGACTCTTCTGTGTGTCCCCCATTCCAGAGAGGTTCGGAGGGTGGCAACAAAACAATGGGCCTTTTCTGTGGTGGCTCCCCGATTGTGGAATGCTCTCCTCAGAAAGGCTTGCCTGGTGCTATCAGTGCATGTCTTTAAGATACCAGGCAAAAACATTCTTCTTTACCCAGGCCTATGGCTATTAAATAACCTATGGTCTGTGAAAGTGTGGGGAAGTGGGAATTGGAAAACTGAAGATATACCCGCGGTGGACGATTGGCAGATGAAGCTGACAGAATTCATGGAACTGTCCGAGCTGACTGGGAAACTCCAGGACCAGGGGGAAGAATCGGTGAAAGAAGATTGGAAGAAATTGAAAGTTTATTTAGAAAAGAATTGTAAGATTAGCAGCAGTGAGCTAAAGACTTGGAAGTAAAAGGAGGTTGTAGAAGAGTGTCAGTTAAGTTCATTATGTATTAAGATTTAGTTAAGTGTTATTATTGTATTGAATTTTAAGATTTAATTAGAATAGAATTGTATTTTGAGATAAGTATAAGAGATTTATAGTACTGATAAGTTATTAAGAGTATTAATAGGTTTAGATAATTATTTAAAAGGTTGGAATCAAGATTTGGAAAGTACTAAGGACCCAGGTGGCGCTGTAGGTTAAACCACAGAGTCTAGGGCTTGCTGATCAGAAGGTCGGCGGTTCAAATCCCTGCAATGGGGTGAGCTCCCGTTGCTCGGTCCCAGCTCCTGCCAACCTAACAGTTTGAAAGCACATCAAAGTGCAAGTAGATAAATAGGGACCGCTCTGGCGGGAAGGTAAACAGCGTTTCCGTGCGCTGCTCTGGTTCGCCAGAAGCAGCTTTGTCATGCTGGCCACATGACCTGGAAGCTGTCTGCGGACAAACGCTGGCTCCCTCGGCCTATAGAGCGAGATGAGCGCCGCAACCCCAGAGTCGGACACGACTGGACCTGATGGTCAGGGGCCCCTTTACCTAAGGAAGTAATACAAAGAAACGCAGTTGGGAGGGAATGGAGGAAGTCGATAAAGATACGTGATATAAGATTGATTTGACATTCTTTTTTACTGTAATGTTGGTATTTTGTTATGTTGTGTATGTTCTGTGTTTTCTTTTTTCTGTTGTGGTCATATATATATATATATATATATATATATATATATATATATATGAAAGTGTGGGGAAGTGGACTGTTATTGTAATTATTATTTTATTATAATTATTTTACTATTAGGCTATCTGTCGTTATGTTTTTCAATATGTTTTTATCATTGATGTTCTGCAACCTTTTTTTTAATGTTGTACACCACCCTGAAATCTTCTGATAGAGGGCAGTATATAAACTGAATTAACAACATCATCATCTGGAGAGCAGCAGGTTAACCAAGCCCTGCTTTAGACAAACCGGAGGGACAGTCTCTACAGTGTTTTAGTCTTTAGCTAAACATCCCCTGTAAATGAGGAACAAAGGTCACAAAGAGACAGTTATAATCGCACCTTAATGAAGTGGGGTGGGGGAAAGAGCTAGAGGAGGCCAGTTCCTTCACTCCACAACCTGCCTTAGCAGTTACTTGCCTTCTGTGATATCCCAGGGGACTCCTCCTAAGAACACCTTGCAGGAGTAGATTGGATTCTTGTAGTTTCGGGGTGGGAGCTGCCCGCTCCATGTGCAGGTTGCCTCGTTCACAGCTGAAGACAAGAACCAAAAGAGAGAAGCTTTGTCTAAGAGCCAAAGAGCATTCATCTTGCACCCAACTCTCCCCCGTGCCAATCTCCCCATGCAAGGCCAGGCTCCGGCTCACCCGCTGCCTGCTTGTGAAGCCTGGCTTCCCTTTCGATACTGAACGGGTCGTCCAGGGAGTCTGGGAGGACCCAGGAAGGCCAGGAAGACGCTCCAGACCATTGCTTGGGTATGCTGGCTGGGGTGGAAGTAACTGAAGCAAGAGTAGCTTGATCTTGATCCAGGTGGGATCCTGCTCCACTTAAGGAATCCCTGGGAATGCCACCAAGAGGCAGGAATGACATAGGCGGGGAGATCCGGAGATTCGACTGCAAGAGAAACATGTTAAGAAACACAGTTTGAAGGAACCAAGTACATATAATTTCAATGCAGCGGTTAATCTAAAGCGTCCTAAGATCCCTCATCTCTCTCAGATTCTATGATCCCACCTCAACCAAAGGGTAGGAAAGCTACAATTACGAATTCAGGTTACTTAACAAAAGCAAGGGGGTTTGAACCATTTCAAACTATGAAAGGATATTTTGCAGACTTTACTATGTACCAAAGGTGATAGAACCTCATGGACGCCTCATATATTTTCTCAGCTTAATATAATGAAAGTGTAAGTAATGTCTCGAATGGTAGGTGGGGGAGTCTGTTTCAGTCTTCAAGGTAAAGAATTAAATTACCAGAAGATTATCCACAATGAAAGTACTAAATGACCCTAATGGATCATCCAAATGTGCAATTTAAGGCAATCTAATGGGTTGAATGCTAGAAAATTTCTGCTTTTGTCTACAGCATGCTTCTATTCCTCGTGTCTCTATGCAAACCACAGTAAAAGGAAGCCGTGTTTAGGGAAGCTTTTAATGTTTAATAGATTATTGTATTTTAATACTTCTGTTGGAAGCTGCCCAGAGTGGCTGGGGAAACCCAGCCAGATGGGCAGGGTATAAATAATAATAATTATTATTATTAAAAGATGCTTAAGAACCCAGAAGCAAGGTTGCAACATTTTCTTCCAAGCTTTTTCTCCCCATCCTGACTCAAACTGCTATGCATCTATTCTTTATTTCAGAGCCAAAATGAATATTTTTTAAAAATATGGCTTTTAGCTGATATTGTATGCTTGTATTTTATCTTGTCAAGTGAACTCTAAGACTTCTTTGTATAAAGTGACAAGCAAATGCTGCTAATCATAAATAATAATAATAATGGGCAAGAATTCCAAATCGGTGTTACCATGGCAGGCATAATTAACTGTATTTTGGCAGCTGCCAGGTTCATTAAACTATATGCAGCTTATATCTACATGCAACAAGAATAGGCTCATTAAATGCAAGCTTCCAGTTCTACATATATGGCTGGCTAAGGCCCTGCACATGAAACAAGCAACGTTCATGTTAACAGCTTATTGCAATGTCTCTTGTCAGACCTATGACAAAAGTGGCAGTGCTTGGTATTAGGCTAGTAAACCTGTTTTACAAAGCCCTGGACAACTTGGGTCCAGGACACCTTAAATGATGCTGCCCTCTGAGCCCTTATCTCCCAGACTGATCACTGAAATCATTCCGAGGAGCACCGTTAGCTGTAACTTGTGTTACAGAGGTACAACTGGACGGGCATTTAGTGTTGTCGGTCCCATGCTGTGGAACACTTCCAGCAGAAATTTGGGAGGCAATCTTTGCTTTGGACTTCTTGGAGACGTCTTTATGTCGGCCAGAGCTGTGGTTATTTAAAATTTTCTTGCATAACTGGTCATTTTGATTATTCTTTTGTGTTACTTTTAACGGTTTCTGTGTTGCTGTAAAGTGCCCTCATGTTTTGTGAGAGGGTGGCTTATAAATACTTTTATCAACTACATACAATAAATAAGGGGGGCAAAAAGTCTTCAGCACAGAATTCTACAACTCTCTACACAGTTAAGAAAGCTACATTTCTAGCTTCAGGAAAGGCTTCAGATGAAGGCAGTGACAACCAACAGCTCAGAAGCCTGTTTGTAAAAAGGAGGGTAAGCTTAACAGCAAGTCAAAAAGAAGGATGATCTTCTGTATCCATTTCAGTCTCTGTACTCCTACTAACCCGCTAAATGATGAATTTCCTTGTCCTTACTCTGCTCCCTAAAGAAAAGCGATTTGATGAATTCTATCACCAGAAGTCCATCCAAAAAAAGTGTTGCATTTCACAACCTGTTTATTTTGCAGCAGTTACAAAATACAGTCGTACCTTGGGTTGTCAAACGCCTTAGTTGTTGAACAAATTGGCTTGCAAGCAATCAAAACCTGGAAGTGAGTGTTCCGGTTTCTGAACGTTTTTTTGGAAGCCGAAAGTCCGATGCAGCTTCCGATTGGCTGCAGGAGCTTCCTGCAGCCAATCAGAAGCCGCACTTTGATTTCTGAACGTTTTGGAAGTCGAACGGACTTCCGGAACGGATTCTGTTTGACTTCTAAGGTACAACTGTACATCCTGCCTCCTGCCCAACTTTCAGATCTTCTATTCCTTCTTAAAGCTATTTTGCCCTAACCAATAAATTTAGTGCAGAAAAAATATCCCTTCCGACTTTGCAATGAGCAGGAAACAAAGTGTTGTGGTGTATCTTGCACAAGACCAACAGATCAATGATCACTAGACCCAGCAGAACGTGCAACGCTCATTTATATTGTGAGCAGATCAGGGTCTAGCAGTTTTGCAGTCACAGGTTATTTCCCCAGGAATACAATCTGAAGCAGGACTCTGATGTTGGTGCCATTTTGCTTGAAAAAGCTATAGTTTGGGGAAGCAGAATAGCTTAAATCAGGCACCCCCAAACAAACTGCGGCCCTCCAGATATTTTGGCCTACAACTCCCATGATCCCTAGCTAAGAGGACCAGTGGTCAGGGATGATGGGAACTGTAGTCCAAAACATCTGGAGGGCCAAAGTTTGGGGATGCCTGGCTTAAATCCACCCGCAGCTGCTTGAGTATTCTCCCATTTCCTAGCGACTGGATGGGGAGTCCACAGCCAGACCATTTTGCCATCAAATCAATTCAGAATTTCAGAGTTTCTGCACACCTGCAGTACCCACTTACCTTGCCACAACCTCCCCGCCACAAGGGTACAACCTCCCCAGCAACTTACAAGAAAGTCTGAGAGATGGTCAGAACCAGAGCTGAATCCACTGGTGTCAGAGTCTGAGGGGCTGCTGGAGCGTGAATACAGGAACGAACGGGTGTTGTCCAGGCGGGAACCCCTCAAAGGGTTCGGAAGGGTATCAGTCAGCTCAGAGCCAATGGGATCCATTGTCAGGAAATTCACAGGGGGCTTCCCCAGGGGATTGCTAAACACGCTAAGAACTGCAAAAGAGACAAAGTGATGCTTTAGGTACTCTTCAGCCCTAGTACCCTCTGTTCCCCTTCAATCAGATGGTTTGCTCTCAAAAAGAAAAGAAAAATCAATTTGGGGAAAAGAACTCCTTGAGGATTATAAATCACCATCCATTGCTGTGTCAGGGAACAAAAGGACTGCCCACAAAGATCTGTGCTAAGTGCTCCAATGCAGATGCCCACCTATACCAAGCACACTGGCATCAGCTCTTCTGAGTGAAAATAAATAAATGGTGATGTGTCCAAGCTTTCATTTGCTGTTCCGCGACCCCTGCTGCTCCACCAACTACTGCATGCAGGATCCTGCCATCTGTGGCTTTGTACACAAAGACCATTTATGAGATGCCGCATGAACATCTCAGGCAGGGACATCAGAAGGTGGATCCACTGGTCCCATGAACATGTTTTGCTCTCGAGGAGTACAACATGCCAGACAAAGCTGTAAGCAGAGGCAACATGCAAGTTATGCATGATCTCAAATACGGTACTTCAGCGATATGGGACCTCCCAAATATAATTGTCAAGGCTGCCTCGTTTTTTTCATCTCACTGTGCACACAGACTACATTAAACCGTGTGTTCTGCTTACACCAGGGCCTGTAAGCAGAGCCACTGTCATCAATAATGCTTTCGGCTCAAAGCAGTTTACACAAAGGACATTATCCAAGACAGTGGCTCAGCTTGTTGTGTGCTCCCCTCGCAGATAAACCTCACCCAGTCCCCTCCAACACGCCACTGGACTCTCTATAGTTACACACAAGCAAATGGGCGAATCACCATACACAGAAAGATTGTGTTGCTTTGAGAAGCAGAAGCAAGAGCTCTGCCAAGATGTTGGCATTTTCCTTGCCTACATCTTGATTGGGCTTCTATGTTTGTATTTTCAAGTAGAATAGCTAGAGGCTTTACTCACAGTGAAGAGTAAGAAAAGAACCTGTGTTATGCTAAGCTGGCAAGTAGGCACGTGGGCACGCTTACGGAGATTAAGAGAATTGTACCTTACCTTTTTAAAAAGAAAAGTTGCCGGCCCTCATGATTTCAAGCATGCACTTGAACACATGCAGAATCCTTTGTTGTTGCAATATTCAGCAAGTGGAGCTCTGAGCTCTTTATGACTACTCTCCTTAGTTCTTCACCCCAGGTAAATCACCTTAGCAAGGATGCTCATTTATTAGCACTCAAGTTTTAGGGAACTTAAAACACAAATGTGAAAATGCCAACATGTATTCACTATAAATAGCCTAAATTAAAAGAGTCTTGGGCTCTCCTAATTCATTAATTCACATTCTTGTCTAGTTCAGATGTCATATATGTCCCTGAGTAAACAAAGTCCCTACACAGTCTTCTGTAATTAAAATAAATAAATATTTATACCCCACCCATCTGGCTGCGTTTCCCCAGCCACTCTGGGTGGCTTCCAACAGAAGTATTAAAATACAACAATTTATTAAACATTAAAAGCTTCCCTAAACAGGTTCAGATGTCCTCTAAAAATCTGGTAGACAAAATGGATAAATACATTTTTATCCATGTTATCTATCATCTTTATGTCTAGCTTAACACTGCAGAGGCAGCACTGGCATATTGTGCTGGCAGCAGTTTCTCACTCGCAACAGATGGAAGATTATGCTGTCTGAGGGGCTGCTTACACAACTCATGAGTAACCTCGCTGCAGAACGTGTAACAGGTAAAGTCAACCTGCTAGCATTCTATTTGCATGATTTATTATGGGTTCCAATCTTGAAGTATGGGTATCAAATGTGGATTTCCTTAACACAGAAATCTCAGCAAGAATTGAGCTCAGCCAGGTGATTCCTGGCTCTTACAGAAACTTAAGGCAAACCTGATGGGAGAGAGACAGACCTGCAAAGATTAGCTGTGCACTGGTGCCTGTGGTTCTTGCTTTGATGAGTCTTAAGGGACGGTAACTGTGCAACTGGGTGTCAATTGATTATTTATATCTGTATACTAATGCAACATGTTTTACCTCTGTGTTAGGCTCCCTGCCCTGCTGAACAGCTTGTTTGAACATAAGAAACCCAACCGGTGAAGAGCTTCATATTCTAATGCCTTCTCCTCCATCATACCAGCACTGAACACCCTTGTCCAAGCAATCTGATGGTGGGAACAGCAAGACAGAAGGGCTAAGTGGTTAGAGCATCTGCTTGGAAAGCAGAAGGCCCCAGGTTCAATCTCCAGTATTTCCAGGGACAGCTGGGAAGGACTCCTGCCTGAAGCTCTGGGCAGCTGCTGCCAGTGTAGAAAATACTGAGCTAGACGGAGCAATGATCTGATTCAGCATAATGTAGTTTCCTATAATGCAAAGGTGGCTTGGAGGGAAGCTGACGCTATCTCAGAGAACCATCTTGTTTGGGATGCTTATTGCTCCTATGAAAATTAACTGGCGTCTCCTCACCAATGTTGGCTTCATAGCAAACGAAACTCTGCCTGAATTTAATTTGTCCCATTTTTAGAACAGATTCAGGTAAGATGGTATTCAATTTTAACAGAATGGGACGAGACACTGTCCAGAAGACATGAAGCAGTACGATGCTCCTGTTTATTGTAATTACTTTTATACCGCCCTTCAATTATATTCTAGGGTTGCTTACAAAAAAGAAGAAGTGTAAAATCCATCTAAGCTATAAGCCACAAAGTCATGAAGAAGCTAAGAACAGTAAGCAGGATTAAAATTACATTGGAAAAGATTGGGAATGTAACTGTTCAAAGGTCCTTTTACCTGAAATCAAAAGGGCAATGGGTGTCAGTGGCCTCCTCTTGGGTATCTACCTGCCTCACCTCAGGTGGAAGCTTACTCACACCATCTTTGGTTCAAGCATTAAGCAAACATCAACTGAATGCTTCTTTAACTACAGAGGACCAGATACTAACACCACCCACGCAGAGAGCAGATTCTCAGAACTCTACAGCAACAGCAATATTCTGCCTCAGAAGCTTCACAGCTCAATGTTCCGGCTTCATGGTGGGCCTGCAATCCTGCCAATTTCTAGATCAGGCATCCCCAAACTTCGGCCCCCCAGATGTTTTGGACTACAATTCCCATCATCCCTGATTACTGGTCCTCTTAGCTAGGGATCATGGGAGTTGTAGGCCAAAACATCTGGAGGGCCGCAGTTTGGGGATGCCTGTTCTAGATGCAAGGGTTCTAAAGCAAGGTGGCCTCCTATATGAAAAAAGCCTTTCAATAGTATAACAACAAGGGGTAGTGTGGGGTGTGTGTGTGTGGGAAACCAAGGCCCTCCTAATTCTGTGAGTTGTTTCCAAAAATCGGCCAGCCAGAATGTCAAAAGGAGCTTCCAAGCACCTTGGACAGAAGGGGCAGGAATACTGTCACACAGCAAGAATCTAGAGATACCGAGTTATCGTATTCTGGTTGAGAGAGGTTGCACACAGGGTCAATCTCCATTCTGCTTTGATAGCCTAGATGGCTATCTTCATGGAGAGGTTACACTACTTGAACAATCGCTTCCAATCCATGTGGACATCATAAATTCCCTGTTGAGACAGACACGAGGTACACTTCCACCCACAGCAGCAGCAGGGGGCCTCCTCCTGTAGCACTCACAGAGCGAATGTCTCCTGGTGTTTGATATGTGTTTTTGCTGTCCAAATTAGGACATATCTCTGCTTCAACAGATCCACAAAGACCAGAAGACCCTTGAAGATGGCTCTCAACTCCCAACTAGTTGTGTGGATTTATATGCTCTATTGCCCTTGCAGAAAGCTAGAGTGGCATGTTTCCTACCAACTAGGGATGGGCAATATCTGGTTTTCAACGTTGTGAAACAAATTGTTTGCTTTTTAAAATTCTATTGTTACCCACCCCTGCCAAGATATCTAGTAGATTTGCCAAATGTTAAAATGAGAACAGCCTTCACACAGGCAAGACTAAATGACCTTCCGTTAGCAGATTGGATGGGCTGACACAAAGGAGTTCCTAAGGAGGACAGAGTTTGCAGCTGCAATTCTGTGTCATAACTCATGTACTCCTTGAATGCGCTTTTTATAATGACCTTAGAAACAAATTACATCCACCCATTGTTAAGATCGCAGAAGGGAAGGACGTCTCTTGCAAAGCCATTTTTTGTTGTCTGATGTAAAGAGGTATATAACCTTTAGAACATCCAAATTTCTTACCGAGGCTTTACAAATTCATGTCATAAAACTTAAAAGGGGGAATGGGAAATGATTTACCCTGTAAAGGTTGGGGAGTAGAAATGTAAACCACTGTTATTATCACCAGTATTCTTGTTATTATGTGTGTAATGGCTGCTTAGTAAACACAATAAATTGAACTGAACTGAACATTGTGATATAGCACCAGGTAAACATTGCAATATACTGATATATCACAATGTCTGAAATAAGGAGGAAGGAAAAAATAAGGTGGGAAGGGAGTATCAGCCAAGTGTCTATTCCTGCATGTGGACTTCAAACCAGTTTCGAATGGAACATTGCTCAGCCCTAGCTAAGAGCAATGTTCTCCTACAGAACCTTCTTTGCATTTTCTTTTGGTATTGGTGGCAATTGCTCTCTCGCTCTCTCATATATATATCCCAGTTGTCCAATCACTGAATAAGAGGTGTGTATTTTAGCGTGGGTGGCGCTGTGGTCTAAACCACTGAGCCTAGGGCTTGCCGATCAGAAGGTCGGTGGTTCGAATCCCTCCGACGAGGTGAGCTCTCGTTGCTCAGTCCCAGCTCCTGCCCACCTAGCAGTTCAAAAGCACGTCAAAGTGCAAGTAGATAAATAGGTAGCCAACCGCTCCGGCAGGAAAGTAAACAGCGTTTCTGTGTGCTGCTCTGGTTCACCAGAAGTAGCTTAGTCATGCTGGCCACATAACCCGGAAAAACTGTCTGCAGACAAACGCCGGCTCCCTCGGCCAGTAAAGCGAGATGAGCGCAGCAACCCCAGAGTCGTTCGTGACTGGACTTAACTGTCAGGGGTCCTTTACCTTTTTATTTTAGTTTATTGCCGGTTTTAGTTTTTTCAAAGTTTTAAATTGTTGTTAATTCCTTTTTTTTGTTCTATCTTTTTAGCTTACCTGCTTTGAGGGTATAAAAAAAGAAAACTATCAATAAATCACAAAATAATACTAACAATTTATGCCTCAACACCCTCCAACATGCCCCCAAAGGACCAAGAACCATTAACCCAGCTCTCCTATTAGAGGCAGTGAAGACTGGGAACTGGTAGGAAGATTCCCTTCCTTTCCTGATGTTCACAGTAAACACCTTCTCGAGTTAACCACATATTCTGCTGGCTCCATTCCTCAGCTGACCAAGAAACTACCTCCTTTATTCCCCTTGCAGCTAATAATTTTGAAAGCCTCTATCGTGCCCTTTCTTCAGTTATATATTTTCCTAGTCTAACAAGTCCCAGATGCTTTACATCTCAGTGTTAAGGTGTACTAATCCCTTGATAACTTTCACCTGCCATTTTCTATATGTTTTCAAGCTCTATCTCCTTTGAGATGGTGCTGTTAGAACTTTTGCACAAAATTTTCAATGTAGCTGCACCCAAGGATTTGGGATAGCACTAATAAGCTTATAGTTTTATTATCCGTATTTTTTCCTACTAATTCCTTAACACTGTATTTGCCCTGTTCACAGCAACAGTACATTGAGACAAACTTTTCCGTTTGCTCTCCACAAAGCTCAAGTTCCCTTTTCCGAGTAGCTTCTTCAAAATCAGAACAGCATCAGCATGTACCGTACTGGCCCGAATATAAGCCACACCCACAAATAAGCTGCAAATCTTTAAAATTCGGTGGATTGGGGAGCCATGGGCTTGGGAGCCACGGGCGTTGTTGCCCCACACTCCCAGGCTGTTCTGGGTGGGGGAGAGGAGCCCGCAAATATAAATTGCACTTGACTTTTCACAATTGAAATTGGGGGGGGGGGGAGTGCGGCTTATATTCAGGCCAATACGGTATATATGATTTTTGGTTTTCCATGTGCTCACAACCAGTTCTGCAATTTCATTGTCTACTTGCCCAGGTTGGAAAGATCCTTCTGGAGCTCTTCAGCCTGTTGTTTCACTATACTGAATAGTCTGTGGTAGTCAAGTGCACAAATTACATCAGGGTTCACCTAACTCCAGATTATTTATAAGTAGATTACACAGCATTGCTCCAAATAAATTATTTCTTATTCTTTTTCCCTAGTGGGAGAGATCCATTGTTTTATTTCCCCTAATTCAGAAGAAAGTATGTATGCTTATTTATTTCTAACTTTTATTTCCTATTTCCAGTTGGTATCTGTACTGCATCTGAATTGATTTTATATATGCATTATTGTTGTTTTAAATATGTAAATAAAACATATAAAACAGTTTTTAAAATCGGTTTTTAATATATGCAGTTCTTAGAAAACATTGCTTTAGAATTATTTTAAAATGATGCAAGCTGACTTGAGAGCTCACTGGACTGAAAGGTGGCATGCAAATGTTTAAATAAGTATTAAAAATAAATAGCAGTTTATTTTAAAGTACCTGGGGACTTACACTCCTGCCAAACTTCTACATATAAGAGCCAATTAGCAAATATTCACTATGGGGCAGACGTAAGGACAGAGAAGGAACATTTTTCTCCATTCAAGTCCATAGGAGAGGGAAAACACAATTTGTACGGAACCCCAGTACAGGCCTGAATAAAAGCTTCTCCCAAAGATATCTTAAGACTTTCTCAACTGGATCCTTTTATCATTCAGCAACAAACATGGCCAAATGGAATGGAAGCAAGGAAACTGGTTTGAGCCAGTGGCACAGCTTAATCAATGTAATGCTTTAATTGCAAAGACCTGACAGCTCAATCTTAGTGAGGAAACGTTCTGCCTCTTATTGCAGTATTGCCAGCCTGAGAACAAAACTATGTGAAGCAGACAGCACTCCCAATAGTGTACCACACAAGCTAGTGACAACTGACTGCAATGGGACCCAAACAACTGATAAAGGAAGATACAATTTACTGGGATGTGTCTTGGTATGCTCATATGCTTGCCACATACAGCACAACACACAATGACAACTTTTAAAACTGCTTTTCCCCAGACCGTCGCCTAGGAAAGTTAATATTCATGAAGTGGTACCTTGGTTCTCAAACTTAATCCGTTCTGGAAGTCTCTTCCAAAACCAAGTGCACTTTCCCATAGAAAGTAATGCAAAATGGATGAATCCATTCCAGACTTTTAAAAACAACCCCTAAAACAGCAATTTAACATGAATTTTACTATCTAACGAGACCATTGATCCATAAAATGAAAGCAATAAACAATGTACTGCAGTCACACAACCAATCAGTAGCTGAACTGGGTTCCACACAGTTACAAAAACAAAGAGCTGCAAAAACAAAAACGCAAAATAAATAGCAAAAAAAGAGACAGACCTCAGTGTAACACTGAAAATGGAAGTATGGCACTCAAATTGGAAGTGTAACACTCACGTTCGACTTCTGAAAAAGGTTCACAAACCGGAACACTTACTTCCGGGTTTGCAGTGTTTAGGTTCCAAGGCGTTGAGAACCAAGGTACCACTGTATCTAGGAAGACTGATGCCCTTAAGGTTCAGAATCAACACCAAAGAACGCAGCAAGGAGTCAGAGACTGAACTGCACACGATTTTGTGAGTGCTATCTGCAAAATAAGCTTGAAGAAAAACACAAAGGAAAGGCCAAATACAGTCTCTCTGGCGTAAGGAGAAAGAGGGCCGCCTTAGGTGGTCTTAATCCAGCACAGCTCACTCCAGAATGGCATCACCAAAGGAGAGGAATTAAGCAACTATTCCTATAATTCCATTGCACTGTCCAAGAACTGCCACTCCCAAGCTGGCAGCAGCCCAAACATCGTCACTTGTGACTCAGCTGTTCTATTAAGCACTGGAGAGACCCTCTCTATGGAATAATCTGGTGGTACTTTTATTTTTCTATACCAGATCAATAAGCACAGAGAAGGACAAGCTTCCCTCTTTCGAGGAGTAAATCGACTCCAAGGATTCAGAGGCCAGACAGCATACTGGCTCTCCATCCTCTGAAAGAGGACAGCATACGATAGGAAAGTCTCACAGCTGTTAACACTTGTGTTCCCACACCTCTCATAAGAGCATATAGCAAAAATATGCAAAAATACTTCTGAGCAAGGAAATAAAAAAAAGGGAGGGGCAGTTCCCTGGGACCCATTGTAAAATCAGCTAGGGCTGTATAAACATTGCAGAGGTAAATTCACAACAAAGGTAATTATTTCTCTCAATTTGGATCGAAGCTGTTTTTTTGGGGGGGGGGAAACGCACCAAAATGCAGTATTCCATAGGAAACGACAAGATAGATACAGAACAGATATGGATTGTGGCTAATGTCAAAGCAGGAGCACACTGGCTGCAGAGTAAACAGGAATGTATACACAGCCCAAGGGTGCATTAAAAAAAAACTACCCAAGCCTGACATAGGTGGGGTGGGAAGCTTAGGAAATGCAGACGTGGGAAAATGTTTTACACTAACACACACACCCCATCCTCTGTACAAAGGTCTCTGCAGAAATAAGCCCCACAGGCTTCGAATGGGGCTTACTCCAGAGCAAGTGTTGCAGCCTTAAGGCTACTGCACAATGGCTGCTTGGATGCTCACTTTAGCAGCATATACTACTAAAGCTGAGAAGATTATAATGGCCTCTGCACAAGGATGACGTGCAAATTCGTGAAGCATTCCATCTATAAAAAAAGGTTGCTTGGGAACTTTGAAGCTTTCTTGGTGGTGGCACCCCAATTAAGGGACTCGCTCCTTGCAAATAGATCGGGCGGTTATCTGCATGCATTTTGGACACCAGCTGAAAGCAGCTCTGTGTGCAGGTGGATGCTAAACATTAATGCTGAGCCTTTGCTGTTTTAGTACTACAAAAAGCCTCCCAAGGGTTGATTATGTATTGCTGGCTGTGTTTGTGTGGACAGACGGAGTCCCTCAAACCCCAGGCGACCCCTGAGCGGAATAATGACTCGAGACAACTTGCTATAGGATTAAAATTGGCGACGACAACCTCTCGGCATATGGCCAATGCCTCCCCTCAAGACCCCTTTAACGGGGAACCCTGATATCAATGCTGCAAAGGGGGGCGTGGGTCACCACTTCAGGGTGGTCCCTCCCCTTACTTGGCAACGCCTCCCCTGGCAGGATTGGGCGGTTGACTGAGGTAGGCGAAGACCCCAGATATCCTGCCTGGGGAGGATGAAGCCAGTCCTGAACTACCAGGTGCCGCACTGGGATCTAGGGGGCTGTGCGCAAGCACGCAAAAGTCGCCCCCCCCCCATTTGATGTGGGGAGCGGTCATTGGTGTTTCACTTCAAGTTCTGCACCCAGCTCTGGGATTGCCTGTGGCAATAAAGAACAGCCAACAATATAATTTTAAACAAATGTCTACACGGAGCTCCCTTGTCACAGGGAACAATGTGCGAT